>NW_026585895.1:5868747-5901298 GCF_907164565.1 Psammomys obesus | reverse complement strand
GGTTGAAAATGGACATGTAGTCAATGAGATTCAAGGCTGTATGCAGAAAAGCATTAAAATAAACAGAATTATATGTAATTCAAATAATAAATATGGATTTTCAGAGCACAGGGGTTTTGTTTAGTCTCAGCCTCCCTAGATAACATAAGACATCCATTTATATTTACAAAGCCCAATATACAAAGCAGGCTAACGTGAGATAAAGCAAACAGAACTATAATTTACTTTAATTTACTATTTCCAGTGAAAGTGGAATTCCTTGTCTTTAGGTAAAAAGCAGAGGGTAATAAAGGAAGACAGCCTGTGACTTGCTCTGGCCTCTACCTGCATACACATGGTCACATGAACCCACACAAAAGGTATATTGTTACCTTCATGTAAGATGAGGGACCAAGACTTGAACCACTAAAATTCAATCAAGATTATGAAAGAGAGAAAAGCTTTATGCTCTGGAGGAGTCTAGGGATGGATTATTTTCAGCTTTAGATACATGAGAACAGAGTTGACGAATGTGGCTAGGAAGGGATGAATGAGAGGTGATAAATTCCTCTGCAGTTCATTGGTGACACACAGGTCTTAATTGATTGACAGGTATGTTTTGAAGGTAGGATGTGGTCGGGGGATTTGATGAACTATATGCTTGCCCCCGAGAACAGTGTGTCTACTGTTATCCTTGAGATCCTATGAGCTTTAGCATGTCTTCTCTACTGAGTCTTTGCTTGGCTTGTGGTCACATCTCTGTTTGAAACCAATGATCACGTCGGAATCACTCCACAACTCATCAAACATACTCTATAGTTGGAAGTTCTTCTAAACCTAGCCTACCCTACTCTTCATGTCAGCCTCAAAATTATTTCCAAATGAAATAAGTCAATAAATAACAATGGATGACAGTGCATTGCAGCAGAGGCCTAACAAACAGAATAGGCAATCAAGAAGTAGATGTGAAGGCATCTCTTCCAAGCTACTTCCAGGATTTTAGGCAGAAAAGAACAAAAACCTTCTCCATACTCAAGAAGAATAGCCTACTCCAGAAACCAAGTTTCAGTAGTTTTGTTTGTTTTTAGCATAAATATATCACCTTTTTTTTTAGGTGATCTTTTATTTTGAAGATATTTTTCTGTAATGGTAAAGTCTTGCCAATAGGCAACCAATTTTGGTAATCTAGCCCATTTTAGTAAAAGCTTTTGGCCATGCAACATCTGTTCTCTCTTGACAGCACTCAGTTCCCTTGGTCTTCCACATTGTGTGCAGTTCAGCTGGAAGTATGATGTAAACATGAAAATGAAACAAGAGCTGAAACGTGAATGCTGGCTGGCAAAGTTTTTATTCCAAGATAATATCGTGTCCTGCCACATGTAATCAACCTCACTAAAGTCAACTGCTCAAGGTCTATGCTGCAAAGAAATGTGTTGACAGTCATGCTGCTCTTTCCAGTGATGGCAAAACTGAAATAAGTTTCCCCTAAACACTATGGTCATGTTCATAGAAGAGAAAGCCCATAACAATAGTGACCTCAGAAGAAGAAGGAGAGGAAAAAGGAGGAGGAGGAGAAGGAAGGAGGAGAAAGAGGGTGTTCTGGAGTTGAGCCGTGCATGAAGGAATGACGGCAGCATGGTCTTCTGGCCTCCCTCCACACATGCTTCCTTCTTCTCCTCTTTGGCTCTTGTTTCATTTTCATGTTTACATCATACTTCCAGATGGCAACCAGAGATTCATCTGTCACATCTGCAGCTCAAATCTCAGAAAGAAGAAATCAAAAAGTTCAATACCCCACACTTTAACCAGGCTAGCAGAAATCTATTTCATCACAGGGGACAGACTTAATCATTTTGTCCTACCTAACTGCAAAGGACAAAGGACAAATGGAATCTTTTGGTTGTGGGTTTGTTTATTCCAGATAGAAATTTGTTTCTGAGGAATAGAAAAGGACAAATAGAAAAGGCTTCAGCAGCTTCTAGCCCTTCATCACACCCGGGAGGGTGGTGGAGTGGGTAAGGAGTTAGAACTGAGCACAGATAAATAACCTTGAACTTCTCAAGTACTGAATCTGGGCCCACATGTAAACTTTTCCCTTCCACTATGAGCCAACCACTTTCACTGGTTTAATTATTTCAGAATAAAACAATTACAGAGGATTTTTCATAATGTACAGCAGAAAAGCAGACATTGTGTGCTTTCTAAATCAACTGCCCTTTTATGCCCGCTAGCCATCCCATAATGAGCTTTTTCTCTAGACTTCTCAGAGCATTTGGCCTGGCAAAGTTGACCCCTGTTGACCCTTGACAAGTTATAAATTGGCTCATTCATCCTAAAGAAAAAAAGTGTTATCCATTCTCTTACAGTAAATTCTCCATGCATTTTATTTTAAATACAGTGAATTCTCAAAAGGATGTTTTTACACATATAATTCCATTGCCAGCTATTCAAAGAAGCACAGACTTAACAATACATATTAATGAATGTTGTAAAATACCCTTCCATATTTGTTTTCCGAAATATTTACAAATGCTAAAAATTAAGCTCAATTCTTCAAACAAACAATATTTGTTTAGTTTTATTTACATCTATATTCTGAAATTAGAAAATGTATTGTAGAATTTTCCTAAAAGATGTTTGAGGTCCAGAAAAAAACAGTCCACACTTGCGAATCTTTCTCAATGAGGTTGAAGTCTTCATTATTTTAGTTGGCCTGCATACATCACTGCAAATTATTTGGGGGGGAATAATTGATTAATTTTGTTCCAATTGGTCATTTTTAATGGTCTCAGGCAAGCAAGTATTCAAAGCTTGTGCATTAATAAAGGGGATGTGTTGTGAAAGGGAAGCATCTGACTAATAACAGCATAGTGTCCAAGTATGTCACCTCGTAATGTCGTTGGATCCTATCGTCGCTTCCTGTCAAGTTAGAGGTAAAATGCTAAGTGTGAATGAAAGGCAAAATAAAGCAAGATCTCCTGGCTGTTGATTTAAAGGGTGTGGAGGACTCACTATCACTACTGGTTGTGAAAGATCCAGAGAGGGAGAAGAAATGAATCATCACCCTGTGACTGAAGTCATGTTATCAGGGAAATCCAAACACAGAACAAGAGGTGGTGAAGAAAATCCCTAGGGATAAAGAGGTGGAAGAAAGCAGATCTTCAGAAGTCAAAGCACATCACTGGACACAGGGCGCCCTTGCTCCCAGAGGAATCTCTCCCTCCCCAGACCCCGTCACAAGGAGCTGTTCTGGGGTAACCCTACTCTTCTATGATCCCTTCTCCTGCCACTTAGACTCAGCCTGTACTTCTTTTTTTAAAGGGAAAGTATCTAATTCTTCAGACACCCTTTCAACCTGGCCTAGAATATGTAGCCTAGATATTCTATAGCACCATGCATCGTGGCTTAATGAATTCACATATGACAGAAAAAAAATCTCACGATTCCCTTACAATTATCTCAAGTCTCAAAATAAAATCAAGAGTGATGCTATCAGATTTGGGGGGACAAGTTTCAGGTTCTTGGGTACTTATTTATTTTTTGAAATATTGAGATTGTAAATAGAAATTTAATTGAAAATGCATTTTCAATTGAAAATGAGCCTGGTATTTTGGACAAATCTAACTCAGGACCTTTCAGATGTTGCCCGGGCTAAAAGGAAATGTTTTCTAATGAGAAAATCACATCCTTTATGCAACAAAGGCTGTTTTCAACAGCCAGGGAACTAGCACTGTTAAATAGACCGTCGAGGACAGCTGTTCAAGTTCAACAGTGGAATAATTAGGCATTCTGCAGCGCTGCCATTTGATATGAGCTTCCCAGACAAGGACTCCAAGGAAGGAATCAAGAGTTGGTAACAGAAGACACGAGAGGGGAAAATGTGTGTGAATAGAATGAATAAAGCCAAATGGAATTAGGATTCTAGACTAGCTTTGCTAAAGATTTATATCCACCAAAATCCCAAACCTAAATAAAGTAAGGCATGGAATGTTGGAAAGCTGTCGGTGACAAGAGCATGTGCGGGGCTGCCAAATGGGTCATTGTTTCTAAAAATGATGTGTCCCGAGATGACAGCAAACTTGCTTTTCAGACAACTGGTGTTTATGTGTGCTCCTGTGCCAGCACTTCCTTCTTGGTTTGTTGAACAAGACTGGGGTGTCATCCACACGAGTTGATGGCTAGCTGTGGGAGGATGTTTTTGGTTCATGAATAGCATTTTCTTTTGGTGTGCATTACTATAATATTTAGGGAAGGGAGAAGTGTGAAGTCAATTTGAACATTTTATTCAGCATTCAGTTAAGAAACACCAGAACTCTGGGTCCACAGAGAACTCTTCTTACCTAAATTCACATGACTAATTTATTATTTTACAGTTTAGCTATTTTCCTTCAGGATGATTCACTTAAAAAGGCTTTTTTTAATTTACAATTAATAATCATCTGTTAGGTTTCATTTTGTCTGATTTGGTTTGTTGTATTCATCATTGACAGTTGGAAACGATATGTTTGATATGGGATTCCATTATTTCTCAAGGACCAGTTTCAGTTTCAACTGTTGCTGGCCATGGGGCCTTGCAGTCCCTTCCCTCTGCTCTTACTTAGCCATTGATTAATTTTTTGTCTTCAGTAAAGCCTTCAAGATTCACACAAAACTAAAAAGTCACACTGAATCAGATTTGTTTGACTTTCACGATCTGTCACCAAATTGGGACAGTTCTGCCTTTCGGACAAGCTGTTGGTCTTTGTCTTTTCATTCTCTCCACTACTGACAGATCTTCCTCGATGGCTTTGCTGTCCCAATTCTTCTCCTACCTCTGGACCCCTCCCTCACAAATAACCATCCTCAATAACATCAAAGGCCACTGCCTTTGATCTGCTTAAAACCTTCCATGGGCCCAGGTACCTGCAGGACATAGTTTAGTTTCAGTCACTAGCCTGGGTCCAGGCCCACTTCTCATCACAGCTCTGCTAATCTCTTCAGACTCCTGCCTTTTCCTGCTTCCTCTGGTTCTAGCCACTGAACAACCACCCGTTACCAACTATCCTGTGGATGATCTTTGTGAAACCCTTAGTGCAGACAATGATTTACACCAGAAGAAATAGTCCCTCATAAGGAAGCTATAATAGCAATGCCAAAATAGAAATGTTCCCTGATACCATTCACCTGTCCACCCACCCATCACCTACTTAGAGAATAATATTTGAGTATCTGCTCATACTAGCCACTGTGCCTCCTAAATCAGTCTTAACAACTGTGGAGAAATACCCGGTAATTATTCTAGGTATGGCTAGAAACTCAGCTGATTCCACTATTAGTGATGAACAGTAGAAGACGTATGTGTGTCTTTTATATGTAAACAAATACATAGTAGTGAGACTCAGAATCTTCAATCAACTGGATGGCAGGCCCTGATTAATCAGATTTATTTATTTTTTCCTAAATTCCTTATCACAGAAAGAGAAGTGGAAGAGAAGAATCGTGAGGGATTGGGGAGGGGGAGATGGGGAGCAAGAGGACGAGGAAGAGGCACCAAGGTGACAGGCAGAAGCAGACAAAGGCACAATAAGAAACTGACTTAAAGATCTGGCACCAAGGGCAAGGCTTGAAGAGAACTTTTCTGCCTCTCCATACCTGCCAAGCTAAGAGGGGACTGCCACTCAGAACTGAGTTAGAGACGAAAACATCTTACTTTTTTTTTTTTAATTGTTTGGGCAGTCACATGCCATTTTCTGAAAACTACCAATCCCCATTCTCAAAATGTGACATTCTTTCAACAATACAAAACAGTAGTGGCTTTGTGAAAAGCAGGGTCAACCAAGAGAAAGGACGAGTCCGGTCCTGGCAGGCTGATAAAGATCATCAGTTACATCTTATTTTTAGAGGAAAACTCTTCCAATACCCCCCCCAAAAAAAATAGAAAAAGAAAAGATATAAACTGCAAAAGTTTCACAGATGTCTGCAGCAGTTGACCAGAACTCCTGGGTTATTATTGCTTGTCAGACTATTAATGGCTTTGGCTAACCATGACAGTCATTACTTTTCCCCCTCCTGTGAGCCACTTTCTATGTAATTTATGCATGGGTTTTGCCAAGATTTGACAACTTTCAGGATATTAACATAAAATTAGACTGCAGAGCTGAACAATGGGTGGCTTTAAAATTAGCTGTGGTGAAAACCAATCAAACGGAGTTGGCTTCTCCTTTGCATTGTCCCTAAGTTTATTAGCAGTCTCTCCTTTTCAACATTCAAGAGCCCAGGTTAGCAGGGCTGCTCAGATTCAAGAGATCAGAGCTGCATGGTGATCTTGCAGTGGATCTCTGGGACCAATCAAGACCTGTACGCCCCTCCCATGGATTGTGCCCACAAAGACCTGAATGGAGCTGTGAAGCCCCGATTCGTGAAACACAGAAACACACACACACACACACACACACACACACACACACACACACACACATTTTGGAGTCCATCTGAGAGAACTTCGCCTCTGCTGTGTCCGGGTTCCACACAGCTTGCCTGGTGAATGCCATTACAGAATGCGATGTGCGTGTTAATAAGCCAGGACATCTGGTAACCAGCTTTTTTCTGATTCATTAACTGACTGTGCTTCTGTGGCCAGCGGGGAGGAGAGGAGAAACTGGAAGGGGTTTGCTTTTAGCAAATGGGTGTTTGATGAATGTCTGGTTGGTTTGGTGTTGCCTGCACTTTTAAACTTTACTCCAAGGTTAGCATTTAAAAATCTTTTGCAAAGCACTGTCTCTTCCCACAGAGAAAGCAAAGGATGCTTAAACCATTCCAGGAGGTCTGAGGGAGCAGGAAAGAGAAAACATGGGCTAGAAGAGAAATTGCCTTGATCCCTTTTAAAAGCACAAGATGAAGGCTTGCTCTTCTCACACAGGCAAAGCAGAGGCCAGTCTCCCTGTTTCCCCACCTTTAACCCTGTTGTTTCTCCTCAACACATTGCTTGAATTAACTCTTTTTCTTATCCCGCTGTTACTTTCCAGGTTAATAAAGCAGTGTGCTTGACTTCTCTTGTATTTCTCTGATTCACATACCTGTAGGACACATTGATCTGAGCTGGCTCCAGCAGGATGCCTAAACCCTCCGGCCTCCTTAATAAATGATCAGGAAGCCACTGAGGCATTCCAGGAGGTACTTAGTGAGAGTTAGTGTAACCCTTTGAAGAACGGACAGTTTTAGTGAGGGTTGTGAGCAACTCCAGGTAATACAATTAGCGACTAGAATATCATGAAAATGCAAGTGGGGGCTATATATGGCAGGGTTATGAAAACACTCCCGATGATCAAGGCGGCCAAATTATATTTGAAAAAAAAATGCCCATTTTCCCATTAAAATTTTACAAAACAAAGTATCCTTTTTGCGGTAAATCAAGCCTCCTTTTTGCGGTAAATCAAGTCCAAATACTCGAGAGAATGATGGAATAAAAGCGATCTGCCTTCATGGTACACATCGAGGGATGAAATGGACAATGAAGTTTCCATATGTTGTTTTTATGCAGTAATTAGAAACTGTCACAGGCCGTTTCATTTTTTCATTTCCTTGGGCTTATTTGCGTGTTGGAGTTTCCTTTGGAGCCGAAAGGAGAGCATCAAACTGGCACCCAGGAGAAAGGCACAGCGGTGGCTGCTGGGGGTCCTCCCCACCCCTAGGCACTAAGAGCCTGTGCCAGAGGCAGGAATGTCAAGGCACTTTGTGCACTGAAGCAGCGAGAAAGGCAGCGAGCAGCAGCTGCCCTGGCAGCGGACCACCTGGCGCGGCGTCCTGCCCGGGTGGGAAGGCTGACGAGCCACAGAGCCCCCCTGTAGGTCATTATGAGGCCCTGTGGCATTTTCAGCCTGGGCCCTCCTTTAAAGCACTTCCCTTCCATCCTCAACTTCCATCTCCGATGATTTCTATAACCAGAGTTGCACCTGGTCTCCTGTGGTGCTTAGGAGTTCCCATGAGGCCTTAGCAAATCTAAAAACATCTCTCTACTATTAAAATATTACCAACAAATCCTAGGACACTGGAAGCAGAAAGAAACTTCCTTTGCCTGAATTCAGTTTTTCCCTGGACAGATGTTCGACGGAACATATAAATGGCCTAGAACCATTCGAAGAATTGAATCGCAAGACGTGACTTGACTTGCAAAGTAGTAAAATATTTCCAGAAATTCCAATGTGGGCAGAAGGAAATGCCTTTAGAACTTTAAAAAGTATTTTAATAAAATCCTTTAAGTAACACCTTCAAGTGAAAATGTAAATAAGGAAAAAGACAGAACAAAAAAGAAGAACACTTATAGGCAAACACTATTGTTATTTTAATATTAATATTTAAATTAATGTTAATTCAATTTTAAGGTTTGTCCTTTGGCTTTTTATAAGTAATTTTCTCACAAAATAATTAACAATGAACCTAGTGTCTTATAATTTTCCAATACGGAAGGCACCAATAACATTTTTATGATAATCTACCTTAGTGTTTTGATTACTGTATTGTATTCTAAAATCTACACATTCAGTATCTTTTAGGCATTATTTTTGTTAGACGTTTTGATTGCTTGAAATATTTTCCTGTTGTAAGCAATGATACGATCAGTGTGGACTTTCCATATTTGGTGCGTCCTTATATCCTTGGGCAATGTTCTCAGAAGCAAGAGCGCCTAGTAGAAGGCTGTGCCCATTTTCAGGCTTTTGATACATTTTGCCAGTTGCCTCCCAGAAGACTGTGTGAATTCACAGCCCACCAACAGAGCATGTGACCCTGCTTCCCTCTGTCCCTCAACACCCGCATTCTGTTTCTTTTTAATCTTTGCTAATCTGAGTCGTGAAGAACGGTGTCTCTCTATTGTTTTAATGAATTCCTTTTTGAAACCAAGATTTCTGAAGAGAGAACGACTTTTCCTTCTTTGATCAATGCTGTATGCCAGTGGCTAAACCTAGAATTTGCTGTTACTTAGATTCCATGGCTGCCATCATTCCCCAGCAGGTGAAAGGGATCTTGTTTAGAACACAAGCAATTTGATGTTTCTAGGAAAATACAGATATATGTAAATGAAGCATAGAGGCCATCTAATTCCTTGTATCTGGAAAAAAAATAAAGCAGTGAGGTTTTAAAACCACAGTCCGGCTGTTGCTGTGGGGGTACGGAGCTAGCCGGCGGGAAGGCTGTTACTGGCCGGGCAGTGGAAGGCATCCATTGGCGAGCACGCAACTGCTAGGGGTGACTGTGTTGGTATCTGTAACATGTTGATGTGTAAAGTGGAAAAAAAATGAATCCTATTCCTCAGGAGAGCCCTGCATATGTCAAGTATATTGTCTCATTAAGCCAATCCATTTATCAACCCACTGAATGCCAATTAAATTGCACGGGGTGGTGCAGGTATATGGTGGGCTGTTGGTGCCAAACTTTATTACAGCTGAGCTTTTCTGGCATAGTGCATTCCACCCAGCGAAATGGCAGGCGCACCAAAGCCAAATTAAATGTTCTTGAAATAATGCCTTTAAAAAGGACGAAACACCATAGCCTGGCAGAAAAGAATGTAAAATGTAATGTCAGTTCTTAGTGTACTTTTAGTTCCAATGAAGATGTCAAGGCTCAGATCCAGCCAGTGCCAAATGTCTTCACAGCGTGCAAATTAGATCAGTGTAATTTCATCAGGAGAATGATCAGCCCAGGCTGTAGTTATGGCTGAATTCACTGCTTCTGCCCAGGGCCGGGCCATGGACCTGGGACCCAGCTGCGCTTATGCTGCCATCCTCAGGGGGAGGGGGGATGGGATTTAATGAATTTCTATCTCAACCGCACTTCTTGCAGCCACTGCTAAGAGAGAGCATCTAGCAGAGTTTATAGTAAATTTGGTTGGGAGTTTAAAAAATCTGGTGAATGACAGTTAAACCCTAAGTAAGTGTGATAAGTGATCCAGCTGCTGAAGGATGTTTCAGGAGTTTTATGTGTGCACCTAAACCTGGGATTTAGATGATCACAGGCAGACATCATTATTAAACGCTTAAAGGACCCAAATCCTAAGAATGTTTGGAAATATGCCTGTAATCTAATATCTTGACCAAGTGACAAATGTCCTAAAGAGTTGATAAAAAACAATAAATAGCAAATAAAAAAGAAACAATACTGAAAATCTATAACCATAAAACAAGTACAATGAGGATACAGTGACTAATTTCCAATCTAAGCATAGGGGAAGGGGAACTAGATGAGAATCCCAGGAAGGAAAACAGGGATGCGGCTTCTAGCTGAGGGCACATGGGATTTGGCAGTCTGTCATGAGAAGTCATTGTCATTATCAAAGCACTGCCCACTTGGAAATTGATTCTCAGTGCAGAACTGTGAAAAACTTTCTAAGTTTTTAGCTAAGTACTTAGCTGAAAAATAGTTTTCCCACATACTCTTTTATATCATAACCCCTCTCTGAATTATTCCTGAAGAGGAAACACAAAGCAGAGCTCCCAAAATAGGAGTGGCAATCTTGAGACTCACCAGAGGATTCTCAATGTTTCTTTGCTTCAGAAGTTGTACTTGGTCTCCATCTTTCTAAGCCATAATGAAATGATTTGTTTTAATTCAATTTGCAAAACATTTTATAAAGTTTATTATATGATACTTACAAAAGATTCAAAGTGCAATCTAAAATGTTAAAATGTAGAGGGAATTTAGAAGATAATAAAAATTATCCCAATCCACTATCTCGACATAGAAATTACTAACACAGCTTTTTATAGTATTGACATTTTTTTCTTAAATTGGGGCTCTACTGGTCATAACTTTCTCCTTGAAACATCATAGGCATTTTCTGTGTCATTAAATACTTAAAATTATTTCAATACTAAGGAACAATGAGTTGTTAGAATTGTAAGTCAGCATTTAAACATTTAATTCTTAACAAACAAACAAACAAACAAACAAACAAAAAACTGCCTGATACATGATGGATTTCTTTGAAACAGTTCCTAAGTGACATCACTAAGTTTAAGATGACAATGTTGAGGTCTTGGTTACAACTCTACTACTCTTTGGGATCTACTTTAATCTAAAATTGTAGTCTCTAAATCTAAAACTGTAGTCTCAAGAAATACAATATATGTGTAAAATTAGATGCAGAGATCAGTCCATTTTCATATTCCAACGGCCCTGTTATGAATTCCACATGCCAAGTCTTAATTTCCTAGAACTGGGGCAAACATAGTTCAAAGTTCGTTAAAAGTATAAAATCGAGGGTCTGGAGTTTGGTGCCTCAGTGCTGTCACAGGGAAGGCAAGCTCTCCTGTGCTGAACAAGAAATCTATTGCCGTAGCTCTCCCGGGGCTTGCTTTTGGACAATGAAAAATGATCACCCCAAGCCTTAAAGCGCTTACATATTGTCTTTGTGTTTTCTCAATATAGATACTCAATAGCTCACTGATAATCTACCATTACTCTGAGCTACTTTTCATTGTCTTGAAAACCATTTGGAATCCGTGTTGTGAACTTTTCTTTCATTTTCTATTTTAGGAATAGGAACAAGACCTACAGCCATCTCCTGGGCTTGCCAAGACCCCAGATGCCAAGTCTTGGAATCTTCTAGTGGCTACATCTGGCCTCTTTGTGAGTCCCACAGGCAGCTGTGTACGGGGATCAGAACTGCCACTGGCATGTCACACGGGGCCAGAACTCTACTGACTTGGGGCTGGCTAGGGAACATTCCATTTCCTGCATAGCTTGACTATGTCACAGATAAAATTAGAGAAATTTTGTGGAAAAAGTCTTTTTCTACAGAAAATAATCTAAGAATCTTTTTTTTTTTTTTTACTGATAGCATTTCTTTTCCACTTATTTGTGGATTGTTTTCAAAGGCTCAGAAAAACATTCTAGTTTATTTTTTTCTGCTAACATTTCCCATGAAAGTAGAGTGTTGTGATCCAATTTCTTAGTTAGTTTCCTAAGCCATTAGACTGCTCAAGGTGTGTCTTAATGTCTTTTTCAAGCAGGAAATTAAAATTCATATTCAAGTATTAGCAATGATTTCCTTAAAGTTATTATCAATTTAGCATAGAAAGCAATCCCCAAAATTTCCCTTTTTGACTATGCAAGATCAATCAGACACAAGATAAAATGCAATTAAATTAACACATCGCCTCCAACAATTTTATCTTTTTCAAGGGAAAAGACAGAGTGCAACTGAGAACATTCAGTATAGTATCTACAACATTGAAACTAACACTGTGTTAAACTAGATGGATGTCATCACACCATGGTTTAATTCTATCAGTTTTAGAAGTTGCTAGACTTTAGCTTCTTATTAAAGTCTGTTTATTATGATTTTACTATGTAGTTCATTTCTAAGAGAATATGAAATGTTGCATAAAAGTTTAAAAGCAAATTGTGCTTTTATTTATTTTTATGTAGGTATTATTTTAAGGAAATCGTTTTTATAATCTTTCTGTTAAGGTACTGAGTGCATAATTAGTAGCTCTTAATAGGGATACGTATGAAAATGAACCCTTGGTCCTGTAGTGAAATCAGAGGTGTTTCCTGGTCACCATCAGGTGTTTGCTCAGCCTTCAAAGGAAGAAAAAACTGGTGCAAGCATGCGGCTGCCCTGAAGCATCTAAATGCCTAGCAGAAAGGATCAGTGAGCATCAGAGAGAGCTAGAGGTGCTCCCAGGAGCCCAGGGTCAGGGGAGGCACAGCTTGAGAGCGCAATCTGTCCTGGGTGTCAGGAGAGACAACTGGAGCATCTCCTTTATCCAGAGGGAGAAATTTCAGGGCTGGGTGATGGCTCAGGGGATAGGGGAGCTTAGTGCTCTTCATTTGTTTCCCAGCACCTACACTGGGGGCGGGGGGGGGGGGGGGGGGGAGGGGAGGGGGAGAGGAGGATTGACAACCTGCTGTAACTCCAGCGCCAGGGAATCCCACACCTCTTCTGGCCTACACTCCCATTTCTAAAAGGAGAGTAATTTCTTTTTAGATTTGGGGGTTCAGAAATATTCAAAGTGGTTTAAATGAGAGGAATTAATACACCGTCTTATAAATCTACCAAGTTGCATATGACTATAGCTAACTCCTATACGAATCAGACCGTTAAGGGGGAAGCGTTCTGGTTTGACTTGGCACCAGCCTCAGATTCGGCCATGAGCGCAAAGCTATGAACCACATACAATTTCGTCCATTTCTTTTCAAACTGTCCTTTCATTGAAATCCAATGGCTACTCTGGGGTCTGTGTGCTTTCAACAGCTACAACAACTTTTTATCGTGTTGCCATAAGAAAAACAACGAAACAAAAATCTTTGGGTAGGAAGTCAGAAGGGCAAACGTTTGGGCAGGATGAAAATCTGTTTTTGCTTTGCCCCTGCCGTGCAGTGTGGGAGCTAAGGACGCGTTGAGGGAATTCACGTCGTGGACTTGGGTTTAGAGCAAAGCCTTAGACCCATGGGAAATTGGCAAAGGCTTTCCTGTGGGTCGGGCTTAGGAAGGCAAAGTCTTCCTTAGTCCAAGCGCAGTGTTGGGAACAGCTGATTAGCGTGAGTAAAATCCATCAGCTGCGCCTGCCTCCTCGGGTGTTTGCAGCCTGACACTGCTCACTTCTTAGTCACCCCGCAGCTAGCCCCTGTGCCATACACAGTGAATGCACTGAGATTCAGGCTGCTTAGGTGCCACGCTATCCGGAAGCGCATAGCCCTCCTGACCCCACCTTCTCTGTGTGTATCTTTTCCTCATTCCCTCATTGCCCTGGTCAGGCCAATGTGCCAAGCCGTGTTGTACCATTTAGGATAATATTTTACTCCTGGTCGAGAGAGGTGACAGAGAAGGGATATGGTGACTGTACAATATACTGTGGTACAGGTATAGGTACGAGGTGGTGGGCCAGCTGCAGGCGCCATGATAAAAGGATTTCGCTTCTTCATATCATATTCAAAACTAATTTAAATCATGCACTCAGTTTTTATACTTATAAAACCTAAAATTGTAAGAGCCTTAGAGGCCAACACAAGTGTGTATCTCGGTGATCTTGGATTAAACAATATTTTCTTATGTATGACAGAAAAAGCAGACAATGAAAGAAGAAATAGGTAAGTCAGGCTTCATCAACGTTGAAAAATTTATGCTTCAAAAGAAAAAGCAGAAAAACAAAAAGACAAAGCAGAATCTGAGAATTTTTGAATTATTTATTTGTTATGAGTGAGTCTAATGTCTAGAATGTAAAGTAGTTTTTAAAATAGCATAGTAAAAAGGAAGACTTGCATGGTAATTTTTCTAAGGAAGATACATTCGCATAGTTAACAAGCACATTAGAAGACAACACCATTGGCCCTCAGAGAAACCTAAGTCAGGACTGTGCTTGTGGAGAGAGAATGCAGCCCTGTGTGACTGTGAATTCTTGCTATGAGCAAAGTCATGTCCAAGAAGCCTCAAGGCTAAGAGAACAGCAGCCCCTCCCTCATGCTCCGCTCCTGAGACTGGGTTCTTTGCTACAGCAGGATGTTTGTATAATCGCTGACCTTTAGCAGGAGAGCTCTGTGTAGAAGGCTCTGACCACAGTTTCCTTGCTCAAAAAGGCTGTGTGATCATGCAGGCCCCCTGCTCAAATCCGCTGGCACTGGCTGGTCAACCATCGTTTCCCACATGTATAGTAAATGCTCTCAGTTTCGAGGGCACTGCTAGTGCGTCTCATCCCAGCACACAGCCTACCTGATCCCAGCGTTACATTTGTCTATCTTTCTCAAGCTCCTCTTATTTTCAGTCAGGTTTCCAGTGCCCACAAGTGCAGTTCATGGCTTATGCCATACCATTTCATAGCATGATAGTAAAAAAGAAAAAAAAAAAGTTAGCCACTAGTAGATGATACCAAGGTTGTGACGTACTAAAACCCTCATAGGTAGCTGGGGAGAATGTAAGTGGTGCAGCCATTGTGGAAAGCAGTTTGACTGTTATGTTAAACAGAATTACCATTTGCTAGACGCTCACTTACAAGTGGATATTAGGCATACAATATAGGATAATCATACTAAAATCTGTACACCTAAAGAAGCTACGCAAGAGGAGGACCCTGGGTAAGATGCTCAATCCTCATTCAGAAAGGCAAACAAAATAGACCTCAGAAGAGAGAGAAAACAGGGAACAGGAGACTACTGCAGAGGGCTTTTGAAAGACTCTACCCAGCAAGGCATCAAGGCAGATGCTAGACTCAGAGCCAAATTTTGAGCAGAGTGCAGTGAATCTTATGGAAAAAGGGGGAGATGAAAGACCTGGAGGGGACAGGAGCTCCACAAGGAGACCTACAAGAGTCAAAAAATCTGGGTTCAGGGGTCTTTGCTGAGACCCAATACTCCAACCAAGGACCATACATGGAGAGGACATAGACCCCCCTGCTCAGATGTAGCCCATGGCTGCTCAGTGTCCTAGAGGATTCCCTAGTAATGGGAACAGGGACTGTCTCTGACATGAATTCAGTGGCTGACTCTTTGATCATCTCCTCCTGATGGGGGGAGAAGCCTTACCAGGCCACAGAGGAAGACAATGAAGCCAGTCCTGATGAGACCTGATAGGCTAGTGTCAGATGAAAGGGAAGGAGGACCTCCCCTATCAGTGAACTGGGGAAGGGGCATGGGAGGAGAAGAGGAAGGGAGGGCAAGATTGGGAGGGAACAAGGGAGGAGGCTAAAGCTGGGATACAAAGTGAATAAATTGTAATAAATAAAAAATTTAATTTTTTTTAATTTAAAAAATAAAAGAATTACCATTTTCCCAAGTAGTCCATTCTAACAAAATTGAAAATGCTTGTCAAACAGTGGAATGCATCCAAGTGTCTACCACCTGATGAAGGTATAGATAAGATGTGATCTCCCACTATGGAATAGGACAAAATGAATGAAATGCCTATTCATGTACAATTTGGACACTGAGAGCATATGCTAAGGGAAAGAAACCAAATATTAAAAATGTGTACTACATTATTCTTTTAGATGAAGTATTTATTATATTTATAAAGCCTATGCGTATAGAAAATGAATTGCTTATTGTCAAGGCCTGGAAGAGAAATGGAAAATTCCTGGTAATATAGGGTTTCATTTGGGGTTGATGAAAATACTCTAGAAGCAGAGACCATGGTGCATGGTCTTGTGGAAAAAATGGATAACTAAATATAACATTTTATCAGGGAGATTTTCATTAGACATGAAGCAGGTGCCAATAAATACTCTTACCATCTCTTTACGCACCTCCTATCCTAATGCTCATAGTCATGCATTTTGGTAAGGAAATGTGTGTCATTATGTTTCCAACTTCACTTCACCCCTTTAGACAGCCAATGGACAGAGGCTAATTTTATCTCACCCTCAGTCTGCAGCGTGCCAACATTTTTTAATAAAAATTTTATTTTTATATTAATTACAGGTTATTTACTTTGTATCCCAGCCGTAGCCCCCTCCCTTGTTCCCTCTCAATCCCACCATCTCTCCCTCATCTCCTTCCTGCCCCTTTCCAACTCCACTGATAGGGGAGGTCCTCCTTCCCTTCCATCTGACCATAGCTTATCAGGTCTCTTAAGGACTGGCTGCAATGTCCTCTTCCGTGGGCTAGCAAGGCTGCTCCTTCCTTGGGGGGGGGGTGTTGAAGAGCTAGCCATTGAGTTTATGTCAGAAATAGTCCCTGTTCCCCTTATTAGAGAACCCACTTGGATACTGAGCTACCATGGGCTATATCCAAGCAGGGGTTCTAGGTTATATACATACATGGTCCTTGATTGGAGAAACAGTCTCATGAAAGACCCCTGTGCCCAGATATATTTGGTCCTTGTGGCGCTCCTGCCCTCTCCAGGTCATATTAACTCCCCTTCTTTCTTATGATTCCCTGCACTCTGCCAAAGATTGGCCATGTGTCTCAGCATCTGCTTTGATACACTGCTAGGCAGAGTCTTTCAGAGGCCCTCTGTGGTAGGTTCCTGTCCTTTTACTTGTTTTCTCCTACATCTAATGTCCATCCCATTTGTCTCTCTAAAATTATGCTAGTAGCCCTACAGATCTGCTAGGAGAAAACATGTTTTTAAAAGGCTGTGAAGAAAGAACTAAGACTCATCCTGCAAGCCATGCTGGTGGAGTTGTTCCTGCTTTGGGAACGCCATGTGTTCAATGGGCCTTGAGAAGGGTCCACATCTTTACCGTGGCACCCCGGGCCTCTACAAGCATAGCACAGACTCCAAGAATCGTGGGTGTACTATAGATTGTAGGAACATTGAACCCCTCACTGTTGTGTGAGGAAATTAGGGTTCTTCATGGCTCAGAACCATTGTCTTACCTGTCACTCAAAAGTAGGGTTCCTTCGTTGGCTTTGCCTTAACACAAAGCAAATTAAGGGTTAGTGGCTGCTATGTAATGCAATCAATGAATTGTTGGTCTACGTCGCTTGACCAATGTAACCTTTGTACACACTGTCAGGCACCTGATGCCGTCATTCCATATATTTACACGTGCTCTGAACAATTTCCCAAAGCTGCATTTAAAACACATGTAGTACTCGAGAATTCCTGCCAGAAGGACTCGTTAGCTCTCGTGACTGTTAGCTATAAATTAAGGACAGATTCTGGTGTTTCACATTAATGTGTAGATTTCTATTTTGTAAAGGGGGAAGTGAATTCTTCCTGGAAGAACAATGGTGCAAAACTGCTGTGGTTTTATTTATGTAAAGTATTACTGTCTTTTGGATCTAGCCCAGCATTCTTATTCCAACGTTATTTTGTCAATCCCTATAAATAGAAACTGAAGTGGTTTTTTTTTTTTTTAGATTATTTCATAATCATGTTGGTCCCCTCATTCATAAGTTCAGCAGATCCCTGATTGTTCTTAATTCTGTATATACATAAAACTTGGTATTACATTTTACATGTAACTATATTAAATATTCAACTGATTTGTTCAGTTTTCAGAAATCTTTCCAAAAGTTTTGTCATAATCAACTCCAAAGTACTTTTCATGAAAAAAAATATCATATTTCAATGAGAGGGAACCTGCTTTATCCTGGCCCAGTGCACTAAGGAGAGAAATACTAAGGAGAAAAACACAGAAAAGGGATCACGCCCTTTTCCGGCATCTTTTTTTTCTCAAGAGGAATTTAGCTAAACACCCCATTTTTTCTTTTCTTTCTTTTTGTTTGAGTTTTAAATTTTGTATTTATTACAGTTTATTCACTTTTTATCCAACTGTGGCCCCCTCCCTTATCTCCTCTCAATCTCACCCCTCTTCCTTCTTCTCCTCCCATGCCTCTTCCCCAATCCACTGATAGGGGAGGTCCTCCTCCCTTTCCATCTGACCCTAGCCTATCAGGACTCATCAGGACCGGCTGTATTGTTTTCCCCTGTGGCTTGGTAAGGTTGCTCCCCCCTCAAAGGGAGGTGATCAAAGAGCAGGCCACTGAGTTCATGTAAGAAACAGTCCCTGTTCCCCTTACTAGGTTACCCCCACCCCTTGGAAACTGAACTGCATTGGGCTACATCTGTGCAGGGGTCTATGTCCTCTCCATGCATGGTCCTTGGTTGGAGTATTGGGCCTCAGCAAAGACCCCTGAACCCAGATTTTTTGACCCTTGTAGGTCTCCTTGTGGAGCTCCTGCCCCTCCAGGTCTTTCATCTCCCCCTTTTTCCATAAGATTCACTGCACTCTGCTCAAAGTTTGGCTCTGAGTCTAGCATCTGCCTTGATGCCTTGCTGGGTAGAGTCTTTCAAAGGCCCTCTGTGATAGGCTCTTGTCCTGTTCCCTGTTTTCTCCCTCTTCCGATGTCTGTCCCATTTGCCTTTCTGATAGGGATAGGCCATATCCTGGGTGTGATATTATTTATGGAGTAGAGAAATAAACCAGACATGACAATATATGTCATTTAATCTCAGCACTGAGGAGGCAGAAACAGGTGGATCTCTGTGAGTTCACGCCAGCCAGATTTACATAGTGAGTGCCAGGCCAGCCAGGGCTGCATACTAAAGGGGGAAAACAAACTAAAGGGGGAAAAATAGAGAGAAGAAGGGATGGGAGACGGGGAGAGGGAGAAAGGGGGGAGGAGAGAAACAAAGGACTTCGGACCAAGCAAGAGTAATAGAATCTATGCAAACACCTATACTGATTGAATATCTAATCATGACCCTTGGGTTTTGATGCGGGAATATAAAATAAAAAGATTAGGCAATTACTCTCTGCTTTTGAAAGTTAAAATTATCCATTTTGGCGATCACCGAAATTGTACTGTGGCTTTAGGCCCAAAAAATGCTAGCAAAAATAATTTAGGATGTATTCATTCAACATTAGTGAAAAATATGAAATGACAGAAAAAACAAAAACAAAAACAAAAACAAATCTACTGCTTGAATTTTTGGTATCCTAACTTACAGCAGTTACCCAGGAGGTAGCACTGCTTTTGATGGGTTAATACGCAGCAGAAAAGGGAGAAAAGATTCAAGTATTGCGTTCAAAAACTGAAAGAACACTGACATAATGCATGTGTGTTCAAGTAAAGCAAAAGAAAAGAAGCCACCTGTCAAATGACTGTACCCAGGAGGCTCCAGGCAGCTCTACAGAAAAACCGACTTATAACCGATTCGTTATCTTTGTTTCATTGTCTTTGAGCCATTATGGTTATTAAAATAATTACAGAATTGTTCTAAATCTCATGTTTATTTTAAATTCTTTTAATAATGATCCTGGAATTTCATCTTCCTCTTTTATGACATATTTCTCTAAACTCTAATAATTTCCTCTCTCCTTAGTATTCCTCTGAGGTTTTTAGACTCCCCTAATTTAAAAAAAAATATTTAATGCAAGCAGGAAAATCTTAAATATGTTTAAGATGGAAATTTGAAATGTTTCAATGCAAAAACAACTGATATTTTTATAAAAATATAATGAGGCATAGAAGAACAATCCTGTTACTTTGCGCTTTTTTTGTAGTTTCCCAGGAAACTTTATTTCCAGTTATAATTCATACAAAAATCAAATTGATCTGTGTCTATAACGTATTTCAGTGTGTTTAATTACTGCAGTTGGAGCCTCTCACATTTCCCTAATGAATCACTGGCCTATTATGAAGAAATGACTCTCTCAAAGGACAATCATTTATTACACCTGATCCCTTTTGGTTCCAACTGTACCACATGCTGCCTAATAATTTGCAATGATTTAGGAAGATTGCCATCACCACTCAATTACTTAAGCAGCTTTGGATGCCCTATCTACGCGGCACAAGGCTTATCCTTGGTCCACATTTACAACTGTCTCATTAATTAAAAAGAACCGAGAAAAAAATTGTGTTCTGAGCATCTCACATACAGCGCACACCTATGCTGAGGGCTAAAAGTGGTCACCCCTTTCTTTGGCCATCCAGCAGTTTTCTGTCATGGCTGCCCAGTGAAATGTACCTGGGGCGAGAAAGATATAGACTGGGACTTAGGGAATCCAATCTTAAATCTGGCTTTCTTGCTTTTCAGGTTTGGGTCTCTGGGTATTTGTGTTCTCTGAGCCTCAGTTTTCTTCTTTGTGGGATATGAGCCATTTTCTTAATGAACATCGTACCCCTACTCTATCTATGGTGAGGTTGAAATATTTTTGCAATGCTGTTGCTAGAATATTTATAAAGTATCTCAGTGACTGAGCAACATAATACAATGTCAGTCAAGCGCTGTGTGATAGTTCAAATGAAGTATCCCTCATATTCGTGTGTATCTGAATATTTGGTCCCCAGTAGGTGACTTAATTTAGGTAGATTTAGGAGGTTTGCCCTTGCTGGAGGAAGTATGACATTGGAGGTTGGCTTTGGGGCTCAAAATCCATGTGTCATTTCTGTGCACTCTACTTCCTGTTTGATTTTAAGATGTGACCCCTCCCAGCTTCCGTTTCCAGTCACCATGCCTGCCTGCTTGACCCTTCCCTGACAGGATGGTGATGAACTCTTATTTTCCGGAAGCATATGCCTCTAATAAGACCTTCTTTCTAAATATGTTGCCCTAGTTTGTGCCTCCGTGCTTTGGGGTGCCCAGGCACCGCTGCACACTAGGGTGTGGGGCCCCGAGCCTTCTTTGAGGATTTTAGTTACAGCTCTCTTTGGCAATAGCAGCCCCCCCACCTCCCCGAGGGAGAGGCATCTGCTTCTTCCCTTCAGAGCATCCTGGCCTGGGATGGAGCTTGCTGGCCCTGAACCTCAGAAAAGACGCTCATCCAGGTGAGCAGGCCTGAGGATCCCAGTCCAGCAAAGTGTTACAGCCCTTTTTGCTTGGAGCTATATGAAGAAGAGCTATATGAACCTTGGGGAGTGGGAAGGGGTTTTCAGGGTGGAAGCATGCCCTTGGCTGGGGCTGCGATGCTGGGGATCCTTCGTTTGCCTGGAGAGGATTTCCGTGTGCTAGGCTACCTGACTACCTCTAGAAAGGCAGAGGCAGTGGTCGGGAGACTTACGTGTACCAGCGCATGCAGGCACGGAACAGGAAGAGAATGAACCACTCCCGCCAGTCTCAAGATCGAGACTTTAGGGGTTTGGACCCATTCCGAGCTCGTTCAGCTCCATGTCGGTTTCCCCAGTGGCACGGTCCACCTGTCCCACGTTAGTTAGGGTGTTTTCTCATAGCAATAAAAAGTAACCAATACGGAAATTGTTCTCAAGGTGGGCGTATTGCGGTGCAAGACCCGACCTCGCAGTTTTTGTTGTTGTTGCTGTTTTCGTTTTGTTTTGCTTTTGAAACGAGTGTGGAAGACTTTGGAACTCTGTCCTACAGGTGAGCACTGTAACCAGGGCTGAATGATCCATCCCAGGAGGAGGGTGGAAGATAGCAGCGCTGAGAGCTATGTGGACTAGGGGTACCTAGCTCACAAGGCTTCAGGGAGGACTAATATTAGCAATCGGCCTAGAAACCTTCCTTGTGGTATTTTGGCAAAGAATGTGGCTGCTTTCTGCCCTCACCCTAAGAATTTTCCCGAGGATAAGTTAAAAAGTAATGGAGTAATTTCTTTGTCAGAGAACATTTCAAGACGGCATAATATTGCCTCTGTTGTGTGTTTAGTAGTAATTACTCTTATGGAGGTCTACAATGAAAAAAACAAAAAAAGAACAGATTGGCAGAAGAAAATAAAAAATGTACAGTCTGGAGAGGAAAAGGATGCTGGCAAGATCTCTCTCTACCTTTCATCTCAGGGTAGGAGTACGGGGATTGCAAGTATGTGCCACCACAGCTACTTTTTAAAATCCATATGTACATGTGTATCTATCTATCTATCTCTCTCTCTCTTAAATATGCAAATAGAAGCTTCTCAGTCCATACAATATTACTTGTATGCATGTGACTTTCGGTTTCAGGGCTGCATGTGGTGTTGGATAACAGTTGGTGGCCCTGCCCAGGGAGAGATGATTTATCTCACTCTCAGCAGTCCTTGGTTGCCTGTTGTTCTTTATCAAGGGCTGGCGACCCTTCCGTGTTAACTGGTGTGTGTGCCACCATCCTTGACTCTTTACACAGGTTCTGGAGGTTAATCTCAGGGTCTCATGGCTGCTTGACAGGGAACTTACAGACTGATCACCTCCCCAGCCCCCAAGACTCTGTTAACTGTTACATTTCTCTCCATTGTTTCACTTGAGGCTTTCTTTCTTTCCTTTGCCTGTTGAATTACTCATTTTATTAAGTACGAATAATCTTCAAAAGTAAACTTTAAAAAAAAACATCTAAGTTTTGTGACAAGTGGAAGTTATGTATTGAAACACGCCAGCAGTTGTAGTTACCTTTTATACTTAAAGGGTTACATGGAAATTAACTATCCAGCTTCTCTAGTCACAGATACTCCACTTCAAGGATCGTTCACATCGAGCAAGAGGTTACCATGGAGTTAAATCAAAGAAACAGTTAAGTAACCTTTCAAGCTTGTAATGACCCCTAAACTTTTGCTTGTAACAATTTCCAGGCTAAAACTGTGGTTACAAAAAGGAACTCATTGATTGACTACTGCCACTGTGCTGCTAATGGCGTCATAATACATGGTTTATATTCTCACAACATTAAATACTGATTGTTAAAGCAGTGCCTTTACACAGCATTTTTATAAATTACTTCAGGATGACTTATGCAGAAAGACAAACATTTCACTTACCTATAGGGTTTTTTTCCTATATGGGTGAGTATATGCACATATATGTAAGAGGTGAGCATCACAGAAGAGCTGGGAGGCCCACCGAAGGCATTAAGGGCCTTCCTCTGTTGCTCTCTGGCCTTTGGTAAAGTTACCTTCCTCTGAGCCTGAGATCTGTGTTTCCTGACTACCCTGGAAGCCAGCCAGCTCTGGTGATCCCGTCTTCATACCCTCCAGAGTTGGGGTTACAGGCATTAGCAGGAAACCTGGATTGCTACATGAATGCTGGGATGTGAACTCTGGCCCCTGTCATTATGTGACAGGTGTTGAGCCACCTCTATCGCCCCCATACTTTAAATGCTTGTGTTTCTGTGAGAAGGGCGCAGTAACTGAGATTTTAGGAATCCTTTTAGTCTTTTGAGTTTTTATTCCTCAGGGGGCCTTGTAAAACATGTTGGTTAATGAAAAAGCAGTAGTTTCAAAATACCAGTTAAATATAGAAGTATAATTCAATCGCTACAATTAAAGAGTCAATTATTCCCTTTAAACCAAATTACAAAGTAGAGCCAGCCTCAAGTCATGGATTTTAATTTTTAAAAGCTGCATATATATTCCCTCCAATTCTTTTAACGTTTATTTCTGAAACAGCTCCTATTAAAACTCAACTTTATGTACATAAAGTCTGGATATGTAGAACCGAAATTATTAAAACATTTGTATAGGGGAAGAGGGCATGGTCATTAGGACAAAAGCCTCTAAGATTTTAACCTTGACTCTGGCCACAAACGAGAAGTACAATTATACCCAGAAGAATTCTCTAGTCCAATTCTTGTTAAATCTGTTTATCCAGGCATCGGCATGCCACACAGCTGGGAACTATTTAGAGGTTTGATAGACATCTCTGTCCAGAAACTTCTTTCTTCCTGATTTTCTGCCTCATTTTGCATTGGAGACAATTTAATAAGAGTACATCAAGTGTTTTCAAAACCACTTCTGTTTCTAAACAGTTCCAGTGTCTTTGAAGCATTATTTCCCCAAAAGCAGGTTTTCTTGAGGCTTTGACACAATTAGTTTAGCATATTAGGCCTACAGGGTGATATGAACAACCACAGTTACAATTTTAGCCCAACGAAGATGCTGTGGAAGGCAACAAGGCACAGAGACAGGTATCCTCACAGGAGCACAAGTTATGGGACAGACCCAAGGCAACACAATAATAACAGCACAACCACGAACCTGAAGAACTGACAGAGAATTCCAGAAGTGATAGACAAATAAGGTCTGTCTGGGTACCTGCTTTCTGTAAAGGCCATTTTGGGCTCTATTTTCTAAGTCTGTGAGGAAGGGATAATTCTCCTCATGAAGTAGCTAATCTTTATCATACTCACACTCCTTTTCCCAAATAGATATTTCAAGGTGGAAAAGGAATACATGGGGGCTGCAAAGAAAATGCGGGGTAAATAAATAGACATGACCAAAGCCCATGAAGAAAACAGGCGGGCGGGGGGGAGGGGAAATACAGAGCCATAGGTGTGTTCAGAATAATCAGAGGCTGCAGGCTCTCAAGGCTTCCTAAGGGCCATGGCTGTTCCAGGGGCCTAGAAGGCTAAAGCAGCCTGCGTGGTCTGTCCAGTCTCCGTCCTCAACAGCAGAGCGACTGCCTCCTGAGGAGTGGAGGGACCCTGACCGTGTCTAGGGATTTAGGACTTGGAGTCAACTCATGGTCTAAATTACTTCTGTGTCTACCAAGAACTGCCGTCAGCCATAGTGTGTATGTTCTAGCCATAAATCACTACGTCTTACAACTAAGAATCAACGAGGAATAGCGTGCAGTTTTAGGTGACCACAAAATGAGGTGGTTACTAAATTGTGGCATAGCAAACATGTAAGCAAACATGGGTAAGAACACCCCATTAATTGCTGGTGGGGACGATTCAGGGAGTCTCTTGTGATGGGAATGACGAGATCTGAGAAGCTTTCCTATTCCCCAGGAATTCAAGCAGCCTGGGAATTGACTGGGTAAAGAAGGGTCTGTTGTGTGGAGAAGGAAGTACTTGCGAAGTCCCCCACTAAGGAAGGAAATTAATAGGCCTCTGATGAGTATCTCCTTAGTTATTTGAAAGGAATTCTAGAGAAAATTAAAAGGCACTGTGGTGTAGTCTGTAGTTAGACCCTGGACATATAATTTTAGCATTGATCTGGGAGCAGCTGGTCCAGAGGTAATTATGGAAGTTCTGGCAGAGCAGAGGCTACATTCTCAGTGTTCACATATACAACCTAGTAAGAAACTCCCCTTGATGATGAAGAAGGAGTGGGAAATAAAAATGGAAGATGAGTGAGCCTATGCTAGTAAATGCACACGACGAATTGAATTCTTCTCACCCATTTATCTTCACCTTCTTAGGTCCTCCTTCCTTCCTGAGGGGCAAGAGGCACCAACAAAATGTCCCAAGAGATTTTCTGAGTGAGGGGACAGAGTATGGTTAGTGTTACCATGGAGCTACTTAGAGCAGCATGCTTCCACTCCTATGAGAGAAAGTTGACTAACAAGAAAACGGATTTTTACAAAAAGGAGACTTTAGAATTGTAGGAAATTGAAAAACTTCTACACAGTAAGGAAACCATCAATGGGGTGAATGAAGAGATCAAGATTTGGGGGAAATATTTGAAAAATACACATCTGGAGAGGGGTTAATATCACAGAGCATGTAAGGCAATTAAATAATACAATAGCAAAAATACAAATGTGATTCCAAGTGTGCAAATGACTTAACAGACACTTCTTAAGAGAAAACATACAAACCCCAATGAATTATATGCAAAAGGGTCCAACATCAGTAATACAAATGCAAACTACAATGAGCTATCACCTTACTCAGCCCCTTCGTAAGAAGACAAGAGATAGCTAGGCATGGTGTCCCAGCACTCAGGGAGGCACAGGTAAGCAGATCTCTGTGACTTCAAGGCCAGCCTGGTCTACAAAGCAAGTCTGGGACTGTCAAGGCTACATAGGGAAACCCTGTCTCAAAAACCAAACAAACAAACAAACAATCAAACAACAACAACAAAAAGGAGACAAGAGATACCTAGCGAGAGTGGGAATGTAGGTAAAGGAAAACCCAGATTTTGGGGAGACTATAAATTACTATAGCCATTTTGCAAAACAGTATAGAAGGTTCTCAAGAAGCTAGTACATTGCTGAACAGTTCTTCTCCAGGGCAAATCTGTAACATGAAATTAGTGCATCAAAGAGATAGCTGCACTTTCATTTAATTGCAACACACAGATCTAAGACTTATAGGATGGATGACATGACTCAGTGAAAAAAAAAAAAAAGATCTGCCCACCAAGCCCAAAGACCAGAAAGTGACACTGGGGACCTACCTACATGGTAGAAGGAGACAACCAGCTCCCTCAAGTTGTCCTCTGAATTCTACATGTAGATATATAAGTGTGTGTGTGTGTATATATATACATGATGTAATTAAATTTTCTTATTTATCTCTATCTATCATCTATCATCTATCTATCTATCTATCTATCTATCTATCTATCTATCTATCTATCTATCATCTATCCATTATTCACTTTACATCCCTATGGTAGCCACTCTTCCTTTTCTCCTCTTGGTCACCCTCCTTCTTGCCCTGTCCCCCACCCCATACTCCTCAGAAAAGGGGAGCCTCCCCCCACTACCAAAGTACATCAGCACTGAGCACATCCTCTTCCACTGAGGCCAAACAAAGCAGACCTATCAGGGAGAAGTAATCAAAAAGCAGGCAAAAGAGTCCATGTCAGAGATAGCCCCTGCTCCTCTTACTAGGGAGGCTACATGAAGACTTAGCTTCCCGTTGGCTATGTATATGTAGGGCATCTAGGTCTAGTTCATGCATGGGCCTCAGTTGGTGCTTGTGTCTCTGCATCTGTTTCATTCCGCAGCTAGATGGAGCCTTTCAGAGGACAGTCACGCAAGACTCCTGTCTGCAAGCATAGCACAGTCAAGAATGTCAAGGGTTAGCTTTCTCCCATGGGGTGGGTCTCAGGTTGAGCCAGGCATTGGTTTGGCATTCCCTCGACCTCTGCCTTATTTTTATTCTTATACATCTTATAGGCAGGGTATATTTTCTAAGTTAAGAATCCTATAGCTGGTTTGTATTCTATCACAATGATATATTATACTTTATAGATTTGTCTGCTATTGGCAATTTGGATTGATTCTAAGTGTTAGGTTACATACAAAAGAGGACAGACAAGCCTCTTAGGTTTGTAATCTTTAGCTTCAGATTGCATGTCTAAGGCTGGCCTATTCATAGACTGCTCTAGATTTCCTTTGGCTACAGTCTTTGTCTTCAGCAGAAGTCATCAATAGCTCTATCATCACAAGGAATTTGTGATACGAACACTTACAGGAAAGGAGGAACTATGGCTTCAGCAAGAAGCAGAGATAAGGTGTGTACTATTATGTCTCATTTAAATCCTGTATAAGACAGGTTTCAGAAAAGGCAAGGAGAAAAAGCCATAGAAGGATAAATGGGTACTCCATCAACATTTCCAGTCCCAGCCATGGAGTAGTCATCAGTTAGTTACCGAGTCCTGTATGATAAAACACTTTACTCCGGCAGCATAAGACATGAAAAAATATTATTCTATACAATCTCTGTGTTATATATACCATCTCTGTGATGGCATAGAATTTCCAAGCACTTTGAATAATAAAATGAGTGCTTGTGACTCAGGGCAGGTTGTGTGCTTACAGTTAAGACACCAGCTCCTTCAGCAGGGTGAATGCAGGAGGACTTGGGGGATTGTTTTTGCTGCCAGTTGACAGAAGGTTTAGTTCTTTGTGCCAGTTCCTTCTATGCTGAATCATTTGTACGTATGGTATGGCTATTATATCCCCCCAAAAATGGTCAATATAGCAAGATGAATTCTTGGATTAGCCTTGGGAGTCTCACTCTTTTAACTGTACAGTATTAATGGCCACATTCAGTAAACAGCAGTGGGGACCCCTGGAGCCATGCTGGAGGTGACTCCATGTTTACTCCCCAATCGGACAGAGCTACCTTTTCTACTTAATAATTCCACTATAATTTAATGGTTCGCTTAATCTGTATTATTGTTTCTAAAAGATCTTGAGAAATATCTAATAGTTCGGGGATTCTACCTGCTCTATACAACTCCTACAACATTCTAATTTTTTTAATTAAATTTTTATTTTTTATATTAATTACAGTTTATTTATTTGTATTTGAGTTGTAGTCCCCTCCTTCATTCCCTCCCAATCCCACCCTCTCTTCCTCATCTCCTCCCTGCCCCTCCCCAAGTCCACTGATAGGCGGGGTCCTCTTCCCTTTCCATCTGACCCTAGCTTATCAGGTCTCATCAGGACTGGCTGCAATGTCCTCCTCTGTGGCCTAGCAAGGCTGTTCCTCCCTAGGTTGGGGGGAGGGAGGTCAAAGAGCCAGCCACAGAATTCATGTCAGAGACAGTCCCTGTTCCCCTTACTAGGAAAACATGGTCTACATCTGAGCAGGGGTTCTAGGTTATATCCACGAATGCACCTTGGGTGGAGTATCAGTCTCAGAAAATACCCCTGAGCCCAGATATTTTGGTTCTGTTGCTCTCCTTGTGGAGCTCCTGTCCTCTCCAGGTCTTACTAACTACCTCTTCTTTCATAAGATTCCCTGTGCTCTGCTGAAGGTTTGGTTATGAGTCTCAGCATCTGTTTTGATACACTGCTAGGTAGAGTCTTTCAGAGGCCCTCTGTGGTAGGCTCCTAAATAATAATAATACTGTTATAGCACAAAGTGTCTTCTCCCCTAAGAAGTACTTAAATCTCCGCCCCCCCCCCTCATTCCCACTGCTCCCAGTTATGAAGCCTCACTGGTCACAAGCTTAAGTTGGTTTTGCTTGAAGGCTAAGCTCAATGTAAGTGAGATCTAAGATCTCTGCAAGTTTAATGGAACAGTGCTGGAGAGTAGCTGGGAGACCAGAGCAGCAGGACAGGGAAGATCATTGGCTGCTGCTCTTTTTACTGACACGTACCAGCAATCCTTTGCAATTACTTAAAACAGGAACAGTTTAAAGACTTGAGCCATAAGGCTAAAGCAGATTGTTCCCAGGACATAAAACTTAAACTCACCTTATTACAGATCAGTGCTCTGCTGTCCACAATCATTACAGAAAGCCATAAAGCAAATTTAACTGTTCCCTGGAATGTCACCAGCAATAAATGCTTTTTGCTTCCCCTGTCCATTTGGTTGAGCTGGCTATAATAGATAGATCTTAGAACTCTGCAGCTGGGATATCTAGAAATGCCTTCTGGTGTCAGAATTCATGAAAAATACTAAGTTTGGCTAATCTTGGTGTTTAAGTATGGTTGGAGAAATCAGGTCATGATCATTGGGCTTTATTAGCAACCAATGCTTTTTCATCATAAAATGCAGTGTTCTGGAACCTACTGCTTATTCTGGCCTGGGCAGGTGACTATTCTTTTGGCGCTCTGCTCATGAGCCCTCATTTTACCTTCCTGAGGGTGCTGTATCTACTGGTGTTCCCTATGGCCACAGGTGAGAAGAGGGTGGCAGTAAGAACCCAGCTAATGCCAGAGCATTGGCCATGATCCACCCTGCAGCCTGTGGCCATTTGCAGGGTGAGGAATCTGTGACTTCATATTAGTTACTAAGCATATCGCATGGTTAGGTAGGTTTCCTTCACCATCACCTTCTCAAAGAACCGAGAAGCAGTGTAGAGACCCTCAAGCAGGACCAGTGTCTACCACTCCAGTGCCATCACGGTCAGTCTATTTCCTTGAACTGGGAAACGTCCATTAATAATTTTTCTTTAACTTAAAACTAAGTATGTGGTCTCATTATATAATCTGTGACTTAGGCATACCAAGGTAATTTATGTAATTATAATTTCTCTCTTCTTTCAAGGATAATCAGAATTAAAAAAAACTTATTGAAGCTATTTTTTAATGTATTTCATAAGGCTATAAAATATCATGAAGCAATTCAAGGGACTGGAGTTAAAAGTGGATCTGAAAGTCAAGGTCAGGAGTTGTTGTTTTTCTGTTCTTTTCTATTTCTTAAATGCCATGTGCTTTCTGTCATTATTGTTTCTTTATCAAAACGCCTTGTCTGCTCGGCCTTGGGCCCCTTCCTTACATAATGTAATGGTTTCAGTGCCAGACATCAACTAAAAAATATATCTTTTTCTGTTCAAATTCGAGAAAGAAAAATAGAGGTACACATTATGTAGACCTCTCTATGAGAGTGCTAAGAAGAATGGTGTTACCAGTGGCTGCTTGTTTTCTGGATGGCATGAAACATATCTAAACAGGAAATCATATAAGTGTGGTGCTTTGAAGAAAAGTGGGCCCCATAGGCTCATCTATTTGAATGCTTAGTCATCAGGGAATGGCACTGTATGCAAAGGATTTGGACATGTCCTTGTTGGAGGAAGCGTGTCACCAGGGCCCATGCTGAGCTCAGCAAGCTATGGGTCAGGATGTAGCTCTCAGCTACTTCTCCACTACCATGCCTGCCTGCCACCATGCTCCCCATCATGATGAAAATGATCTGAAATTCTCAAAGCCCCTCAGTTAAATGTTTTCTTTTATAAGAGTTACTTCAGTTACAGTGTCTCTTCACAGCAACACAACAATGACTAAGACAATAAGGAAAGGAATTTCTGAGTTGTTCTAAGAGAGAGAAAAGTTAAGGGCTGAATTGTCTTAGCCAGCAAAAGGTGTTGTATTTAATGGGCAATTTCATTAAGTTTTGCTATGTATTAATTCTCTTTTGGGCCTCCTATAAAATCTGTAATATACCTCTGGGATGACCTCTGCTCAGACAAGATGGCCTCTTGTAGACTGTGGTTGGGTGTTAAATCACGGTGAATACAAGCTGAAGGGCAAGAGGCCCCACTCCGCAAGGCAGTGAGACCTGTGGAACCCAACCAACAACCCTTTCCTTTCCTTTCCAACCAATCAACATCCATAAAGTTAGCAAATATCTATTCCCAAGCTTTGTTTTAGGAAGCAATCCTCAGATACAAACATCTTGCTAGGATGGGCAGGTTTCTGTGTTCCCTCTTTTTTATATATTCAGTGGCTGAGACATACTCTGCCTACTTCACAGAACTTCATTCCTACAGTTCTGAGTGCCACCTTAACCAAAACCCAACTCAAAGTCTACCCCAAATAACCTCTGCCTAAGTTTCTTGCCTTCAGTTTTGGAACCTTGACTTCTCTGTCATATTGTACCTCGCTCTATTAGGTATCGACAAGTAGATCGTGTCTTGCATTGCACACATCCGCCTAAGTTGCCAAGCTCTGCGCAACACATACAAGCATTAAAAAAATATTTTCTGAATTAAGCAGAAAAGTTATTAAGTCAGACTCTTCTCCAGAATTTACATGCTAATAGTCAGAAAGGGTAGGCAACACATCTGCACTTAAATGGGGGCATTTTTGTTGTGAAGGTATTTGGGCTTCTTGTTTGTAAAGTGATGAACTTTAGCATAGCATAGCCATCTATACTATCCTCCGTTCTAAAGATAGTGTGGGAGTGGGGGCGTGAAAACATTTGGGGAAGTGAAAGCACTTGGCTAATAAATGTGGCTATTTATTGCTGTAGCCACCATATAGAGTTAATCTAATGTCTTCCTGCACTATAACCATGGTAGTTTAGGTTGATCTAAACTTTCCAAGTCAATTTCTGAACTGGGGGAGTAAGTGTTAAAACTGTTATAGTAGGGGCTGGAGAGCACTGGCTGCTGCTCCTTCAGAGGTCCTGAGTTCAATTCCCAGCAACCACATGGTGGCTCACAATCATCTATAATGAGATCCTGGTGCCCTCTTCTGACCTGCAGGTGTACATGCAGACAGAACATTGTATATATAATAAATACATCTTTTAAAAAATTATAGCAGTTGCACAGAGTGAATATCAATTTTTAAAAATGTGGCTCATGCCTATTTGTCTTATTAATTTCATTTGCCAATAATACATCTTCATTGCACTAAATAGTAAAACTCCCACAAGAGATTGCAAATAAAAAACGTATATAAAGTAAAATGAAGTTGATCCTTTAGTGTAGATAGACAGAGAGACACTGTTCCAAATAATTCTCTCAAGACTGGGAGATACCCCTATTCTGCACATGGAGTCCAGGGTAGGCAAAGGGGCGTGGCAAAATACCAGCGTTCTCAAACTTGATATGAAAGAACAATTGATATGTTCTTGATATGAAAGAACTTGATATGAAAGAACAATTCTCATTGTCTGGTTGGCAATGAGAATAATGCACCTGAAGTGCAGCAGTTCTAGTTTATAGCAGGCATGTAGACACGCCCACCCCGTGTATGTATTTATGTATGTACATGCTCACATGTGTTTGGTGCCATGGAGGCCCTGGGACAACCTCAAATTTTAATACTAATGTCATTCCTTGTTCTCCATTTACTTCTTTCTTCCTTCCTT
>NW_026585895.1:5744928-5868737 GCF_907164565.1 Psammomys obesus | reverse complement strand
TTCTTTCTTTCTTTCTTTCTTTCTTTCTTTCTTTCTTTCTTTCTTTCATATTTACTTTTGAGACAGAGTCCCTTACTTGGCTTTGAACTCTCCTAGTAGTGTATGCTGGATGGCCAGGGAGCCCTAGGGATCCAGCTGTCAATTTCTTCAGAGCTGGAATTCCAAGCATGCATGCGCCATGCTGCCTTTTAAAAATGTTCGTTCTGACGTCAGAGCCAGGTCCTTACGTTTACAGGGCAAGCACTCTACTGACTGAGCAATGTCTTTAGCCTCGGCCAGTCTTTCTGAAACCCTTCATGCGTCTTTAGAAGTGCTCGCTACACATTCCCCTTTTTAGTAAGTGAATCCAGATGTTGGTACTTCTGGACATGCTAGCAATCTCTCTTATAAGTGAATTGAGGTTTTGGTTTGCTTAAAGAAAACATCCGTGCATCCATTTATTGATTATTTGTGACATTTGTCTGGTTATCTTTAAATTTTACTGTCAATCTCTCTAAAATACAGTGGAACTGTGTGATGTTTGGATGATTTAGCCATGGGATTTATAAAATACTTTCTAAATAGGGGTCAGAATGGCATTTGGGGTAAACACTGTGTGGTCTTATCGTCAGAGTTTCCCAGATCACCAAGATAAGACTTTTCACATAGGCTTGGGTAGGTTTCAGAAATACATGTGCACATGGGCTATCAAATGTTACATTTGTGGAACATTCTGTAAATATGAGGCTGAGGAATCATTGATTCAGAGTCAATAAATCATTAAGCCTAGAGTAGGCTCCCTGAACACAGGAACTCAGGAAAGTATCAGGCAGATTTATTGTTTGGGTTTTTGTTGTTTTGATTGTGCTTTTTCTTTGCCTGGCTACTTGTGCATCCTGACTGGCCCTCTCCTGGAGTCCACACAGTCTAGTTTTGTTCAAGATTATGACCCCAAGCCATCCTTTGGTCTTGCCATGTTTTCTCCCTGTGATTTGAGCCAAGGTTGCTGTTATCATCACCAGGCTCCCAATCCGTGGTCCTCCTTTCCCCCTGGGATCGCTGGTCACTGGTCCACAAGGACAGGGAGCAGAAGCGATGAGTCGGTGTGTGGAGGGTAGGGGTTTACAATGGGCAGACTTTCAGGATAGAGCAGTTCATTGTATTGTTTTAGGGGTGAGGTATATAAAGGTTCTTAGGGTTACACTGGGAAGGACTGATTGGTTATAACATAGTACCTAATTTTCTTATTAGGTACTGTGTTGTTTTCTTATGGGTAGAAAAGGCTGATTGGTTGGCATGACAAATTTCACCAACTTTTTGATGGGAGTGGTCTACAGGGTTCAACTTATCCTTTCTCTTTTCTTCTCAAGTTTGCATCTGGAGCTCAAACTGCCTCTGATTTCCTACCAGCTCTCAGGAGAATAGCATTTGTTTCTTCCTTTCTGTTTCCTACCCACCTGCCCCCTGCATGTCCGTTCGTTATCCTCATTGCCTTAGTTTCTCCCCAGCTGTATATTGAAGGGTTGGATGTGCTTTCTTGTACTCACTGCTCTTTCGTCTCTTCTTTCAGCCTGTGGCTTCTATCCTACTGACTCTCATCAGCCATCTTCCACTCCCCTGCTCTACTGTACCTTCCAACTGATGATTCTCTTGGGCTCCTAGGTGGACACTGTCCTATTTAATGCTTCTGTTCCTTACAACACTATCATGTGTGGGCCTCACTTCTGACTGACTTTCATCTCTAAGATGCTGGTCCTCTACATTCCTGCCCATTACATTTTCAAAGAAAAGAGTGTGTGGATTCCAATTCCAACAGAAGTACTCTCTGGGGCCATTCCAGTAAGATCCCAATGGTCCTTAATGACTGGATTTACTTTGTTACATCCTCATTGTGACCCACATTTTATATAGTCTGTATGCATGCAGTCACTGAATTCTCATCAAAGCTAGGGGGGTATGGAACATCTCTGGCCACATTCAAGGTAAGAGACTGGGGCATAGAGGGGATTGCAGCTTGTTTGTTACACCAGTCCTCATTGGGAGCCAGTTTTGCCCAAGGAAATTTGCCTTTAGAGACTATGTTCTTCATCATCAGTGTTCACAGCATGTTCAATATTGTGTGTGTATGTGTATGTGTGCCTGTGTGCGAGTATGTATGTATTTCTGTGTTTCGTCTCTTCTCAAATTCCATTAAGTACTTCTAGAGCTGCAAACCCCTTGTTTGGCCACAATCTAAATAAACAGAGGAAGAAGATTTCTTCTTGAACTCATGAAACCTTATGATTTCCTCTTTATTCCCCAGACTTATATTTCTTTGGCAAATCAAATTCAGTTCCTTCCTTTTGATGACATGTCTTTAGAGCCTTGCTTATGACTCATTTTACCAAATATAGACGAACACTTGTAGTCCTGTTACAGACATTTCCTGTGTCAAGAAGAGCAGCTTGAGAGAGCATGATTCCTCCTCCGATACTCACAGCCCTCATCTGAGCTCCTCAAATTACAGATCTTCATTTCCATCTTTTAGTCATATGATGACCATTACACACTTGAAGTCATTTGCGGCACAGAGGGCTGTTTGTAATCTTCTGCTTCCCAAGAAAGGGTCATATGCTTCTTTGCTACTTTTCCTTTCTTCTTATAATGACTCATATGGACCCTGTTGATATTGGATTCCATGATTCTTAATTCCTCTGGTTTTTTTCTCTTCCATCTTCCAATCTGTAGGTTTAAGATACATTTTCCTGATTTTCAGAGGCAACCAAGGTCATGGCCGTGTTACCCTTTTACATCAGTTCACCTCCTCAAATCATACACGACTGACATTCACCTTCTTTCTGTTCTGTCTTACTTCACCTTTTCTACCTCAGGACTTCATAGCTTTTCTGCTTTATAGGGTGGCTTCATCTCTGATTTTCGCAGGCTCCATTTAGTAACTCTGTTATGGCACCTCATTGTAACTTTTTGCACAACTGTATGACCTTAGATTGACAACCATTACTTAAGCCTCAACTGAATTCACAAAACAGTGAGCAGAAGAGTCTTCCTCATTCCAGCAGGAGGCATTCGTCCACCTTCAGGACATCTAAAAGGAGTAGGGCAAATGGGATTCTTACTCTTATCTGAACATCAAATGCAATCTGGACAGAGAACTGGAGGAGCAGTAACAAACAATGGAAATTAGAAATTCCTGTTTCGGAGAGAGCTGATGGCATGCTATGAATATCTCCCCACAGATGAATACACCAGGGAAGAAGGGATGAGTGTACAATCCATCATCTTTTTTTTTTTTTCCTGATGGATGGAGATAATTTACTTAAACTCCATTGACTTATATCCACAGAAATCATGGCACACACACTGGTGATTACAAATGTCTAAAGGAAAGAGATGAGTTGGTCCAATGGAACAGCAGAAAGAGAGTTCTGGTTGGGAAAGGCTCCCAGTGTTGGTTAGAACAGAGGAAACATGAGGACTCCTTTTGGAACAGATCATGGTCACAGGACAGAATACTAGATGACGACTCTTTAACATCCTGCCAAAAAGAGCCACTGTGGGCCAAGGTAAACTTGAGAAGAGCTGGGTTTCTGGGTTCCCAGCTGCTGGAAGGAGAAGTGTGAGCAGTCACACAGAGGAATATTCACAAAGCAGCAGAATTTATGCAGTCATGGCATCACTGGTTTCTGTTTCCTCCTCATCTGTTCACTTCCTTCCTTTCATATTTCCTGTCACATGTGATTAGAAAATGAATGTGACAAGCAATAGTAAGGATCTTAGAACATCATTGGTATATTTCTGAATGAATAATTAATAGCTATTGATTGGTTGATTGAAATAGATAAAGAGCAGGAAATCATAAAGTGCCCCTTTCCCCACTCATAGGCCACTAGTTTCTAGGATGTTGAAAGCAGCCACTAATCTAACAGAGCTGTAACTCTAGCCAGTGAAGGACAGAAGGCAAATGCTGGTGGACATGTAGAACTGAGAATCTGAAGGACTGTGTAATTTCTTTCTCATAGACTTATCTTTTGGTCTTTGCTTTTTAAAAGAGGGATCTACCCATGATCGAACCACCTGCTTTTCAAATGTGATCACCAGGAGAGTGTAAGTTTCAACTTATGTACACAGGCCGTTGTTTTTTTAAAGATAGGTTTATGCTATCTTGCTTTGGCTGACTAGGAACTTTCCATGTAAAACAGGCTAGCCCCCAACTCGCAAGGATCCACCTGCCTCTTCCACCGTGTGCCGGGATTAAAGCCATCATCTATAGGCCAAGTATTTTTAATATCAACTACAGTCTTTGCATTATAACTAGTTTACAGCTGCATATTTCAAAATCATAAATATCAAACACAGAAGTTTAGATATCATAGTACTGACAAGTAACAGTTTATGACATCATAAAATTATAGATTATCCAAATGTTGTGATATCTTAGAGGAAAAGGAAAATGTTACATTTTAACAATGAAATTAATTTTGGTTGTAATGAATTTAATGTAAGCCTTTACTGAGCACAATTTTTGTGTAAATATATACAGATATATAACACAAATAAGCTAGTATGTATATATGTATATTTTAATTCAACTAATGTTTCATGAATTATATACTACTTTCTCAAAATGAAGCTAGAGTATTTATAGAATGTTAATACAGCTTAAACCATAGGTTAGACTTAAGATTTCAAGAGGAAAAAGAGGGTGGAAAGAGCTACAAGACAGAAAATAACTAACAGAATCATTATCTCAGGTTATTTTCTGTCAATAATTCAATATAAGTAAAAGCCCTGATCAAAAGATACAGCAGTTGAATATTATTTTGAAAAAGGAAGAACAAAATATAATTGTATATGGTATATAAGAGAATCATTTTAGAAGTAAGACATGTATAGGCTGAAGCTAAAGATATATAACGAGATACTTTGTGTCAATGTTAGCCAAGAGAGCAGAGGTGGCTAAACATATATCAAACAAGATAGGCTTCAAATTAGAAATTCTCACAAGAGACAAGGAGAAACATTAAATTGTGACAAAAAGTTAATTGACATGAAAACATCACAATTGTAACTATATAGTTACCCAACAAAAGACCCCTTAAATACAGAAAGCAAGAACTGAGAGAATTTAAGAGAGAGAGAGAGATGTAAGCCACTATAATGTATCAGGAGATCTCACGATCCCAGTTTTATGTATATAGCATCTGAATAGAAAGATCAACAAGGAAGCAGTTGACTTTGCTAACATTATATAGTCCAAATGCGCTAAGAGACATACGTAGTTCATTCCGCCAGAAAGCAGGAGAACTCACACTTTTCTCGGGTACACATTGAGCACTCCACTTCAGGGGGGATCATGGCCTTAAAAAATTTAAGAAGACCAAAATTATATCAATGGACAATAGAAGAAAACTGGACAGAGCAGAAGTAAAACTAAGCCACAATACACTGAAGTTAAACGAAAGACCTAACAATCAGTGGGTCAGAGTGGGAGTCAACAGGAAAAGCAGATAAACGTGCAAACAAGACACCCCACAGTGACAGGGTACAGGTGAGCCAGCCTCAAAAGGGAAGCTAATGTGAGGGGGAAGGTCTGAATTAAAAATGAAGAAAAGACTGGCTCAGTCGTTACACTGTGCATGCGTGCTCTGAATTGCTGCCGTGCCTCATCAGTATTCTATTATTAAAGAAAAAAAAGAAAGTGTCAAACTTTACACCTCCAAGACTAGAAAAAAAAATGAGTTAACTCAAAATTATCAAAAGAGAGTAAATCCACACATTAGAATGGAAATGAAATGCAAAATAGAAAAAACAGCTATGTAAGAGCTGATTTTTGAAAAGATTACAGTAGTAATAAATACTAATCTTGGAAAGTCTTTAGTTAGATTGGAACAAGAAGATAGAAGAAAAAAAATGGATAAAAGCAATAATAAAAGCCTTCACAATCAACACCACAAAAATCAAAAAGGCTCTTCAGACACTACTAGAAGCAATTAGACTCCCAATAGAAACATTCCTCCTGCCAAGGCAGAGTCATGAAGGAGTGCAGAATCTAAACAGAACTATAAGTAGAAAGAAAACTGAAGCAAGAATTATTACTTAGCTGTAAAAATAATGACATGATAAAATTTGCCTGCAAATGGATGCAACGAGGATCGTCCTGAGTGAGGTAACCCAGACCAAGAAAGGCAAACAGGTATGTAGTCACTTACAAATGGATGTTAGCTGTTAAGTACGTGATAATCAAGCTACAGGACACAGACCCAGAGTGCTTAAGTCAAGGAGGACAATAGGGGGAGATGCACAGATCTTCAGGGGAAGGAGAAATAGCATAGATTTGGCAGATGGACTAGGGGCAGGTGGGGAAGGGAGCAGGAGGAATTAGGGGGAGGGGGAAGAGGCAGCTGGAATTGGGTGGCATTTGGGCAGTGGTGTGGAATCCCAGTGCAGCAGAGTCTTCCTGGAATGTGTGAGGGCACCTCAGGAAGGTATCCTCGTGATGGAGGATGTCTGAAGTGGCCATCTTTCGTTTGGCTTCCAGGGTGGGACTGAGTTTTATTCACTTGTTAGCTCAGTGGGTCCCATGGAGATCCCTAAACAACCCAGGGTGATAGGAGGACACAGGGTTGCTCTTTGCGAATTGATAACGGGTGTGCGGGGGGAGGGGTGGCATTGCTGAGACAACATCCACACAGCTCATTGAATGTAAAGAGGTCAAGCTGGTGCGTGCATGAAGCCTTCACCCCTACATTCTAGTCTCTTTGGTGTGGGAAGGTACTCGCAGGCTATGGAAAAAAATAAAAAATAACCTGGACACCAACCCAGCCACAAAACCCATGACCTAAAATCTGTCCTGCCTGCAAGATGTGCCGGGACAGTGGTGGCACAGAGCTTGTGGGAGTGGCCAACCAATATCCAGTTTAACTTGAGGCCCACAGAGGGACCCCCTGCCCTACGTTGCCTGGATGGCCAGGAATCAGAGACTGGATAGCCAAAAGACCTAAGAGGCAGCACCAAACACAGCTAACAGTGACAACAACAGAATCAATAAAATGATTTCTGGTGATAGTCTGCTGTACTCAGATTCGTGTCTTGTCCAGTCTTCGTCAGAGAGGCTTCCTTTGGCAACAGACAGAGTGGGTGAAGAGATCCTCAGCAAGACCCTGTGCAGAGAGAGGTCTAAATTGGAGGTCTCCATTGGGTCCCTACCCTGGAAGATCAGGGAACCAGAGGAAAAGTGGGAGGAAGGATGGTAGGAATCAGGGATGGAAGATACCAGGAGAACATGGTGTGTGAATCAGCTAGGCAGGGCTCCTAGGTGCTCACACAGATTGAAGCTGTCAGCATGGAGTCTATGGGTCAGCGTCAGGTCCTCTGCATATGTGACGTGGCCGTTAGCTTAGAGTGTTTGTGGGACAGTGAGAGCACTCTTTCCCTGCTATCGGATTGCCACGTCCAGCCTCAATATGAGGGCTCTTGCCTTGTCATATGGTATCTTGTTGTGTTTGGTTGTTGTCTCTTGGAGGCCTGCTCTTCTCTGAAGGGAAACAGAAAAGGGAGGGTTGATCTGAGGTAGAAAGGAAGTGGCATGGGGCAGGTGGGGCCTGGAAGGTGTGGAGGGAAAGGAAACTGGTTAGGATGCCTTGTATGAGAGAAGATTCTATTTTCAATAATAAAGAGAAAAGCCGAGGGCAGAATTACCTCTCTGGTGAATTCCTCCAGTTAAAGAATAAATGCAGATCTTTCTCTCCAGAAATATCTAAGATGACAGAGTGTCTGTGAACTAATTCTTAGAATGCCAACATCACCCTGACATCAAAGCTAGACATGGACAAAGAAATACCTTTCAGCAAGCAATTGGGTGAAGCATTTGACAGAGAATGCCAGGAGAGAGGGGTAGCTGGAAACAGTGCCAAGGAGATGTGATGACGTAAAAACAGCGAGGGTTCCAGCATGGGAACTACCAGCGTAAAGGCCCCAAGCAAGCTGTCAGATCAGTGGGGAAGTGGAAGAAAGATGGTCACAGCCTGGTCAACTCTTGGTCAAAGGCAACTCTTGGTCAAAGGCAACTCTTGGTCAAAGGCAACTCTTGGTCAAAGCCTAGGGAGACACTAGCTGCACTTCACATTTGGGGATTTTTTTTTTCTAAACTCAGGAGGTAGCCATTAGGTACTTTTATGAGAAAAGTTATCATGTGAAAAACACACATAAAAAAAAATTCACTGAGCTGTCAAGTTGAGATCCGGGCCACATTTCACGGTTGTCTCAGACAACTTACTTCAAGTGCCATTTCCTAGTCTATTTTGTAGGTCTTCTGAACTGTGGCCTAGAAATCTGTACTTTAGAATATACAGTGGTGGTGCATGCCTTTAATTCAAGTACTCAGGAGCTGAGGCAGGAGAGATTCTGGGTTCCAGGCCAGTGTTATCTGAAAATAAGTACTAGGATAACCAGGGCAACATGGAAAGATTCTCTCCTGAAAAAACAAGAAAAGAAACAGGAAAAAAAATACAGTAGGAATGTCTTTTTCACTGTAAAGTCTGAATTCTATAGCCTTGTATAGCCTCTTTTTTCTCTTTCTTTTTGTTTTCTTTTCTTTCTTTATTATTTATTACAATTTATTCACTTTGTGTCCCAGGTCTAGCCCCCTCCCTCATCAACACTGTATTTTATTTACAATTTCATGCTCCATGAATAGACTTGAGATAGTGTCTTCAAAAGATAGCTTAATGAGTATACAAATAAAAAAAGAAATCTGTAGTATTTAAAAATAAGTGTGACTGGATATTTTAACTGACAAATATTTTATAAATGTATTTGAAAAGTAGCAATTTTTAAAACCAACCAGCATGAGAAATCCTTGTATATGTCAAGTATTCCTTAAATATCCACATTTTAAACTAGACATTTTATAAATTCTATTAATGGAAGAATATTACATTATGTCTCTTTTAATTTTACTTACATATGGCTGGAAACCAGTCAATATAGAAGATTATTTACATGTAAAATAATGCTAGAGACTGTAAAAAAAAACAAATTCTTAGTTTTGGTTTCTTAAGTTTTAGTGTTGCTTAGAGGAAAACCTAAAAATAAATAAAACTTGCACAGTTGTAATACCACTGTTTTCTTCTGGCACTTCTATTATTTATAATTCCTTATAAACAAGTCCATGAGGTCTTACATTTATATTGGTGATTACAATTTTTTCTCTTACATCAAAGACATGCTAAGAAATTCAATAACAATCTGTAAAGCATATATATCAATCTATATTCCAGCTCATAAAAGGCCAAGATATGGGATACTGTTTTTTCAGAATAGAAATAATGTATAGGAATTAGCATAAACTATAAATTACTGGGACTATCAAAAGGTCTTGGGAATAACACAAATTGGTATATAAAGTCTTTCCAATAGAGCTGTCAACCACCTCCACAGATAGTACACAGCACACTAACTGTAACTAATCACAAGGAGACCAATCTATATAGACCTTTGGCTTTTGATACACAGTTATTAACACATTGTGGGATTTCCATAAACACTTTGTGGATGACTGAATACTCATCCCAGTCCGCTCATGTTAGGAATTAATAAGGCCAAGTTCATGCTCATTCATATCAATATCTTTGCCGGCAGAATGTACATTTGTATTTATAGTTAGGAACCTAGTCTGCACTGTACAATATTGCTGTCACCCTAGCCACTCGCTAAGTCACAGATGAACTAAGCAAGAAAATGCACCTATCACAGCTTTTCCACAAATCTTCATACCTATGGAAGTATACATACTCAGAGTACACATACATTATTATTATTATGCCTCTAAGCTCTTCGTGTGTTAATCAATGTTATTTGTGTGATAAGTTATTATATTTGTATGAGAAAGAATCAGAACCCATAAGCTTGAAATACAATATTAGATTCTGAGTATGCATTCTGAGGATATCCTACCAAAGAGCTAAACATATTTCAAGGTAATAAAAAAGAAAGTTTTTAAATGATTCTAAAGCTGTTTACCTAACAACCACTTCTATTCCAATTTCTGTCAAAGCTTATGTGCTTCCAGGGGGAGTAATCTGTGCATTTTCTGTTTTTTAACGCACCTTCTATTTTTAAATCATTCATTGTTCTGGTTAAATATTATGAGAGCATGCCAATCCCTCAAAGATCCATGCAAAGATAGTGGGTGTAACTGAACTGTACTCAAGATAAATTCCTGGGTCAAACAAATATTTAGCAACTGTCAAATGCTGGTTGCATGTAGGAAAATGAACCTTGTATAGCTGTGAGAAACTAAAACTTCAACCTAAGCCTAACTTCTGTGATGTATAATTACAAAACCAAGTGAGGGACTTCCTGGGCAGCCTGGCTAGTTTGAGAACCGCCCCTGTTTTCCCATTTTGAAAGGACATTTCTGGGTGAAATGAGTACATACAGGAACGAATAAGACCATGGGAATTGTTCTTGCCTTTTTGTGTTTGAAGAGGATAAGTCATTTAAGAATATACCTTAGATTATGTATCTTAGGAAGTATTAATTATAAACAATGTGCACTGAACAACAGTAGCATTCAGAGTCTGCACAGGAGACGTTACCTGAACAGTGGCCACCATCCCATGCAGAATGGGCAGCTTACCAATGACTACACCCCAAAGAAAATGACAGTCCCACCACTCACTGCCCAAAGTAAAAGGTGGGTTTTCATGAGATCCTCCTCCATCCATGATGAAATGGTGTTGGGCCCAGTCTCCTACAGGTCTTGTGCAGGAAACTAGGTACAGTGAATTCATGAGTGCAGTGCTGTGATGTGCCTAGAAATACTTTTTTTGCAGATTCTTCCCCAACTTCTGGCTCTTATATTTCTGTGTCCTTCATCCGAGATGTTTTATAAGCCTTGAAAAGGGAAATAGATGTCTCACTCAGAGCAAAGCATCCACAGTCACTTATGTTTTGCACTTTGGCCAGTTGTGGGTTTCTGCCTTGACTGGCTCACTGCAAAAGGAAGCTTCACTGATGAAGTCTAAGAGTGTGCTAATCTATGGATGTAAACACAAACATTTAGAAGGAAGGTTGATACTCTATCCATTTAGCAAAACAGCATATTAGTCCATATTAGTTTTCCTACGAGTGGTGGACTTTAGAGCCACAGTTTCTCACAGAACAAGGCAAACGTTCCTTCCTGTAGAATGGGACTCAAGTACCATAGAAGGTAGTTGGTTGCTCCCGTGACAATCATACCACTAATGCATCAGTGTACATATCTCGCCAGGCAAATTATCCCTGTGTCTTTTTAAAATTCACTTTATATCACTATTGCAGCCCAACCCTCCTCTCTTCCTAATCCTGCCCTTCCCCCTTCTTCTCCTTTTAATCCTCCCCTTCTCCTCAGAAAAGGGAACTCCCCTTTTCAACCAACCTTCCCCCAGCATGTCAAGTTGTATCGAGACTAAGCTCATCCTCTTCCACTGAGGCCAACAAGGCAGCTCAGCTAGGGGAAAGTGACCCAATAGGAGGCAACAGTTCATGTCAGAGCCAACCCTGCTCTAATTACTAGGGAACCCTCATGAAGACCAGGCTACCCATCAGCTACACATATATACAGGACCTACGTCCACTCAGTTCATGCTCTTTGGTTGGTGGTTTGGTCTCTGTGAGGTCCTATGGTCCTCGGTTAGTTGTTGGTCTTCTTGTAGAGTTTTTGTCCCCTCTGGATTCTTCTATCTTTCCCCCAACTCTTCCACAAGATTCCCCAAGATCTGCCTAATGTTTGGATGTGGGTCTCAGCATCTGTTTTTATCTGCTTCTGGGCAGAGCCTCTCAGAGGACAGTTATGCTAGGCCCTTTCTGAGTACAGCAGAATATTGTTAACAGTGTCAGGAGTTGGCTGTCTCCCACGGGGTGGGTCTCAGTCATTGTTTGGCCCTTTCCTCAATCTCTGCTCTGTCTTTATCCCTGAACACTTTGTTGGCAGGGTAAATTTTGGGTTGAAGGTTTTGTGGGTGGGTTGGTGCCCCCTCCCTCAACTAGAAGTCCCGCTTAAATATCAGAGGTGGTCACTTCAGTCTCCATATCCCCCACTGCTAGGAGTCTCAGCTAGAGTCACCCACATATTCTTCTTACAGGAATGTACCCCAATCTTAGATCTCCAGCTTGTTCCAGAGATACACCCCCCAGTTGGTTCCCCTTCTCTCTCCCAACCCTCTCACCTCCCTCTCCCGCTCTCCCCCAACTGATCCTCACCCTTGTTCCCCTTCCCACCCCCTTGCTACCCAGTTCTCTCTCCTCATCCACTTCAGACGTCTGTTTTATTTCTCCTTCTGAGGGAGACTGAAGCATCCTCTCTTGGATCCTCCGTGATACTTAGTTTCTTTGGGTGTGTGAGTTGTAGAGTATAACTATCTTGTACTATATGGCTCATATCCACTTATAAGTGAGTCCATTCTATGTGTGTCTTTCTGGGTCTGGGTTACCTCACTCAATTCTTATATCCTTTGAGGTCCACAAGAGAGCAGAGCCATGGATGGCTTTTCTGATCCAACAGTTTGCACAGCACCTCCAGGCAAGCTAGCCCCAAAGGAGGAAACTTCTAGCTCAGACCTTCCGTGATTTCTTTAATGTCATGTACCCCAAGCATGTAGTGTATCCACCAATACCTAGGGTATAGCCATCTGACTCTGCTGGACAAGCAAGGGCATTGGCAAGCAATAAGCTGTATTGTTCAGGATCCTCCAGGGCCTCTCTGACCGACAGCAATTAGGAAGGCATCAAACACATGGAATTAGGATTTTCATTTAATAACCTTAGGCTTCCGGGAAGAACATTATTTACCCATGGAGGATGCTTCCATTCAAACTGTTTGTTTGTTTGTTTGTTTGTTTGTTTGTTTGTTTCAGACAAACTTACAAAAATTTTAAGTTTCCATAAGGACTTCCCATACCACTTTACTTTGGGTCAGCCCCTTCCGGTACCTCCAAAATTTAAATTCCTCATCCTGATTCATAGATTCTGCCCTGTCCTTTCTTAGGCGCCACCAGCACACTCCATTCCTGCAGAGTGAGATTTATTTTAATCACATGAAGTGGACAAGCTCTTTGTCACCTATGGACTCTTGCATAGTCTTCAACTCTACTTAGCAGCTGCCTGGCCCATCCTTCCCTTTGCCTTCACAACTCAGAGGAGTCTCCTCTCAAAATCCAAGCCCTGGTCTTATTCCCATCCTATTGTGATTTTCATTTCTTAATGTGAAACGTGTTTGTTTATAAGCCTTTCTGGACTCTTAAGTGTTGTGTGCTCAAGGATGGTATTTTTCATTCTCATTGTGGTGTCCCTGACATCTAGCAATGCTGCAAACATTTTCAAATGAGTAAGTGAAATCACCTTTGAGAATAGGAAGGCACTTTACAGAGAAGGGGTAAAGTACATAACGGGCAAGGTTCAGAGAGACTGTCGGCATCAGACGCAGATAGCATCCTAACACTGCCTGGAGTTTTATATTTATTCTGAGGGTAGTGGTGAGCCACAAAATGTTCATAAACAGAAGAGTGATGAGCAGGAGCTGTTTTAAAGAGAGCACTTTGCCTTCTGTGTGTGAGGCAAACCGAAAGAAAGAACTTGAGGTTGGAAAAAATAACAAACTCAGGCGAAGGGTGGAAATTTATAAGACTGCAAGGGAAAGTTGGGGAATGGGAGCTGTTTGGAAAATACAAAGAGTGGAGGATGGATCTTAAAGACACAGTAGAAGGGGAAATGAGAAAATGACTGTGATTTCCCTTAGTAACTAAGGGAAACACTGCTGTTTACTAGAATAGGGAAGTTGAAAAGAAGTTGTTTAAAGGAAAACTATACAGAAAACAAAAGGCTACAATGAGGTCTTAGCATCTTGGTACAAATGCTCTTCTAAGGGACAGAATGGAAGCACAGAATCATCATGACTTCTCAAGAAGAAAAAATTCTTGGTACATGTGGCCTGGCCCTGACTATGAGAACAGTGCTCAAGGACCTGGATCTTTTAGTGTGAGCTGTGGTCTAAGTGCTGATTCTTGGAGACCGTTCATTGATTCTGCGTCAGCCAGACAGAGGCATAGGCTCGTTGGGTGCACCTAGCCCACTTCTGACACAATGGCTCACTGAAGAGCAAGCCTGACAAACCCAAATCCCTTCTGCTTCCTGCCATTTGGGCAGTGAACCTCAAAGCTCTATTGCACAATAAAGAAGGACAAGATTTTGACATTCACAATACTCTGAAATTCCTGGTATCTTAGTTATGATTTCTTACAACTGTAGGAAAATAGCATGACCAAAAGCTACCTGGGTAAGAAAGGATTTGTTTCTGCGTATAGTTCTAGATCACAGTCCGTCCATCGGAAGGGAAGTCCAGGCAGGACCTTGGGGCAGAAACTGAAGTAGAGACCGTAGGAGGATGCTGTTTATTGGCTTGCTCCTCACAGCTTCTTCAGCTTGCTTCTGGTATGACTCAGGACCACCTGCCCAGGGGTGGCACCCTTTAAGTGGTATTTATTAATTGACAGCAAAATGTTCCCTTCGCTCACGTGTTGACAATCCGTATGCATGCCCATGACATCATCACAGCAGCACGGTGACCTCTGCAGACTCTCCCTTCAGGATAAGAGTGTAATCACGAGAATGCCCACAACATGTAAAAGGTACAGCAAAGACCTTTACAAACAGGAACAACAGCCGGTCATTTTCCCTTCGAAGCAAGTGACGCTGCCTTGAGGGACCGGCATTTCCCTCCTGCCAGAAGGTCAATGTCATTTCAAATTGGAGGGACTCTTTCCTTAGTGAGCAGTTCCTGGAGGCACCTCTGAGACTCCTCACCACTGCCAAAGACTTCGGCATGTCTCGACTTCTCCAGCTGTCTCCCTGTCATCTGGCCGTTAGCCCCTGCACCTCTCGGCAGGTCCATGAAGACCTTCTGCAGAGACTTTTCTGCCCCATCCACACCCCGCTCCCCACTGCCTCCAGCAGACCTCTCGAATCTCACATCAGAACCACACAGACACCCTGTGGCTCTCTATCCCAAGCAGGAAGTGCCCATTGAACATCTTACTACAACGAAACAGAGATACACTTGAGGCCCTTACCAAAATCATACCACTGCTACCAGGCTGTTATGCAAACCTTGGTCAATCATGCCCAGAGACGGAGGAAAACCATGGCAAGTGCGATGACCAAGCTGAGTGCATGGTCGGTGGTGCTTGTTTCCATAGAAACATGTTTGCATCCACTTCAAAGGCAGAATGAAGCTGCTATGGTATGAAGCATAATTGAGAGAGCAAGAGATAAGTCTAACTGTGGAAGTTATAATACATACATGTTAAAACCAGTACACAAACAAGAGTATATTTAATATATACTATATAAAATATATTTAATATATTAATGTTAAATATATTAAATATATTAATTATTAACACAGAAATATAAATTATTTCTGTGTTAAAAACTAGTTTTCCTTTTAGCTCTTTTTTTTCTTTTCAGTGCTAGAGAAAAAACCCCCACACAGCCTTGGGGATGACAGGCAACTGCTTTGCTGCTGCGTCACACTGCCATCTCACAACTAGCTCTGTAAAACCCAGTTTCATACTGAACAGAAAACCTAAGGGACTCTGAGGCTTAGGAAGGCCTCCCAACCCTCCAACAGAGGAACAGGAATGGCATGAATGAGTCCTAAAGAGCTCCACTGTGGGTGGGTGGCTGTTCCCCACAAGGTGTGCTTACTAATTAGCCCTACATTGAGTATGACCTCATTTGATGAAGATCTGTACATACCTACTCAGACTAGACAAAGTCATAGACCAACCTGGGGACGCCATGCGAGCATGGAGGCGGAAAAGGGACGGACACTGATGCTGAGTGTGGACTGCCAGCTGCTGCTTCCAGAAACTAGGGAGTAAAGAAAGATTTCATTCAGAGACCAAGAAGAATCAGGAACAGGATCACACCTTGAATTCAGAATTATGCCTTCAGAGCTGTGGAAGAACGCATTTCAGCTGTCTTACACACCGCTGTTGAGTACTTTATTGGGAAAATCCTGGAAAACAAAGACAGAAAACAACTTTCATTTGCAAATGCACAGTATGAGCCCAGTGTATTGGCATGTTACCTGGCTGGGGGGAGGGGGGACAGTGTGTGTTGAAGCAGGAGGATCACTGCAAGGCTGAGGCCAGCCTGATCTACATAGTGAGTTGTAGGCCAAGCAGAAAGAAAACAAAGAAAGAAAGAGAACAAAAGCCAATATAGAAAACATAATTTTTCTTGATCCTCGTGAAGTCATGGCGTGGTTAGAGGACGTTGCTTGAACTAACTGGCAGCATTTCCAGGCTGGTGCTGATAGACCGCTGTCGAGACAGTTGTCTATTCCGCAGCTGCTCTTAGTCTTTCAAGCTTGAGTATTGATCCAAATAGAGCTCCACAATGGTCAGAAAAGGAAACAACCAAATTTCTCATCATGATCAAAGGTCTGCTTGGACAATTTTTCTGTACAGATATGAACTTTCTTGTTGCAGGAAAAATCTTGTTTACTTTCAGACATTCTGATACAACACAAAAATAATTCAGTCCAACCATGTCCACAGTTTAAAAATAAACTCAGAGCTCCGCATTCATTCGATCCCAACAGGTTGTCAGCTCAGTGATAGCCAAGCTGTCTGCGTGTTACCGTAAGTACAAATTCCGCAAACTAAATAATAAATTCACACTAGTCATTTTATAATTGTATGTTACATTGTATTCTTATGTGGGAGTTATTTAATTTTGTTTTCATTTTAAACCGAGTCTTTTTGGAGTGATGGAAATGTTAAAAAGCATCAAACTACAATGATTGTCACATGACTGTGTACTTTTGAAAGTGTTATATTACACATGTGAAATGAGTGAATCTTGAAGCAGAGAGAGAATTCAAAACCAGACTTGTCCATCCTGGTAGGCAATGTCATTTGTGGAGTTGCCAATTTACAGTTTAGTAAGAGGTAACCAGAGCTGGCATTTACCTCACCGCGGTAATCGCCAGAGGGAGACAAGGACGCGGTGGCTATGTTGCAACAGCGTCTTGCAAAGAGAGTCTGGGTAAGCCGGGGTCTTGTCTGATAAAAGGAATTCCAGAGACAATGGTCCTCCGAGGATAAATAAGTGATTTTTCTGCTATCTATATCCTGAACTGAGACTTTTGAAGACCTCTCAAGGCATTATCCCTGCTAGCATATCTACAGAGAAACATTACTAAGAAAATTATGTCAGATGCATCCATCTATTTGATGCTCTGTTGCCAACATGTCACAAATGCCACTCCAAAGAACACAGCAAAACTCCACTAACACATAGTATAGCTGCCTCTGCTCTTAAAGTAGGATATAGTATTAGCCTGTCTTAAGGAGGGCTTGTAGAGCTCGAGCTTTAAAGCCCTTCAAAGCAATGACTGTATGAAAAGTTCTAGGGTCGGGGTAAATGAGATCAGGTTTCATTTCATCCTGTAACTGATTTTTATTTGCTAGCTCAGCAGTGAGTGTTGGCTTTTATCTTACGGGACCTTGCTAATGCCGGTGGCAGACAACATTTTCAACAATATTTTCTCATACTTTGGTATGCTGTGAGAACACTTCTTTGATAAATTGTTTATGTAAGCCATTCTTTTTGTTAGTCAAGTAATCTAAAATATAGATTACTGTCTTTTCAAGTATTTGTTTTTTCACATCTAGGAACTAATGACTTTGGTTACTTGGGAGACTACTGTGGCAGATCTTCTTGCAAATGACTATTTAAATGAGTTTTCTGTGTGGGAAAAATATGTCATTTGTAAGTAATGGATTCTGATTATTTTCTAATGTTAATAGTCATTAATAAATATCATTTTCAGCCATTTAGGTCATATTAAACTGTTAAATTCATTATTATTATATTATATTAAATATATGTGACTCAGAGATAATAGGGGGATCTGAATGCAAAAGAGATAATATAAAAATAAAAAGCAGCTAGAGCATATTTTCTGTCTACCTGTGGCAATCAATGCTGTATGTAAACTTAGAAAGAATGCTCACTAACCTTGTGAGCTTAGGAGCTGTACATATCTCAGCTTTTCCCTTTGTAAAATTGAACCTGTTAAGATCTAGGTCATAAGATTTCTTTCCGGATTAAGCTTCAAGTGCAAACAGAGGGCTGACAAGGCAGAGAGCATTACCACCAAACACCAGAGGGCCCTTCTAACGTGTGAAATCCCCTCCCCCATTATGCTTGATCCCGTTCCCCTCTCACCCCTGCTCTGGAGATGGGTTTTCAGTCGAAGAGACAATAGAACAGGTGGCCTTGGTGCTAAGGAAACAATGTTTCATTCTATGAAGGATGCAAAGCCACCTCTAAGCTGGACCGACCTTCTCTGCAGTTGAATAACACATTACACCCTGACCAAGTGGGTGATGGAAGAGAAAACATGAAGAAGTAGGTCTCTCAGGAATGTCACCATACCCCAGCCATCTGTGCCTCTGTTAGATAAGCAATCTCAGATGCAACACAATCCCCATCAAGACACCAGAATAGAGAAAACAATAGTAAATTCATTCACCAAGGAACACAAAAGACTCCCATAGCCAAGCAATCCTGAGTAAAAAAGAACAATTCTGGAAACATCATCATCACTCATTTCAAGTTATACTACAGAGCCATGGTAATCAATACAGCATGGCACCAGCACTAAACAGACATGCAAACCAATGGAACAGGAGAGCCAGGCGAAAGGCCATAGAGCTACAGCACTTCATTTCAACAAGAGTGTCACCTAGGGGCAGGCAGGCTTGGAAACACATAATACAGGAAAAATTTACATACAGGAGAACAAAATTAGTACCAAAAACTTCTCTCTCGCCTTGCACAAAAAAACAAATTCAAGTGGATCAAAGACCTTCAGTTAAGACTGCCGGGCATGGTGGCACATGCCTTTAATCCCCACACTTTAGAGGCAGAGGCAGGCAGATCCCTGTGTGTTCAAGACCAGCCTTGTCTAGAAAGCTAGGACAGCCAGGGCAACATAGAAAACTCTGTCTCAAAAATAAATAAATAAATAAATAAATAAATAAATAAATAAATAAATAAATAAATGAATAAAATAAAATAAAAGCAAAAAAAGTCTCAAATCTCTGAAACAGTCAGAGGAAAAGTAGAGAAGACAGTGACGCTGCAAAAACCCAGGCACAGGTGAGAACCTTCTTCATAGGACTCAGTTGCTCAGGAAACAAGATCAATAGTGACAAACAAGGCCTCAAAAACTGTAAAAGCTTCCTGAGAGGTGGGGTGCGGCTCTGTTGAAGAACACTAGCTTAGCATAGCCAAGGTCCTTCGTTCTATCCCATGGGCTGTGTGTGTGTGTGTGATCTTTCTGTTCCATTGCTTTACATGTCTGTTTTGTGCTAGTACCATGCCCATGCTGTGTACACACACATACACACACGCACGCACACCTTTACAGCAAAGAAAACTGTTAAGCAAGTGAAGAATAGACTATATTTGCCAGCCAGCTATAGCCCTAACAAAGGATTGATATGTAGACCGTACAAACACTCAAAAACACTAAACAGACACTGGGCTGAGAAGCTAAACAGACTTTCTTCTAAATACAAATGGGAAAGAAAGAAAGAGAAAGAAAGAAGGTTATTTTTATTGCTGTCTTTGTGTATTCAACTCCCTTAGTCGCTGGGGAAGTCGAAGTTTAACACACTGCGATTCTCTTCTGCAGTTTTAACGATTTTCATCTTACGGATAACCTGAGTCTAGTATCTCCATACAGCATGTCGGTTTGCCAAATTCTTCCCTGGGTTGAACACTGGTGTTTCTTCAGCTGCGAAGAACTGGGATTCACCGCAGTGTCAGGTCACTGAGGGGCAGCATTTGAGAAGGTGAAAGTGACTGCAACGTTTTCTTCCACCAAGTTGCTATGCACATGGAACCTGGCAGCTCCTGGATAAACCACTGCTCACAACACGCAAATAACATGGAAACACAAAGCCAAAAGTTAGCCTTTGGAGCCTAAGGACCATCAAAGAATTTGTATGTGTGTGTCGGGGGGAACAAAATCAAAATCCTCATTTTTGCAATTCCTTCTACCTGCCCACCTTCATAACTGCCAATTCAACGATCTCCGTGCACTAAAAACTCCTTGGTGCATTGAAAAGAATGCACACAGCAAAGCACTAAAAACCACCCTTGATTCCAGTTTGTTAGGAGGAAAGCATTGTCTAAAAAGCTGCAAGTGCCCACTGAATGACCCAGCAGAACCAAGGTTGCTGTCTAGTCATGTCATTAAAAGAAGAGAGGGCGCATGGTTTCCTATCAAAGGGCAGCCTTTGCTTGGGGGGAAATGAGTTTCTGTCAACTTCTCAGTACCTAAAATCTGTCCTCCTCCAGACCTAAGCCTACACCATTCACTCACAATCTGTTTTACTCCCCCCCCCCCCCCCCGTGCCACCCTTCATGCAAAGACAAACTGCTTCCTAGGCCCCATTTGGATAATCATCAATTTTCTATCATAGACTCCTGAAAAACACAGTCTATTTTTTCTTGGCCTTTTGAAGTATACTTTGGCTTATTTTCAAATACTTTCTGTGCTTACAGACACTAAATGTCTTACCACAAGCTGGTCCATTTGAGTGAATACCTGAAACTCACAGGTCATCTGAACAATGTTTCCCAATTCAATCACAAAGGAAAAAGGTAAAATTGTTTCATCACCTTTTCAACAATGTAGCAATGAACTCTTTCTCCAAGTACGGAAAGCCTGGCCTTAGCCAAAGTAAATCCTAACTTAAGGTTCCACGGCATTTCATCTCCCTTCTTTAAGGTTGGTACTTTGAATAAATTATTGAGATCATAGATTACTCTCAGAGGACCGATTTCTGAAAAGAAGAATACATGAGACTTGAAAAGTTAAACCATTTTTTTTCCAGAGAAATACAAGTATCTTTCTCTGCCCTTTGTATAACCATGTATGTATTCAGATTTTCTCTGCATTACCTGATGGGTAATGGTCCTGTTCATTAGTTCAGTGGCTGGATATGATCATTCAGAAGATGATCTACTGTGTCAGTAAAAAGTCAGGAGTTTCTTTTTTCTTTTGATTTATGTTTTTGAGTGTATTTTGATGAATGTTTTGTAGATTTTAATATATATATAACTTGATTTATATAAAAATTGATATATAATAAATAAATGTATCCTCTAGAGTGTTAATATTATGCTGCATTATACTTGAATGTCAAGAATCTACCAAATGTAGTATGTAAATTATTTTGACACTACCAAATAAAATTATTTTAAAATTTAGAATGGACATTTAGTTCCTAATCTCTTTCCCCCTCCAAACTAATCTTCAGCAGAATCTACAAATAGGTTTTGACCAAACTAAGCTTCTTCTTCTAATGTAGTAAGGAACCTGCATCTAAAGGGAAAGGATATGTTAGTTCTTTGAGAAATTACAGCCTAGATTTGCCTCTGATTAAGAATCTAAGAGCCATTTGTTTAACCCATCTGTTACGATGTGATTAGTGACAACAGGCACATCCGTATTGTAGAATGATCTCTTTCCTTGTCCAGGGCATCATTCTTATGTGGTCTGTAGAAAGATTACAATATTCTAGACAGGCCCTGGGGAATCTGTGTGCTTCCGCAAGTCCATGTATTTGAGTTGAGACCCAACCATTGGGGAAAAATCAAGCTGTTAAGAGAAGAAATTTCAGGAACATTTGAAAACCTGAGTTAAGCAGAGCTTTTGAAAGAATCAGATGCCAAAGATAAACATAGCAAGACTCAAGAGGTGGAAGTCAAGAAAGCCTGGGTCACGAACAGAAAGCAGAGCTTCTGTGGCTTCCCATGGAGGAGGTAAAGAAGGGAGAGCCCTGGAGGAAAGATTCAAACACTTACTCCTGGTCACAAGAACGAGGTGTGTCCAAGCTGTGGGGACTGTGTATCAAGCATGTGTGTGTGTGTGTGTGTGTGTGTGTGTGTGTGTACCTGAGCTTTGTGCACACTCATGTGGAAGTGCGATGGATAAGTAAGTTTTAAAAATAGAAAAGAAATCAAGCTAAGTGTTAAGATCTGGTAATATCATCTGTACTCAAATGTACATAAGGAAAAATTAGTTTGGGTTCAATATGTATAAAACAATGCACAACCCAGACAAACTGTCTGGCAAATTAATGAATAATCTGGACTTGCACTTTAATGTCTTAGAAGATGTTTTCCAAGAAAATTTTCTGGAGGAATGTAATACTAGAATTCAAAATCCAGTAGTTGGAAGGCACTGCCACTTGTATTTCAGTGTGTATCACGTCTCGATACGCGATACAATTTTAGATTCAGTCTTCTGTCCCTAAAGCTCTGTAGCACATTCCTTGTTTGAACTGACGCAGAAAAAGTCTTATTGCAACATTTACGTGTCAGATGAGCAAAGGCTTCATTTCAGCAAGACCTCTTGGAGGTCTGAATGGGACTGAAGGCACAGAACTTGGAAATGAAGCTCTGCAAGTGCTTTTGTTTTGTTTTCTTAATAATAGGCTCAGCCTCATTCTCAGGTTTAGATAATAAAAAAATCTCAGTGAAGTCTTTGCTATGTGTAGTTCCACAATAGAAGTCTTTATATATTTTCCACTACTCAAATATTGTTACAAATAATATATCACCACCTCTTTTAATCAATAACTTTATAGCTCTCACTCATTTGTTCCACAAATATCTTCAAGTCTACAACTTAAGAATTTATTTTAAGTGCTGAGCACTCAAAAACAAGTTCAGTTCATGCTTTGATACTTAAGTAGAAGTGGCACAAAATAAAGCAAAAAGTATGTGAGAGAAAATTCTATTTGAACACTAAATCAGAAGTCCTTGCTTGTCCAGGGAGGCTGACACTGAGATCCCACATTAGCAAGAAAAGTGGGAAGAAGATGGCCCGGTAGAAAACAGAAAGTTCCAGGAAACAAAATTTGCTGTGTGTGTGTGTGTGTGTGTGTGTGTGTGTGTGTGTGTGTGTGTAAGAGAGAGAGAGAGAGAGAGAGAGAGAGATAATGCATAGACATGCATAGAAATACAGAGAAACCAGGACTAGAATGAAAGAAGCAAAGCTGTGAAAATGTACAGAAAATTTTACCTGTGACCAGTAGTGTAGAATGCACTTAAATAAAAGGAAAAGGCATTGAAAAGGTTTGAGCAGAGAAATAACATGACTTGTTTTACACTTTTCAATGCAGATACCAGCAGCTGCATGAAGGACTGACAAGAGAAACAGGAACAGAGGCATTAGTCAAAAAGCTTTTGCTGAAATGAGAAACTGTGGTCACACGAGCCAGTGCAAGAGAAATGAGAGTGATCCCTTTTTGGACGTCTCCTACAGGCCTTGCCAGCTGTTTTCCAGGCTGCCACCCTCCCCCACTCCAGTCCTTACAAACAGTGCTCAGCCGGACCTATGAGAGTCAAGGTTGGCTCAGCTGAACTCTGATAATATCCCATTCCCAGTATCCTCTCTTCCCCTGCTTGGTATCCAGCCCTGCTCAGCATGTGCTGGTTGTCTAAAATGACTTCTCAGAAAGGCAGCTGGAATCTGTCTGCAAAGACTCTTGCTTTTTGGCTGATAAAACAGAAGGAACTCTACCCAGCTCTGCCCTTGACCAAAACTACACAGAAACGTGGAAACAAGACAAGACCTTTCCCCAGTGCCTGTGGTGGACAAGCACGTCTGAGCACCTCTATGGTGACTTACTTTTCTAAGACCTGCTTTTACAAAACTCCCACTTGGGAAATAATAATCTGGTTTACAGAACCAGTTCCCAGAATACCATGATGGGAATAGTACACAAAACATGGCTGAATGGAGCAGGAAGATGTCAGGGAGACCAAGACCTCTATAGTGTCTCCAGGTTCTTATCACTGTCAGAGAAAGAACTCAGAGGCATGGCGAAGTAAAGAATGGGGAGAGAGCCTTGGCTACAAAACAAAACATCAAGAGAGCAGTGTGAGCCCCTTGGAGTCAGTCATGCCATAGGGCTGGGGCGGCACTTTTCCTGGGGGAGCTTCATGGAGGGAGGCTTAATTAATGATCCAAGTAGGAAATAGAGTCTGCTCCTCTTTTCTGTCATTATGTGGGGTTTAGGGGTGTGTGTCTCCTGAGAGCGACAACTGTCCAAAGCTAATGACAGGGAGATGCCATTATGATGAAGCAGGGAACAGTTAGTGTGTCCTGTGTGGTTTTGGCAAGGTCTGAGTGTCGCTGCTGTGACATGAAGTCCTACGGTAAGGCCTACGTTCTGCTTGAGCATTGGCCTCCAGACACCTTGCAATTGCCTCTTCCCCTGTGGGATCTAGCCTGCCTCAAAGGCAATGGATTTTATAGCATCAAATAACATTCTTCAAAATCCTGTCACATCAGTGACATGCTAAGAAAGCCCCCAGCAGGCTGCAAACATCTAAAGACATAGGTGGTGAAGCCCGAGATGAAAAAAGATCAACCGCTTGGGAAAATCTACTAAAGTAAATGTTTGATGTTGAGATCTGAATACTCAGGACTCTTATTTATCATCAAGAATTAGCAGAGTTTTTAAAATTCAAGTTCCAGTAAAGATACAGCTGGAAAATGTCTTCCTAGATTTCCTCTTCTATTAATAATTAAACTCATTATAAACTTGAGTTTCTATGGAAACTCTTATTCACCTCCTTGGAGAAATGGAGGGAGGTAGGAAGGAAGGAAGGGAGGAGGAAAAAAGGGAGGGAGGGAAAGGAAATAAGTAAAACCTTAAAGATAGTTTGGCTTGTGGTATAAAAAAAAAGCATTTAATTGACTTTAAAAATGTGAAACTACATTAGACGTTGTGTTGTGACAATGTCCAGAGACAGGATTTTAACACAATTCATTGATTCTGGTAGTAAAAGGTAGAAAGCTGTAAAATTTTATTTCATCATTAAAAAGATTAATATGGCTTATAACTAAATGTCAAAATAGATTTTGTTATGCAATCTAATTCAATTTCTCAGCTATGTAATGTTGGCAGAAAAGAGCACATTTATGCTCAGTTTCTCAGTTCAGACTTCTTTTCCTTTCTTTCTTTCTTTCTTTCTTTCTTCTCTCTCTTTCTCTCTCTCTCTCTCTCTCTCTCTCTTTCCCCAGCATTTCTGACAATATATATTATACTTTACTGGAGGACTTTACAATGAAACTCAAGTTGGAGTATTATCTTCAAAATGTCCTACTTAGTATTATCTGTAGTTAGCAGCTGTGACATCACAAGGGAACTGAGAGGAATCTTGGGACCCACCCTGGACTTCCCAGTGTGGCTCTGCATTTGAGAAGGTCTCCACTGATTAATGCACACCTTGCATTTTGAGAAGTGCCCCCTCAGGGGACAGTCTCTGGTGTTTTCTTATTACTGATCTGGCCACCAGTTTTCAGCCACTAAGTTCTCAAGAACAAGATCCCCTTTCTGCTAGACGTGTTTGTTCTTTAGAGTCTCAACTGTTTTTTAAAAACTCCTCCTATATACCTAAAGCTCAGTCTGCCCCTCAAATATCTCACCTGATTGATCTGTGACAGGAGGGCACGTAAAATTCCAACATCTTATTCTCTTAAAACTCTGACCGGCTGCTGCTTTGTCTGAAAGGGAACAACATAATTCCATGCTGATTGCTCAGCCCAGCCCCATGCTGCCATGAGGACGATACCAGGGTGATGTCATCAGATACGAGGAGCCCTAGTATGGATTGTTCCTGGGCCACCATGTAGTTAGCTGCAGAATGTGGATTCTTTCTTTGCTGAGCCTAAGCTTTTTTTTTTCTCATGACTTGCAGACTGTTGTTTCTCAGCTTTTCCACGGCTTCTCCGTATAATGCCATTCCCTGAGGAGGTTTCCAAGTGCTAAGATGGATGTGCCTATCACCTTTTCCTTAGAACTGCTTGCACCTAAAGTTGGAGGGAGTTAAGGTGGCAGAAATTTGGGGCAGCAAAGCTAACCATAACCAGCCATCATCTGAGAAGGAGGAAAGAGAACTGCCCTAAGACTGAGCCGGTGGAGCTGCTGCTGGAGAAGAGGCTGGGTTTACGGTAGTAACAGGAGAAGAGGCAAAGTCTGGCCTTCTCAGCTACAATGGCGAAAGAGTAAGGAAGCCCATCTTCAAGGGGAACTAGACTCCTTTCTCGGGACTGATTTTAAGCCTTGTTCTTAAAAGGGATGATGTAACTTTCAGAGGTTCTTCCTGGACAGGGCAGCAGGGTCACCCACAACCCCATCTTTTTCTCTTCCTTGCACACTGTTTTACACATCACATGTCATCAAAGCACTTGACATCACTACCCTCCCCCCAGATGCCTTACCCACATGTTCTAATCATCAGCACAGGCCTCTCTCCTGAATCCCACACGGTGCGTGTGTGTGCACACGAATACGTGTGGCACTCGACCTGCGTAGCTCTCAGAAAAGTCACACTCAACACAATCAAAATGTCCCAAAGTATCTTCCGACTGAGCCTCTCCTCTGGCTGTGAATGAGAGGTTGCTCAGACCCATGGACACCATGCTGCTCTCTCTTGCCCTCACCCTCTCCTTTCTCTTTCATCCTCTTAGGACTTTGAACTTTTGCTCATCTTTTCCCTGCGTTAGTACATCAGTCATCTAACTAGAGTCTCTCTGATTTCCACCATGTTGATTTTCATAGTCATATTATTCAATGGCATAAGATCCCGCTTCTCAGTTTGTGATAAAAATCCACCCTTCTTAGCTGGGCATACCTTATTTTTGTTATCTGTACTGTGTCTCCTTCTGTGGCTGTTCTGGCCATCACATGGTCCATGCCAAATGTATAAAGTGTTCTAAGTGGACGGTGGGATCTCATGATTCCTGGTGCTCTCCCATGCCTATGGGCTAAGCCCTACCCACCCCTGGTACAGTGGTGTACCCTGTGGTACATGGAAAGTCTGAGACAAGTCTCAGTTACACAGAGCAATGCTCAGGGGACGCAAGAGCAATGACTCTTTTAACATTGAAGTGAAGACTCCACGTAGGTTCCTTTTCTTGGAAGATGTTTATCTTCACACTTTATTTCTTAGGTGTGGATAGCATTTTTCCTGTTTAGTTTTGTATGCTATATGTATACTATAAGTATACTATAAGTATACATATAGCATATGTATACTTGATCCTAAGAAGGAGTGCCAGGTTAAGGCAGACATCGTGACATTGCTGAGAAGCCACCGAGGGAAAGGTGGACCAGTGCGTATGGAAGAGACCCAAGCCTGGAGCCTCAGTCTGCAGTTTTCTTGCCGAGGCCTGAAATGTACTTATCAGGACAAAGCTATTTTGAAACTGAATTTCCTCTCATGGACTAACCATCACCCATGCTCTGGCTCATGAGATGATGTCAGAGTCATTCTAGCTATGAAGTGGGAATGTGGTCGAGGAAGATCAGAGGTCTAAGGATCCTCGCACTGACAAGCAGGCAGGATGACTCTAAGAGACAGGAGCTAGACTGTATCTGCCACAGACATCAAAGCTACAAATACCAAATGGCAGGAAAGACCCAGGCTTATCCTCCAACACATGTTTCTCCTGTGGGTTAATTCCCATACAGAAGAGCTTTTGATGGTGTTTATAAGTCAGACCGCCATCTCAATGAGAAGCAATGTTTTCTGCCTACTGTAAACCCCCTGAATTCCCCTACTTGGAGCCAAAACCCATTTAGAAAGTCTGCCTGCGAAAAAGATTATCAAATGACGTTTTGAAATCTGGAAGAATGTTCTCTAGGCTTAAGAATAGCCTGGTGCTGGAAAGAGGGTCTGCCATGGGGTAGAAAGATTTAATCCCACCCCTACTTTCAGTGTTAGATTATAAACAGCTGATGGGACACAAAGGTACAGACACTGTCACCATCATAACATGGACTCCATGATCTGGACTCATTTCAGTGGAGCCAATCATTTGTCATTTGACTCAATGAAAGTGTGTTTCACCCACCCCCAGAACTAAAAGCTAGACTTCAAGAGCTTTGGAGATACCTGCGCTTCACCCATTTGAATATATGGTGAGGCTTGTGGAAGTCGTACAAGATGCTGATATCAAATTCCCATCATTTCTATCATACCTTGCTTTGCAGGCCAGTATCTCTGCAACTTGACCATGTCTTCTGGCCCTAAAGAATCCTTCAAAGCCCCAAAGCCTTAAAGTACAGCCATTATATTATTAATGTGGAGACTTGATTCAGTTTTGCTAGCGCCTGCTCATAATTATTGTCATCAGTGCATGTTTATTATGTCTCAAGTGTGAGTAAAATAACAGTTCTTCTGAAAACATATTGAAGTATGTTTTATTTTGATATTTATACTTGAATCTGGATAAATCAGTGAGCCTAAAATTATTTTTAATAAAGCCCTTAACTATGAAAAATAAGACTTATTTGGGTCTACAAATACATTCTATCTGATTTCATTCCTTCACCCTCATGTCCTAGTGGTATGTATTTATAGATTTGACAAGTACTGAGGTAGGCAGAGTGGTCTGTGATATCTGCTAGAGCCAGGGAAAGACTGAAGAGTTAGAACTTCCATAGCTTCTGGCTTCCTTAATTGATGAGAGGAAAAGATATTAAGCCTGAAGTCAGTGAAGACAGAAGTTAAGGTAGATTATATCAACATATAAAACATGGGTTATTCCATTTTTATTTAGAGAAAAGTCTTTCATCAGTCTTAAGTGCACTGGCAAGGCATGGACAATAATGAGTAGAAAATCTAAAACCATCCTGTCCTGGAGTCTCATTTGGTCAGTTTTTAAGTCTGTGATTTTCCTGCCCTATTGAACATCAGCTTTGTGTGTGTGTGTGTGTGTGTGTGTGTGTGTGTGTGTGTGTGTTTTGAGACAGTATTTCTCTGTGTAGCTTTGGCTGTCCTGGACCCACTTTGTAGACCAGGCTGGCCTCAAACTCACAGAGATCCACTTGTCTTTGCTTCCCCAAGGGTTGGGATTAGAACTCCTGCACTTTTAAGACCTCAATGCAGGAGAGCTAAACTACAGACCCATCTGTCCATTCATTGGCACTTCCCAGGACCACTTAGCTCCCCTCAGCCCTCCCCATCTCCTCTCAGCTCCCTTCAGCCTCCCTCAGCTCTCCTCTCCTCAGCTCTCCTCAGTTTTATTGCTTTTGACCTGGTTCCTGAGCTTCAGCTTTGTTCACACTCTTTTTCTACCTCTGCTCTTTGGTTGAATAGATTGATTTGGTTTTTGTGAACTACCAGAAGTTTTCTTCCTGCTAGGTCTCATTTATATACTGTGAGCCAATGCCTGCCACTACTCTGATGGCTGTGTCTCTGGAGAGGTCACTCCAGTCCTTTGGAAAGGTAGTATGAGAAGCAGGAATACAACCAGCCAGCGGTCAGTTAACGTTCTGTAAGCCATTGTCTCACCTAAAGGAGGTAGATTAATTGTGTTTAATGCTTTATTTGATAGCAGCTGAAGTTGGCATATGTACACCTGGGTAAACCATTGGATATACGCTTTCATAGACAGTATTCCATGCCACCCAGACATACAGTCTGGATAGCAGAGGTCCAAAGGCAACTGTTAGTTCAGCTGATTCTCGGCCAGAATGCTACATAGAATGATGAGTAGCATCTCGATACTTCATAATAGTACTTTTTAAATTTATATTAATTACAGTTTATTTGCTTTGTATCCCAGCTGTAGCCCCCTCCCCATTCCCTCCCAATCCCACCCTCTCTCCCTCATCTCCCATTCCCCTCTTCAAGTCCACTGATGGGAAGGTCCACCTCCCATGCTGTTTTGTTTTGTTTTGAGTGCTTTTTGTCTTTTTTTATTTTGTTATTGTTTTGTTTGTTTGCTTTACTTTTCGTTTTTTGTTTTGTTTTTCTTTTTTGAGACAGGGAGAGACAGAGAGGGAAGGGGGAAGGGAAAGTCAGAAAGGGGGAAAGACAAAGCAGATGGATGGATAAGGAGGTGGGGGAGATCAAGGAAGAGTTGAGTAAGAGGAAAGAATAGGACATATATTGTATGAAAATAATTTAAGAAAAAATTTACTAAAATTAAAACAGCATTAATTCTGACCAACTAAATTCAGAGAAATGTAAGCATGTAATTTACAGTCCTATTAAAAACCAGGTGCCCTGGAGGCCTCTGGCATCAATTTGTAATGTCTGCTTCCTGGAGAAGGAGTGATAATCTCTGAGCGCAGAAGCCAACATGGGGCCTGCATGGCCATTAGTGTTTCTCACTGTCTTAACCTGGATCCTCCACTTCCTCTCTCTCTCCATCTTCAATTCATGTCTGGGTTACATTAACTAGAGCTCAGATGTGTGTGGTGTGTGTGTATGTGTCTGTCTCTTTCTGTGTGTGTGTCTGTATGTTGTGTGTTTGTGTGTGTCTCTCTGTTTCTGTGTGTGTGTGTGTGTATATGTATGTGTTTGTATGGAGGTGGCCATGTGTCTGTGCATGCAGATGGTAGCCAGATGTCACCATGTATGTCCTCCTCCACTGTTCTACAACTTATTCTTTGAGACAAGGTCTCTCCCTAAACTTGGAGCTCATTGATTCAGCCAGACTGACTGACCAATGAACTATAGAGAGTTTCCCGTCTCTTAACCCTACTCCCAGTACTGGACTCACAGACATACAGCTATGTCTGCTTTTATTTGGGTTCTGGGGAGCCGAACTCAGTGTCGTGCTTGCCACACAAGCACGACACTGACAGCCATCTCTCCACCCCCATCTTCTTCTGGTAAGAGAGTTCATCAAGACACAGACTTCTCAGTCTTTCTCTGCAGAATGACTCGAAGTTCAGTCCTCTCTCTCATTTTAAACTCTGAGCTTTATTCAAGTTTGCAATTCTCCTAGGACTTATTAAAATGTTGTTGCTTTTATTGCTATTATGGCTTTGTGATACTTTCCCTAGGATCTGTTAGTGATAAGTCATCAGTCTAGGTTTGTTGTTGTTTTTTTTTTCTTCCAGTACTGATTTTATTAACCACTTATGGTGAGAGGAACAAATCACAGGTTAAGCCTAAAATGAAAATCCCATCTTCACTCTGAGAATAGCCTCATGCAGTCTTGGCTAGTATGGCTCTTTCTTCATCGTTCCCTCTCCCCCACAGAGTCGCATGGGATCTCAAGTCTCCCTGTTGCTAACTTCATAGCTACTTCAGTACAGTTTGTGGAAACATGCTCTTAAAATTATAAAAAATGTATGTAATACCAATTTATGTTTTGATCATTCACAAGAGGACATATCTGTCTGTATAAAAGGGGAGCTCATCCTAAGAAATAAAGCTGAGAAACACTGGAGGAAAGTGCAGTACAACAAACAGCCCTAGGGAGATAGGGTGACCATTTTGATTCTGCATAAGTTAAGACAACATAGGAGACAGAGACAGAAAGACCAAAAGGTATATACAGAGATGCTGAGATCTGAACATCTATACACTAGCATTCTAGACAAATGTAATTGTTATACACTCGCATCATCTCATCTTTTTCCATATGGCAATCATCCATCTTCATGCCTGTTTTTTTTGTCTGCTTGCCTGTGGTTTGTTGGTGAGTGTTGCAGACTTTAAAAGACTGAAATGTCCCTGCTGTTTACAGGGATGAAAATTAGTATTTTTGGAAATAGATACTACCTTACTTTTGTATTTGAATAAGAGAACTCTAAAACGGGTGAGTGCAGTCCTTTTTCAAGACTTTGGGTCTCCCAGATCCCTGTTTAACTTGCATGTAAGGCTGTAGATTTTTATGTAAATCACGAATGGGGAAAATATCACTAGTAATGTTCACTGCATTTTACTAACCTAAATTGTTAATTTTTTTCCCTAAAGTTTCCGCCGAATTTGAAGCATCTCAGGAAACTAGCGCTTTCAATATTTCTGTCCCTAGAAAGCACAGGCTTCCGCTCCTGTTTACCTTCTTGTCTTCTTTCCTCTGATGCTTTGGTGCCTGGTGTTCTTTTATCTCTTTCATCTTGTCTGCAAGGACTAAGCTGTATGTTTCTCCAGTTTGGTCTGCCCAATATAAAGAAAATGAAAGCAGAAAGGAGGTTGATTTAGGGTTAAACTCAATGCTTCCCGACTGTGCTAGTGTCTCATGTTCGTACTGAGCCCATAACTGCTGTGTTGGACTTTCAAAATTGTTTTCTGCTTTCAAACTCATGTGTCCTGTTTTCCTAGGTAATCAAGTGTTAGAACCTGTCCTTCATTTCTTTTGTGTCTTCCAAGTCCGTAGGATATGTGCAACTAAATTCTTGTTGTATGATGTCATTTTATATGCAAACAATTCTCCTTATGCTTTTTCACCAGTCCTTTTCCTAAAACTCCCATAAAATCAGTTTTCAGCAGGCGTTGGATGTGCAGAGGCTTAAAAACAATGTTGCCCTATGTGCATTGTCATGGTCTGTGCCCTCTGGTAGCAGGAGAAGGTGAGGGTGTGTGCTGTGTCTTGTGAACTGTTGGCATCTTACATGAGCCAGTTGTTAAATCATTCCAGTGCATGAATCCGATCTTCCAGGTCAGATTACTTATGAGATAAAACCTTGTCACTATTAACCACGTGCTCTGAGACAAGAATGGCCTTACACAAGGTCCTTTATACACCGTAACAGGAGAAGCAATTGTTTCTGCTTCTGAACTCAAGCATGAAATAGACTTGGTTTAAGAAGTTATCAAGTATCAAGCAGTTTCTGGAGTTTATGTTTTGAGAAAAGGAGTAAAAGATGATATTTGTAAAAATTGCCCATTCACTATAGACAAGATGCTGTGAACACATCAGCCAGAAGAAAGTTCGTTTTGTCTGCATCTCCTTGCCTGCCATAGGACAGTTTCTTGTTTGGGTTCGTTACTTGATCTCCACCAAATTAAAACAATGTGATAAGAGGGGGAAATTGGCTGCGTTTGAGGTACATACAAAGCTAGTTCAAGATCTACCGTGGAGCACTAAGTTTCAGGAAGAACTTAATGAGAGCTTGGATTGCCTTACAGGAGGAACAACTAGAAGTGCCAGAGCTAGAGAGAATACAAGAAAAATTATCTGCTTACATATATTATCAGTGTACAAAAAGTCAAAAGTGGAGAATATTTACTATTTATTTCTTGGGTTGCCCTACTGAAATTCGTAACTAACGGAAATAAGGAACCCACACCCTTTATCATTCCATATCACTCTCTCTCAGACACACAGAGAGAGAGAGAGAGAGAGAGAGAGAGAGAGAGAGAATGCTGAAGACATTTGCTGAGCTACAGAATGAATAAACAGGAAACATGTCCAGAAACATGTCTAGCAGTGCTGTTAGGATAAACAAACAGCACTTCTTGTTTCTTGTTGGGAGCTTCCCTCCAGTGGGGAACAGAGATCCACAGTGTGAATCCACGAGAGAGGCCCTTGAGCCAATATTGGACACACAATCCATTGTGGGGAGGGACACATTCAAAGGGTAAATTAAAGGAAGGCAGATGATAAAAATTTTCTTCATGCACATATTATTATTCTACGTGGTAACTGAAAACATATACTAGAAACAGCTGAAAAGACTGCTTGCTGGTTACATCTTGTTGGATGCTCCAACAGCACCTCAGACTTCACTGTACAGCACGGCCAGCCTCACTCAAGTCCCCCTTTCTCCCTAGTCTTCTCTGTTCCACGTCTTCTCCCTGCTAGGTGTTTTCCACAGCACCACCATCATCTCAGCCACATAGACTACAAACGCCAGTCCAGCTTGCTTCTCTATGTTATACATACGTCCTACCACTATTGCCCTGCCCCCACGTACTCCGTCCGCCCTTTACATACAGGGCTCAGAACTGACTTGTAGGTGTGCATTACTTGTATGTGGTTACCGCCTCTTCTCTGCCCATCTTGTATAGCAGTCACATTTGACCACGCTACACTCTTTCCTGAAACATACGTGTTCTCTTTCTGCTATAAAGTCTTCGAGCTGAGGATCCGCTTTTACACATTTCGCTCCCCCTCCGCCTATGACATCAGCGATGCTCACGTAAGGGACGCTCAAAGACAGCCATTGAGTACCTACTACTTGCCAGCAGCATCTGAGTTGCTAGAACAGCAGTGACAGCTCTGGTGTGTCCTCCTTCTAGCAAAGCACAAGGACAATTAAACGTGAGATTCCTAGAGAAAATGAACAGAAGAGCAGAGGCTTTGCCTTGGGTGGCAAGAACGTCCCTACAGAATAAGCAGAAGGGAAAGAAGGAAGGGGAGAAGGAAAGACAGAGGAAAAGGAAAGTCATATAAAATCAGAGTTACTGAGTGCCCAGGGAGAGGGACAAGACAGTCAAAGACCTGGAGGATGAAAGACCTTGAGGACTTCAGGGATTAGGAGGAGCATGGATGGCCTAAGCAAAGGGGCCAGGGGCAGGTTTGGGATAGTCCGGGCTACATCAAAAGGATCACATAGTTTGAAATATAAAACCAATGGAAAGCTATTGAAAGGAGCTAAGGCAATGGGTGAAAACACATTTAAAATTTTAGAAGTTCATGTTAGCTTCTTTGTGTAAAACTGATGACTTGGAGGATTTTTAGAAGATGACCAAGCAGCAGATGAATAAATAACAGCCCAGGTGAGAACATTCCATTTGAGGAAAGGATGTGGCTACAGAGGAGAGATCGAAAAGGTAGGTGGGTGCTTCAGGAGAGCTGCAACTCAGTCTACAGTCACTCTGCCTCAGGAGCACTGAGCATGTGGAGGTTGAGGGGGAAAAGGAGGAAGGCAGGAGAGGAAGAGACAGACAGGGAGGAGGTGAGGGAAGTGAGGAGGAGCAAGAGAGGGAGGAGGAGTAAAGAAAGCTGAGAAAGACATTCACTTTATTCATCAAATCTCTCGTGAATTGTTAACTGGCTTGCTTTTTTTTTTTTTTTTTTTTTTTTTGTAATGGAGGAGATTGGCCTGTAGGGCAAGATCACTGTAATGGCAAGTGACTGGGGAGCCACAGCGAGGTGTCAAACAGCTCCTGGGGCAAACCTGGAGCTTAGGAAGGTCCAGGCTGGAGACAAGAACTGAAGACATAATGATTACCTGTCTTTTAAAGACAGGACATGGGTTAGTCCTGCGGTGGGGGTGGGGAGGGAAATGAAGGCCCCTGAGTTAAGGCCAGGACTCTTGCACTATTTTCCTGGGGAAATAAATGAATGAATGAAAGGAGCCAGCAAAGAAGAGCCACACAGAGGAGAGAGAACATTAAGTTTGGACTTCGTAACATGATGTCAAGCACCTTTTATTGCTTAGGGATTGAGGCTGCCCTCTGAGCCTGGCAACTGCCATCTTGGGGGGTTTAGCTTGGCCCTCTTGCAAAATCCCAGCTGGACTTGTTGGCTCCCAGGGTGAAGCGGAGAGGGTCACAGGCCCTCCCCTGAACATCCACCCCCTCCCTACCACCTGTTGTGTGAAACTCTGCTTTAATTGCAAACTTCTGCTGGAGGGGCTGGGTTATGTGAGCTGGAGAAGATTGGGGCTGGGGCTCCACCTGTGCCTTTACCAGGATGCCCTCATTTCTGCCTGGCTAAGCCTTTTCAAATGTGGCCTGTTGGGAAGGAGAGCCCACATACCAGTGAGAAACCCTCACTAACACTGTGTAAGAAGCCCAAGAAACTTCCCGGTTCCTGTGCTGGGTAGTTTTATGTGAATTTGACACAGCATAGAGTCACCTGAGAGGAAGGAATCTCAGCTGAGAAATTGCCTCCATAAGTTTGGACCTGAGGCACGCAAGCCTGTAGTACCTTTTTCCAATCACTGATAGCTGCGGGAGGGTCCTGCCCACTGCGTGTCGGTGCTGCTCTCACCTGGGGCTGGTGTTCTTAGCAAGAAAGCAGGCTAAGTGAGCCGTCAGAAGCAAGCCAGGAAGCAACGTTCTTCCAAGGCCTCTCAACAGTTCCTGCCTCCAAGTTCCTGCCCAGTTTGAGTTCCTGTTTTGGTTTCCCCTTATGGATCATGAATCTGGATACGTAAGCCAAATAAGTCCTTTCCTCCCTGGGTTGTTTTTGATCACGGTGGAACACTAACTAAAACAGTTCCCTTGGGGGAACTTCAGAACCATGCCTGGGTTTGTCACCGGGACATCAGAAGACGGGGCATTATTTCTCTCTCCCTGGGAAGGGATGTTTAGCTACAGGGCTGTTTTCAAATCCTAGGGGAAGGAAGGAGGGTTGCCATAGCATGCTGAGTAGCACTTCTGGAAATGTAGCAAATTGTAATCTAAGCGGTAGCCATGAGGTCCTGCCCACTAGCTTCTCTGCAGCTATCAGCCCTGACCAGAGTTTAACGGTTGTTTCCCTGCCTGTGGGCCTCAGGAAGTACCTACTTTTCTACCCCAGTCTCTCCACCTGGCTGGCTGGGCCCTCCCTCCTGCCTCTTCTCAGAGCGTATATGGCCTAACTCAACTAATCTTGTCCTCCAACCCTCTTCAAGCGTCCCCAAACATTCAGACTTTCTGGACTAGTAATCGCTTTTTTTTTTTAATTTTTCCTTTCTGCCATGTGGCCAAAATTTTGCTGGGTGCTCCTCCATCAGTCTCCCAAGTTTGTGGCACTGTTCGGAGCAGCCCGGCACTGTCTGCTGCATGACATGATCTGACTCAGTGAACTGTGACAGCTGCGGCTGTGCCGTTTGGTGGGTGGAACCGGCAGGCGCAGACTCTTCTCTTTTTGTTTATCTTTTCACGCAGCAGTGTCAAGAGGGCCTCATGTCTCCCGCTGCACTTGGTGCGCTCTCCAGCAGGACACCCGGCACCTGCGGAGTGCATTCAGCGGAGGCCTGCCACCTGGGTCAGGTGTGCTGTGTCCCGTAGCTCTCTGGAGGCTCAATATGACCCTGTCTTATGCTGTGTCTACACTTCTGGTGGCAGGTGTGTCCTGGGGTGACTGAGAGGGTCCGTGTAGTGGGGGCAGGGTAGGAAGAAGTAAGCGAGGGGAGGAGCCTGCTACGGGAGAAAAGTCACCGATTTCCCTTACCCAGCCTGGGTCTCCCATCAGGTCCTTGCCTGGCTTGCTCATGTGTATGCACACTGCTTAAGAGGAAGTGTGAGAGGAAGGAAGCCATATAAAAGGGTACAGGCCTGGGAGTTTTGAAGAGACTAGCCATAACGCTTTTTTCACCCACATGCTCCCTAGGCGCCTCCGGATGGGGGTGTGTTTTCAGTTTGTTACAAACTAATTTCTCTCTGCTACGCAGCACTTAACTGGCAAAGGAAGTTCTGGAACGTTCTCCACAGTCCTGGTCCCCAAATTTGGGAGACCACCTTTGGCCACTGGGACTGTCCATCGAGGCCAGCCACTGTGTGAAGTGCCTCAAAGGCTAGTCATCAAGCCCCAGCCAACTTTCCAAAGGGAAATCCCTGTCCTGTGCTGTGTCCCCCTCGGAGCTATACTTGCTAGGCCCCAGCAGCCCAGAGCCATCCCGCATGTGGGCAGCCAGAACAAGGCCAGGGGGTGAGTCCCTGCAAACTAGGTCCCCCAGCGCCCCCTACAGCTGCTGTGGGATTGGAGATGGGGATCGGGTCTGGGAGAGGGAGCTGAGGCTGTGAGCACCACACCCAGACCCCACCCAGATCACAGGAGCACCCAGGCCCCAGGCCACAGATACGGGGCGGGGGCCAGAGCCAGAGGCATCCCTGGCCACCAAGATTGCTCTGCCTGTGGCCACCAATTCCCCTCCTCCCTTGGCGTCCCTCTCTCCCCGCCCCTGTCGTCTGCCAGCACCAGACACGCTGCTGCACTTCATCTCTTGGGGCGCTCTTCGCCTTGGCCAACAGTCGCATCCTGTGCAACTCGGGTCAGTGGCCGTTTGGTGTTGAATGTTCCCCAACAAGAGTGCATGGCCGCGGAAGCCAGGCGCAGACCGGGGCCCCGAGGGGTCGCCCTCCGGGAAGCGGTGATGCTGTTGTTGTACCTGGGGGTGCCGGCCGGGCACCCCTACAACCTGGACGCGGAGAGTGCTCTGCTGTACCAGGGGCCCTCCGGCACGTTGTTCGGCTACTCCGTATTGCTGCACAGCCACGGGGCAAAGCGCTGGTGAGTGCGCCCTCCCCAAGAGGCGAGTCAGAGCGCCTCCGCCTCGGGGATTCCTTGTCTGAATCAAACTTTCCGCCCTCCTGGGAGGTTAGAGAAAAGCCGGGCTTCAGCCAGCTGGCTCACTGGGGAGCCTTGGAACTCAATTATCTGAGGAAGGCAGCCTCCGGGGTGCCCCTGGTACCTGGCCCGAGAGTCTCCAGGGATGGGCGGGGGGGGGGCACTCCCCTTGCTGCCCACTGCACAGATGTTTCGACAGGATGTGGACCAGGGAGGGTGGGCAGACTGGTTCACATCTGAGCGAACTTGCATGGTTCTCGCTGTAGGCTCCTCGTGGGCGCTCCCACTGCCAGCTGGCTCTCCAATGCCTCAGTGGTCAATCCCGGGGCGATTTACAGATGCAGGATCGGAGAGAATCCAGGCCAGACCTGCGAACAGCTCCAGCTGGGTGAGTTGAGTTCCCGGACCAGGAGATAATGAACTTTCTCCCATCGTGGGCAGACTGTTGGGCAAGGCCTGGAAGGTCATGATGCCTGTCTCTTCGGGTTTAAAGTGCATGCTTTTCGGTTTTAATCCCATGCCAGCTTGCTTCCTGGGGCCATTTCCTCCCCTTTGCTTGCGGCTGTAATTGACAGCAGTATCTGGCAAAGCTCTTTCAGGGAAAGTTTCATAGGATGCCTTGTGGCCAGCTGCCTCCTACCTTCCTCCATGTGTAAAACCTGCTTGAAAGCCAGAGGACCCAGCCAGAGAGAGGTCTTAAGGATTGCACTTCAGTCTCTGACTTCTCAACTTTGGTCTAGGATAAGCGGAACATCAGGAGTGGAAGCTTCCCTTGATTCTACATCCTGCGGTTTGGCCCTGGGGCTTTTCTTTCTCTTCTTTTTAAAAAGAACTGGGGAGAAAAATTGGCGTGCCTATTGCTAAAATCATTAACAGAGGGGGCGCAACACATAATTATTGATTTTCATCCCCTTAAATTCTCCTGTTAATCAGGCCCGTCTTTCAGCCCTCATTTCATATGTCTTTATTTAGGTTTTCAGCAACTTGAGAAATGTGTGCTGATGGTGGAGGGGATGAGTTTCATGTTTCAAAGTCAAAAGCAAGTTGGCTGTGCACAGACTCAGGGGAAAGAAAGGGGAACTCACATTAATTTAGATCTAGCTTGTGCCCAGTGTGGTGTCCTATATTGCTCAATGTTTTCCCCCTCAAAGCAGCCCTAGGTTATGATTGGGCCGTTTCTGCCTTCCATCATAGAACTCCAAGGCAGAGAGCTGTGGGCTCCTCCTTCCAAATTACTTCCCTAGTCTTAGCCTCATCCTGTCAGCTGTGGGTCTTCAGCGAAGATTCAACTAAATGAAGGGTTTGGTGTGCTGTCTATAGGATGATTATTAACTAAAATGATGAATTGCTATGTTTCATATTTATCTGTTGGTGGACTATTTGGGAATTCCTTACTGTCCTTAACCTTTTATAATTATCTTTGTTGGTTGTTGTTTGCTTGCTTGTTATGGGTGCTTTTACCTCAGCATCCATAAAAATGCCGGAATTATCTGTGACTTGGACTAGTCTACAGCTGGCAAAAAAAAAAGTACAAAGGATACTGGGAGTGGGACAACACAAGGGAGAAGGGGAGGATGAAGGGGAGAGGGAGAACAACCAAAACAACTTTTATTCTGGGAAAAAGAAACTATTATAAAATCTAAGTCTTTGTAAAGGAGGGACAGGCCTCAGAGAATCACTAGGCATTCCCTATTTCAAGTGGCAGAAAGGGGTGCATACAGGATTCACAGACCTGTGTAGTCAGAATGATTTTGTGAAGTACTTTCATTGCCTGAGAGAGCTGTGCAACTTTGATCTGACAAACACTTCAGGGGGTCTCAGGAGGGAGAGCTCTCTCTTCTGTGGTCCTGGCATTCTTTCCAGATCCATGACATTAAGACTACTGGTGGTTACTTCCTGCCTGGAGGGCACTGAATCTATTTCTGGATGCTTGCATTTTACTGGAAAGATCATGTCCTGATACATAAGCTTTTAGATGGCAGCAGCTGTCAATTAAAGGAAAACCAAAGTTCACTGGTGGTGTGGGGCACAGGGTTTGCCACAGGCACACTCATGCACAGCGGAAGCACAAGAAATGTAAGGAGTTATGGGATGGATGAATAGAGGAAAAGCACAGGCTCTCGATAGTCATCAACTTGATTGTTGAGTCAAATAGTCAGTGGTAAGCCAAAGGGATATTTCTTACCTTCAAGATTTGAGTCAACAATAAAAATACTGAGATGAAAGAGGCAGAAATGAGAATACGGTCTTAGTCAACTGGCTGGCTACAACTTCAGCTACAGCTGTGGTAACACTTAGATATTTTGTAAGATTTGCCTGAAGTTACTTCTCAGGGAACATTCTGAATAATACATCCTCAGTTTCTTCAGAGAAAATTGTTTCTTCATTAAGAATAAATGCAAAAGTAATTTGAATCTATAAGGTAAATTCCCAATGCTAATGTCCAAAGAGGAAGCTAAAAGTCATCAAATGATTAGTAGATACATACTAGGATTGTAAGATTTGTAGACTATGTACCACCACTTATGAAAACATGGTTATCTATGTGTAGGACATGAGGAAGGAAAAAGTTACCTCCCTATGTAAAATCTTCTGTATGATCCAGCTACATTATTTATATAAGTAATTATGTTATCTTCTATAGAATGTGGGTGATTATAGTATAAAGTTTAAATATACTTAGCTGGGCATGGTGGCTCACACCTTTAATCCTAGCCCTCAAGAGGCAGAGTCAGGCAGATCTCTGTGAGTGCAAGGCCAGCCTGTTCTACATAGAGAGTTCCAGAACATTCAGAGCTACATAGTGAGACCCTGTCTCAAACTTTGCCCCCAACCCCCAGTACTTAGCTTGATATCAGATATATATCAGACACTCCAAAATTAGTTGTTCCTTATTTATCTTCTTAAGAATGTTACATTCTGCAATAAAATGTTATCAAAATAAGTAGATTAGTTAATAAACTAAAAATATAATGTTAATTGTATAAACAAAAACATACATTGAAACAAAGCAAAGTGAAAAAGAACTCATTGGCCCATCGAAAAGATTATAGTAAGATAGAGCTATTGGCAGTAAGTAACCTCCTGCCCCTGGGATAGCTTTACTTTTTGTCATGATTCTAAAAGTGTCCGGTCTTGTAAAATGGTGTCTATCAGCTGTTCAGCTCAAAATATATATCTGCGGTTTCTGAGTCTCTATAGTAGGTCAGATAAATGGCTCCTGTCCTCCCCGCCCCAGCGTAACCCATGGCTGACGTCACTGTATCCTATTCTGTGTTCACTGGAGAGCAGGGGCACTCTTTTATCTAGCATGCTCAGGAGAGATGTTGGCAGTGTTCTTCCAAGCCTGAATTGGCTGCTGAGGAGACACTGAAGGAGTTGCTTATGTACCACCCAGGGTGTCGTCTTCCTGTGCTCTCAGCTTCCTCCTGTCACCCTACCTGCCTCAGAGGTGCCTGTGGTTTGATTTCTTGCTACTTCATTCCATGAACAAAAAACCTAGTCTCCCTCAAGAGGACTTAGGTCTGCATCTCTTGTGGAGACAGTGTCATGGTGATTTCCATATGTCCTCTCTCTTCTCTGTCAGCTCCTCTGTATCTTTACTAGGGGTTGTTTAAGTAACTTATTTGGTTAATGATAGACCTGAATCAGGATGATAAAAATAATGACCCCATTTAAGCATGATCGGTGCTGAAAATACCAATATTCAATAGGCAGAAAACATCAATACACAGTTATCATTTTATTTAGGTATCAAAATACACTCTGGACTTTTTGTTGGTTTGTTTTTGTTTTTGAGACAAGGTTTCTCTGTGGAGCCCTGTCTGTCTGTCACTCTGTAAACCAGGCTGGCCTAGAACTCAGATCTGCCTGTTTCTGCTTCCCAAATGCTGGGATTTAAAGGTGCGTGCACCACTGCCCAGCTGATGCTCTGGATTTTTAATACTTTATAGTTACAAATAGACTTTCTCCCTTACTCCCTCCCACTGTCCCCCTCCCACTTCACCCCTTTCTTTCTATCCTTCTCTCCTCTCCATCCATCTCCTTCTTTCCTTCCCTTCATTCCCCTCCTGTGGTGTGTGTGTGTGTGTGTGTGTAGACAGAAAGAAAGAGAGGACACTTCGGCTCTGAATCACTGACTTATCTGGTAATAGAATCTAAAGTTATATTGCCCAGTAAGGAAAGCATGGGCCACTTGTGGTTTCTGAAGACAGGAAATGTTCACAGGGAAAAGTTCTATTAAGTACTTTACCTAGTAAATGTCTAAGACAGTACAAAACTAAGCTATGATTACCTCATGAAAGAAATATCTTAAAGTAGTATTAGTAACAACTACTCCTTTGAATTGATTTAACATTCGTTTTTGCCTTTGTCACATGGCAGCCCTTCAGCTGAACACCCATTCCATTTCTTCAGAACAGCACTAGCCCCTGAAACCCTTACTTAGGCCGAGTTCTGCTGTATCTGTGCCTGAATGGATGGCACCCTCACTCCCCTTGTACTTGCAGAGCTCTGGTTGCTGTGCTGTTAAGCTTTTGTCTGGACTTCTCCTTCTATTGCTGGAAAGACCAATGGTCCATAGCAAGCTGGTCACCATTTGCAGTTTTGAATGTATTTCTGGAGATGACATTGTCTTAGGAAATCTGTTTTTTAGATTTCATACCCTATTTGGGAAGGGGGCAAGTTCCTAAGCCATGCATCGTTTCTGCCTGATGGGCAAGTATTAGTAAGACCAAAACGCAAACACTTAATTGTTAAAACTTCAAATATATTCTGGGTAAATTTTTTTGTTTGTTTGCAATACAATCAAATTTGTAGCTTATAAAGCTAAGATTAATACATCTCAGTCATCTGAAAAATGACTCCCCCCCCCAACACAGGCCATCTGAACACAGACAATCATAGCAGAGAATGCCATCAGTAAACTCTCAGGTTCAAAGGTAGAAGCTGTGCTTGGCAAGTGGCTTAGGTGTTGGAGATTTGTGTCACTCCAGCAGAGGACCCAAGTTTCAGTTTCAGCATCCACATCAGGCAGCTTACAACCATCCTGTGCTGGCAGGAGCATCTGGCATATCTGGCCTACAGCGTACCTGTGCTCATGTGCACATACATAAAAGGCTGGAGAAGAGATTATCAAAGACATCACAAAATTCTGATTTGGGGATTTTGGATGGATGATGGTGATGTGTATCCCTGAAGGGTACAACAGGTTTTCTGGGAAAGCAGCGTATGTCATTGCTGTGAGGTTTATGTGACACAGAAGGAGGTATCCATGAGTTAGATATCCACTCCTGAGGACCAGAGAGACATCTGTCCCAACAATCCAGGGTCAAGAGTGATGGACAAGGAAGGGACAGTCAAAGCCATAAGGGTGAATGAGCCTAACCTGCAAAATGTAGGGCAAGAGAACAAGAAGACCAAGGGTAGACACTGAGGCTTCCTACAACTAGAGAAAGGACTGGAAGAGGGCTTTGTAAGCCATCCATGGAACTTTGAAAGGACCAGTTCTAGTGGCCCTATTTGGAATTAAGTCTCTAGGAGTCTTCCAAAAAGGAAAGCAGGAGTCTTCAGAGGTCCCAGAATTATTCCAATATTCATCCATGGTTGAGGAGTTGTGGAGAAGAAAGGAGGGAAAGACAGCCAAAGAGGCAGCGAGAAAATCAGGTGCACCTGGCATCTTGGAAGTTAGAGGATGAGTTTTGAGAAAGGGCAAGTGATTAGAAAGGTTAAAAAAAAAAAGGCCTAGAGCTTAGGTAGCTTCCCTGGGTTGGAGAGAAGTGATTCATTAATAATCATGAGTAGACTAGTTTCAAATGTGGAGACTGTGAAGTCTAGAAGGAGAGCAAAAGATAATAATCCTTCCCACTGGGCTCTTCCTTTAATCTCTAGCATGAGATGTCTTAAAAGTAAACAAGATGGGATCGAAAGCCTCAGTGAACTCAGCGAGGTGAGGCAGGTGAGTCATCAATGGTGACAGACACACATTGGCGGGAACGAGAAATCTGCTCCATCTGAAAGGCTCCCTGGAGTGTGCTGAGCTTGGACGTGGCTGATTTTCACTGGCTCGATGACCGCACAGGAAGAACTTGACATAAATAAAATGAATGGAATCATTTCTTAGAGTTAGTGGGATTTTACAGGCTTCATTGCCAATTTCAGCATTCCCCCAATAGGACTGCATCCTTCTGTGGACTGTATCCTGTATTCTGCAGACTTCATGGGTTCCCCACAGGAAACAGCATTATAAATCCTGAGAGCTTGGTTAGGTTGGAAGTGGCCATCTTAAAAAGCAGAATGTTTCAAGAATACCTCAGTGTGGGGAATTGGAACATGGAGGCTGGTTTGTAAGTGACAGGACTGAGCTCAATCATATCCATGTTTGCTTTGATGTTTCCGTAGTATATACCTACATTTATTTATCTATGTATCTATCTATCTATTTTAAACTTTTATTTTTTTAATTCAGTTACAGCCTGATCAAAGCCCCCCTCCCTCCCTCCGTCCTCACAGTCCCAATCTCATACCACATTTCCCTAGCCCCTTATTTTCAGGGAAGGAGACCCCCCCATGGGTACCAACCCACCCACCATGGTACAAGTTGTAGCAGGACTAGGCACATCTTCTCCCATTGAGGCCAGACAAGGCAGCTCAGTTATGGGAAAGGGATCCAACGAGAGAGAGACAGCTCCTACTCCAATTGCCAGGGGACCCACGTGAAGAACGAGTGGCACATCTGCCACATATGTGCAGGGGGCTATGTCCAGCCCATGCGTGCTCTTTGATGGTGATTCAATCTCTGTGAGACCCCATGGGCCCAGGTTAGTTTACTCTGTAGGTCTTGTGGTGTCCTTGATTCCTCCGCTCCCTCAAACTCTGCCATAAGATGCCCCAGCTTGCCCTATTGTTTGGCTGTGGGACTCTGCATCTGCTTCCATCAGCTGCTGGCTAAAGCCTCTCAGAAGACAGTTGTGCTAGGCTCCTGTCTGTAAGCACAGCAGAGTAACATTAATAGTGGCAGGGGTTGGCTCTCTCATTGGGTGGTCTCAAGTTGGGCCAGTCATCAGTTAGTCCTTCCCTTGATCTCTGCTCCATCTTTATCCCTGCACTACTGGTAGGCAGGACAAATTTTGAGTCAAAGATTTTGTGGGTGGGTTACTATTCCTTCTTCCACTGGAAGTCCCTCCTGGCTACAAGAGGTGGCCTCTTCAGGCCCCATATTCCCGCTGCTGGGAGTCTCAGCTAGAGTTACTGCATAGACTCCAAGTGATCCTCTCCCACTGATCTTAACTCTCTCTTCCAGCCTTCCCCCTCCCCAGTCCTGATCCTCACCTTTGTTCTCCTCCCTATCTCTCTCCCCATACATCCCTGCCTCCATCTACTTCAGATGTCTATTTTATTTCTCCTTCTGAGTGATAGTCAATCTTCCTCCCTTGGGTCCTTCTTGTTACTTGGGATCTCTGGGTCTGTGGATTGTACATGGTTATTCTGCACTTCATGGCTAATATCCTCTTATAAGTGAGGACATACCATGCGTGTATTTCTGGGTCTGGGTTATCTCACTCGGGATGATATTGTCTAGTTCCATTCAGTTTACCTGAAATTGGATGATATCCTTGTTTTTAGTAGCTGAATAGCAATAGCGTTCCATTGTGTAAATGTACCACAGTTTCTTTATCCATTCTTCAGTTGAGAAACATCTTGGTTGTTTCAAGTTTCTGGCTGTTACAAATAAAGCTGCTATGAGTATAGTTGAGCAAGTGTCCTTGTTGTGTACTTGAGCATCTTTTGGATATATATCCAGGATAGCTGAGTCTTGAAGTAGAACTATTCCAAATTTTCTGAGAAACTGCCAGATTGATTTCCACATTTAACTGTGAGCATTCATTTTCAGTTTTGAAGCACTGTCATTCATAAGACCTTCAGAAATAATAGCACTTATTTTCCAGACTCCTTTTATCTGTGAAGTGAATTAGATATATTCAAGTTACACCTGGGGCTGGAGAGAAGGCTCGGCCTTTAAAGGCTAGGCTCAGATCAGCCCTGACTCGTGGAAGGTGGAAGGTGTGTCGGTTCATAACACCTGTGAAGCTTTGCTGGCCTTCACTCTGGCCTCAGGCTCTATGTTGCCTGTGAATATTCTCTACTGGGCATTATATTTGATCGTGTCTGTGTGTCAGCCATGGTTTCTGCGATGTTTTGCCATAGCTTTTTCAGCTCCCTTCAGAGAAATTCCCCCTGAAGTCTGTGACTCCTCCTCCTGCTGTGCCCTTCACTGGCACATCCTCACTGGCTTTCCTTAAACCTTGCTATCTTCCTGACCATCTATAGTTTTGTTTTGTTTTGTTTTGTTTTTTTAACTTATTTTACCATGAGCTGCAGAAAAGGAACATAACATTTCAATACTGGTCACTGTAGGTTTAGATGCAAGCAGGTGTTCCTGGTTTTATTTTCTGTTTAGAATTTTGTGTTATCTTGCTTGAGTGAGCAAAAGCACTTGCTGTCTTGACTAACAAGAGGTAGACACAGGAGAATCAACCGGAGGCTCCTGGCCAGCTACCTGGAGTCCACAGCACAGCAGCAGAGGGAAGAAAGAGCTTGTCTCAGCAAGGTGGAAGCGGGAACTGGCCCCTGACATCTGCCTTCTGACCTGCACATGTGCACTCGTATATGGAGTCAGGGTGGGGCCATGCGAGCACACATACACACACACACACACACACACACACACACACACACACACACACACCACAGACACATGCACACATTCAGGTACACAAAACATATAAAAATTTAAAACTATTCAGCATGGTGTTCTTATAAGTTTTCCAAAGGAATCTTTAAATCCAAGAAATTACCTGAGAACCGTGAAAGTAGGATTTTTTTTCCTTTATTATTTTCTAATATTGGGAACAAATGTTACTACAGTTTAGTAGTACGATATTTTAGAAATGAATCAGAAGAGAAGTGGATTTTTCACAACGCCAGCACTTGAACAGCTGACATGGAGAAGCTGGCTGTTTGAGGTAGCCCTTTCTTTCCCCCAGCACACCCTCTGGGAGTTAGTGTTAAAGCGTCTCCATGTTTGATGTTGGTATTTGAGATACTGCCTACTTCAGAGTACTTTGAAAAATTAGTTAATATGTGTGTTTACAGCTATTTCCCATGTTCACCCAATGAACCCGTTGGGTACGTCTTTCTCTTGTAGCTACTACAAGGAATTGTACGGGTTTTCTGGAGGATTTTGAAGAAACTTGTAGAAGAGAGAGAGAGAGCAGTGGAGAGATCCTAATCATAGAATTAGGTCTTCATAAGTGACCTTGTTTTTTTACAGTTCTGAGGCTTCAGGTTGATTCAGGATCAGCTCACATTTAAGAAGTTTTAATCCTACAATATGGTGCTACTGCTTCATACGGATAGCCACGACGGTGGGAACCTTTCTTTCAGAACAGAACAGAAGAAAAGAGAAGGGAAGGGGCCAGAACAGAAGAGAAGAGGGGAGGAGAAGAAAAGGAAACAGAACAGACCACCAAAGTGTTAGGGTGCTAAAGTGTCTGGCTTTGCCAAGCCTGTGGATTATACAAACTTTTTCCATACAGATTTAGCATGTCCACCAGCCATTATCAGATTTTCCTAGCCATCCAAAGATCATATTTAAAGATCTCTTAACTAATGGAAAAAATTTTTGAGAATAATTTCTCATTTTGACGCTTAATTTGATGATTTCATTCTGGCCTGGCTCTAGATTTGCAGGATGAAAGGTCTTGGACGTGGGATGCTTTTCGCGTCCTGTGCCGCCTTTAAAACGCCGACGCTGTGGCTTGCGATGTTCCGCATCATTTGTACTGCTGTTGAGTTCCTAGCTGCGCCGATGATTTTTAGAAGAGTCCCTACCATGTTTCACTAGATGTGTGAGACAACTGCATGTTTTAATCATAGAATGTGTAATATAATGGACTTATTGCTAATTATTATTTGATCGGACAAACTAAATGAAAGGGCCGTTTAGTTTAGAGCTGGAGGCTGCTAAATCTCACAGCTGTGTGAGCGCCCTCTGGTGTCTAAGTTAAAATCAGCAGAATTCAGGTTCTTTGGGGTGTGGAAACTTTTGCCATTTATTGAACACCTACTAAGCGCTAGGCAGGCTTGTATGCACAGGTGTAAGCTTTCTGTAATCCTCATCTGTGTGTACTGGTAGGTTTTATAAGATGTTAATTCATCTGTCACTTTAGTTTTAGCTGTTTTTTTCCCCTAATAGTTTGAATTTGGGTAGATAATGGGTTTTTAACAGATTATTTTCACTTAGCAGTAACTATTTCCTTTAAAAAGTTAGCTACAATTAATCACTCTATAACGCATACAACAAAACAGGAGTTGCTCATTCTCTGCAAATAATTAAAAAATTAGAGTGGGCGAGTTTTAAATATACTTACCTTGCAATAGATTAGAACTTCAAATTTCAAAGACAAAAGTAACTTTTAAATTAAGGGCTTTTCCTGCTTTTGTGAAACCTGAAACCATGTCCTAAGTTTTGAAAGTGCAGCTGCACCTTGCCTGCAATACAGAAAGTCAGACTGGGCTCCCCCGCAAATGTCTGTCTGTTGGGGAACCCACAAAACAAAGATGCAGGTTGATGAACCAGACCTACCATTACACCAGGAAGTTCCGGCCTTCCCCACTGTAATGTGCTCCAGTCAAGCCCTTAAAGGTCTAGAAAGATGGCCCTGGAGACCCACCTTTCCACTGTGTCCTTGTTTCTTCAGTGGAAATGCCCAGGACTGAAGGTGGCTAACAAGAAGGGAAAGGGCAGGGCAGGAGAGGGCTCAAGAAATTGACACTCTTGGTGAACAGTGCAAAGTTGACTTTTAATGAGTTCTGTGCTGAGTTTCAGGCTATCTTGAGCTAGAGTGAGGCCCTGTCTCAAAAAAAAAAAAGTTGATTTTACAATCTGGGCAGATTTGCTATATTTTACACATTCTCAGATGGAAAAACAGATTTAGGATGTGTAATTGAATTCAGTTAATTCACACATCTGAAGATTTTGTAGAGTCCTTGTGTAGATGTTTTAGAATCAACTTAAATATCAAAGTTTTTTGTTTTTTGTTTTTTAATTCTAATCTTTTGATTTAGTGACTTCATAAATTTGGGCAAGTTCTTGAGTCCTTTAAAACTGAGTTTTGGGTGCTGTAGAGATGTCCAGGATGGCAACATGTCTTCTGCTCATGAGAAGCCGCGTTCAGCCTCTGGCACCCATGCAAAACCCAGGCAGGCTAGCAAGCCTGTGATCTCAGCACTGGGGAAGTGAGGAGACAGGAGGACCCCTGCATCTCACTGGCCAGCCAGTCCAGCTAAGAGATGAACTCCAGGTTTTGTGAGAGCCTCTAGCTCAAACACTAGAGGAGATAGCAACTGGAGGCTCCTCTTGCTTAAGCTCTGACTACACATACTCACTCACACATGGGCTCACACCTGGACACACATGATTTTACACATTCCCGGGCCTTAACTTTTGCATGAATGAAGGGATTAATCGTGTAGTCTTCTGGCCTTACCGTGAGAATAAGACAGTGTTCCTGTTGAGGCTTCTCATAAACTGGTGGCCTGTGTATACAAGAGGATTATCTGTTGTAACCTACATGCAGCTTACTAGAGTTTAAACCCGTCCTCGAGATGACATCAATAGTAATATCGGCATCTAATGTTCACGTACGCTTATGCTCAGTTCTTGTCCAAGCACATCACACTTGTTTCGTTTCTTCCCCCAATCCCTACAGGAACCCACAGGTTCCAAGTGACTTACTGTCTTAAGTCACCCTATTCCCAGTCACACTTGGAAAGATCTCCAAACCCAAAGTGCCGTTTCCTTCACACCATCTGTTACTAGTCACAAAACTTAAGGAGATAGTACAGTGGAAGAGCAGTGGGGAATACAGAAACAAATTGACTCTTCCATCTCTGAGTCTGGTGAGAACATTGCAGCCTTTTGTCATATCTAGTAAGGGGTTTCTATGGTGGTGCAATGTATTCTAAACCCCGCTTCAGAAATGTGTATCAAGCATGTGCCTGCATGCTTTGTGATCAGCAGTGTCCTATGCTTCTGCCACAACACAGCCAGCTCTCCTCTGAGGGGGTGCCGAAGGCTGAATAGCTAGTTTTCCATTATCCCTGCTACAGTTTTTGCAGTATTGTAGTATGCAAAGGAGGTAAACAGCAAGGAGTGTGAGTAAGGAGGGCACCCTGTTAGTTCTGTACTAACGATCTTATTTTGTCGGCTAAAATTTCCAATTTTCATTTATATATACACTTGTATATACTGGTAGAAATCAATAGTGGGATATTAAAAACTAAAGTAGCAGGCATATATGCATATTTTTCTATTTTCTTCCCCAAATTGAAATAAAAAAAAAAAAACTAAGCGTGGGCTTAATTCTTAGAATAAGGGGGATGGTTTTTAATGTGGATTTTTTTTCCCTTACTTTGTACTGGGATATGCATTCAACTGTGCTAAAAATTAGCCATTCTAGTACAAAAGAGTGGAAGGACTTAACATCCTAATTTGTTTACCTCTTTTGTATTCAACCATGTAAAATACTTTTTCTATCATTGAACTGATTTGATTTGCTAAAAGTTTAGTTTAATAATGTATAAGATGACTTGAAAATGAGATTATAAATCATTGCAGCATGACATTGGGTAAAACAACATGAATTTTTTTTTTTTTTTTTACGGTCTTGTCAAGGATATTTATGAAAATTAGCTTTCTGGAGACAGTCTTTGCAAGCATCACCTCTTTCCAAATGAATCCCAAATTTCTTCATGAAGAAAATTGCTGAGTATTGAGTTGCCTACTTTATTATCCAGCCGAAGCCTACTAGAACAGATATTTCACTATTATTTTGAAAGCAGTGTATGTTTTCCCAGTAATGATACAGAAAAGGGCTGGCCATCTGCATTGTTGAAAGGTTGTTCTTAAGCCCAGCTTCAACCCCAAATACAGTCAGTCACCTGGGAGATATTTTTAAATGCTGATGGCCAGGTCTCCTGCAAGCAGCAGCATATCTGAGAGCTTGGAGGGAAGGCAGGTGTTGGTGATTTTTGTTTACAACTCTTGCTGGTGATCTCAAGACCATTCAGCTCCTTCACACGGAACAGTAGATTCAGAAGCACAGAGGTTAATGGAAGAAAGTCTTAGAGTTTGAGAAAAGCAGATGTGGAGATCTTTACTTTTCTGCTGAGTTTTTTGGCATTCCCAAAAGGAATGGGAAAATGCCCTAGAAACCAAGGAAAATCTAAAGCCGGTGGTGACTTACAGATTCTTCCTGGAACTAATTCTGTCTAATAACCTGATCTGAAAGTCCCTCTTTGTTGCAGTCGAAGTTGAGGGTTACCTCTGTGAGAAGCAGCGTCAAAAAGTAAAAAAAAAAAAGAAATATTACAAACTGTATGTGTGTATGAGTGTATGAACATAAAAATAATTCCTTACAATTTTATTATTTTTCTGCATTTTCTTTATGGCTTCGTCGTCATACTTTTGACACATATTTTGAATCAAGATATGTAACACAAATAGAAGATTAGTTATTGCTTTCTATTTACAGTTACATTTCCAGCACTTATATCTGGGGTTTGTGTTGGATGGGATGAGGACCAATAAGATTTGGGGCTAGGCCAAGATAAGTAAAGTCAGAGCATCTGCAAACAAATGTATATAGCTAATCCCACTCAGAACAAAGCCATCCTTCCTCCTGGCTATTGAATTGCCATAATTTCTCCCCAGGGATCACATCCTATGTCAGTAAGAACCCTTGATTGCTAAGGCTGACAGTCCTTTCTGTAGAGTGGATAAATGATACATATCATTGAATGTATATGTACATAATATACCTTTAAATTTCCATAAGTCAGAGACAGCGTCTATAAACTGGAAAGTATCTGTTGTTGGAAGCACATAGTAACGCACATGAAAGGCTAGTGGTACTTAACCCATCCCCCATGCCCACTCACCACTGGTTATTCTGTTCAAGAGTAACTTAACCTCAGCACTGGAATCCTGACTATATTTCATGTCAGGTAAACATCTCTTCTTGTGGCTTCTGAAGGGCTCTTTGTTCTGAGAATCATTGCTCTTAATATAGAATTCAGGGCAGGGGAAGAGAGGGCATGGGGCACACAGGAAATAAAGGCCCAGGACATTATGAACTCTCAGGGAAGCCATCCTGAAGAAGCCATGTCATCTATACATACATATGACCTCCTGGAGGGCTAAGGAAACCCCATAACTGGAGAGAAACTGAATGATAAGAAAGGGGCGCCGTGAGCAGGAAGGCCAGGCAGTAACGGCAGTAACTGTCACCCACAGGACTACCACCACCCAGCAGGAAGCAGCTTGGATGAAACAGATAACAGTTTAACTTGGCAAAGGTGTCTCTAATGTTCATTTAAAGATGTTGGGGACAGAACTCAGCTAAGAAACGCGCAATTGTATGCCGTGTGCTATTCTTGCATATATGAACTTCTGGGCCATTTTCAGACAGCAAATCTGCATGATACCGCTTGCGTGGTTCCAAAGCACTGTGTTAGTTGTTTTTAAACTTCTGGTGACTATCTCTAGGAGAGAACACTTGTTTGCAAATGTCAAATATGTTCTTGAGGAAAACACCCATTTTTTTCATGTATAGGCAAACAGTGAAGGTGGCGTTTACAGCCCCATGCGCTTCAGTCTTTCGTAACGACTTCTGAACTGGAGATGAATGAGCTGGGTGCTGATTATAATTTTAGAAAGAGGTCCCCCCCCCCCGCGGTATTTTCGATGCAGGCCATTGTTCTATGGTGACAGAGCTTCCACTGCAGGTCGCCTGGCTCGACCTTGGATGGTCTATTTTTCACAGTAATTTTAAATGTTGGTGATTTCAGAGACAAATCAAAGAGAAAATTAAATTTTCTTTTGCCCCCCGGTGTTATTTCTCCTGTGTCGGTTTGGAATCAGGTAGCCCTAGTAGCTCCCACTGTTAACCCTGTTGATTGACACATAATACAAACACCTCTTCCTTCCCTTTTCACTCTTACTCCTCTCTCCTTCCTCCACCCTTTCTGTCTTTCCTAGTTTTTACACAGAAAGCTCCATGTTCATCTGTCATTCTTTATCAGGGTTTGGGCTACGGCAAGCTGTTCTTCCTGTTGCTGAGCACTGTTGTCTGTTTGCCTTCTCTCTCAGCCCTTCTTTCCTGGAATACTCTATCATAGTGAAAGGTATCATTGTTTTACATTTTACAGGACACCAAGCCAACAAAGAATTACCCATGTTCTCTTTTTTCCTTTTTTAATTTAATTTAATTTTTTTATTAATTACACTTTATTCACTTTGTATCCCCCCATAAGCCCCTCCCGCCTCCCCTCCCGATCCCACCCTCCCTCCCCCTTCTTCATGCATGCCCCTCCCCAAGTCCACTGATAGGGGAGGTCCTCTTCTCCTTCCTTCTGGTCTTAGTCTGTCAGATCACATCAGGAGTGGCTACATTGTCATCTTCTGTGGCCTGGTAAGGTTGTTCCCCCCTCAGGGGGAGGTGATCAAGGAGCAGGCCAATCAGTTTATGTAAGAGGCAGTCCCTCTTCCCATTACTAGGTAACCCACTTGGGCACTGAACTGCCATGTGCTACTTCTGTGCAGGGGTTCTAGGTTATCTCCATGAATAGTCCTTGGTTGGAGTATCAGTCTCTGGGAAGTTCCCTGTGTTCAAATTTTCTGGTTCTGTTGCTCTCCTTGTGTGGTTTCCCATCCTCTCCAGCTCTTACTATTTTCCACTTCTTACATAAGATTCCATGCACTCTGCCCAACAGTTGGCCATAAGTCTCAGCGTCTACTTTGATAGTCTGCGGGGAAGAGCCTTTCAGAGGCCCTCTGTGGCAGGTTCCTAGGTTGTTTCCTGTTTTCTTCTTCTTCTGATGTCCACCCTCTTTGCCTTTCGGGATGGGGATTGAGCATTTTAGTGTGAGTCCTCCCTCTTGATTAGTTTCACAAATATCTTCCTATACTTCTTCCACAAAATCTTTATGGCTCAGGGAAGTCAATAGAAATGATTCCATTTGAAGTATATTATCTTCCTCTATGCAGGCATTGTGAGTTTTCGCAGGAAGCTGTACCTGGCATTAAAGTCAGATGGGGAAACACGTGCCTAATGATATGAAGACCAGAATGGGAAATTTTGCTCTACGCATATAAAAACTTAGGGACAAGTGTTCAAAGTAAAGAACTGGGCTTCCTCTATACTTACCTCACCTAATTGATGCTAATGTTTTTGTCTGCTGTTGGAACTGAGCACAGAATATTCAAGTGTTGACTAAAGAGGATAAAAGTTAAAGATAGCAAAAAGAATCTATGACACCTGTCTTAACCTTATTCTTCTTCCAACCAATGCTTTGAAATCACTTAAACATTATTATTATTATTATTATTATTATTATTATTATTATCATTATCATTATTATTATGGCACCAGCTCAAAGGCTGAAGATTTGTGGTGGTAAAGATCATTGCTGTAAGGTTGACTGTTGTACATTTTAGCAGAGCTGTGGCCCACTTGAGCATTTCCTTTATGTTGGGCACCTTCTTCTTCCTCTTCCTCTTCCTTTTCTTCTCCTTCTCCTTTTTCTTCTTCTTCTTCCATCTTGTTTTCAAAGACATTTAATCTTTGTTGAAAACACCAGCCATCCCACTAAGTCTAAAATACAGGGCGTTTGGTTTCAAATGCTACGATTATTTGCATGCTGATTATTCATTCCGCTTTCCATATGCCCAGTCATCATCTTCCAGTTGCAATAAATTCTGCTTTAATTGCTGAGAATGATCCAAACAGCGTCTTAAAAAAGTGCCTGTGCTGATAGTGGGGGAGGCAAAACACGAGTTCTTTCCCACACACCAGCCTCTGAATTGCATCGAACGGCGCTTCCTCAGCTTCTTCAGGGGACTTAGCCACCTCCTATACCACTGACTTCTTTGCAGCCTTTACATCACTCAGGTCCTTCGAACAAAGAGCAGTCAGTCTGTATGCAGAAGAGCTGTGTCAGCAGAGAGCGACTGCTTCTACCCTTAAGTTGTACCCCGAATAATGAGATGAGGCAAAGCTGGCTGAAGAGAGCCGCGGAAGAAGCTCGCAGCTTTAACTAACCACTCTGTTCTTAGACAATGACATTGTTTCCAACAAAGCTGAAGAGCATGTTTCCAAACGCTTCAGGTAGCCCCGGCGGAGAGCGGTGTGGAAGAACCTGCGTGGAAGAGAGAGATAACCAGTGGCTGGGGGTGACGCTTTCCAGACAGCCAGGTGAAAACGGATCTGTCCTGGTAGGTGTTGAAGGGGGCCCACCGACCGAGCTCAGCCCCGGCATCGCACAGTCCAGGCGTGACCTTCTCATCCTTGTTTTACTTTTGTCTGACCCAGGCCTGTGGGCATAGGTGGAAAAATATATTTTACATGAAGAACGAAAATAAGCTCCCCAGTGGCGTTTGCTATGCTGTGCCTTCTGACTTGCGGACAGAACTGAGTAAGAGGATGGTTCCCTGTTACCAAGGTAGGTGTGGCGCGGAGCGTCAGGATGGGGAGAAGCAAAGGAAGGCCTTCAGCCGGCTTTTCTGTGCGCTTTCGTTTTGCCTCCTCACAGACGAAGATCTTAGTGATGGCCATTGTTTCACTCAGAGCATCCCGTGTAGTAGCTCCCTGCTTTTGAAAAGCAGTCCTTCGGTCTCATTTGAAAAAGTGTGGAAGCTAGCTGGTAATTATCCACTTACGCACTATATTTATTTTCAAATCAGTATAAGCACGTCTAATGCCTGGGAAACAGGATCCTTAAAGTCATGAAATTACATAAAAAGCTCTCATTAGAAAGAAAATGAGTACATTTCCTGTTTTCCTAGAAGCTTCTAGGAGTCTTTAAAAGGGTTCAAGGCATTAGTAAAAGCAAGGCCTCCCTAATTCCCTTTCCCAGGCTCATATGTATTTCTTGAAAATGTAAGGGATTAGTGTCCAAAGCAGAAATTCTCAACCTCTGGGTTGCGACCCCCTGAGACTAAAATAACCCTTTCACACAGGTCACCTAAGACCATATTTATAGTATGAAAACACATATTTATAGTATGATTCATTAGAGTAGCAAAATTGTGGTCATGAAGTTGCAACAAAAATAATATGGTTGGGGGTGACCACAACACAAACTGTATTAAAGGATTACAGCATTAGGAAGGTTGAGAACCGCCGGCCTAAAGTTTGAAGTCTGTCTCAGTGGAAATCAATTGCTGTGGGTATTTTACTTACAGAACTAGAATATAAAGATTAGTGTCAGTAGCATTTAAGATTTTTGAAATCATCAATAACTCTAAAACTGTTTTTAGAACACTAAAAATATGTGTGAATACCAATTCTTTCTAATGATAAAAATACTTTACCATCTCCATTATCATCCAAAGATGATTTTAATTAACTGTTAAAACTTTAGATGCATATTTAAATTTACCTACTGATTCTGATAATTTTAGGGTCTTTCATGTCTGGATTCTGATGTCACAAAAAGTCCATATGATAAATGTTTATGTTTTACCTTTGAATGCAAGAAGATAAAAGGTGAATATTAAATTTTCAATTGTAATAAAATAGTCTGGAGTTCTACATATTTATTATTCCCTTTTTCCTAATAGTTTTGTTTTATATACTTAAACACTTTCATGCAGGAGTTATTTTTTGCCAAGATATCTCTAGCTATATCCTTTTAAAAGTCAAGATTATATAAACATAGCCCACTGCAATTTATAAAATAAGGGCTCAAGGAAAATTCTACCCGAGCGCAAAATCACGGCAGAGGGTGCTAATGTAATGATGTAGTAACGTGTCAAAAGGAAGGCGTTGTCCTGGGTTTTCTTCTTAGAGAAGCTTATGAATGAAAGCACTTCAAAATAGGAAGCAGGGCTGTGTCATTTTAAAAATCCCCAAAGCACCTAGCCACAGGGCTTTGTAGTAGGAGAACTTACAAGTCCAGATGGGTCTTGATTCTTTCAGTGAGGTGAAATGGGAGAAAGGGGATAATCCCCTCAATAAATTGGTGTGAGAAAATTGAATATCCACCTGCAAAAGAGTGGAATTGGATTCTTTTCTTATGACATACACAAAAGTAAACTCAAAATGGAACAGAAATGTAAATGTGACACCTCCGGCAATGGAAGCCCTGGAGAGAGTAAGCACCTTGACACTGTCTAGTCAATGATTTCTTGGAGGTCACAACAAAAGTTCCAGCCACAGCAAGAAAGAGATGAGAGCAGGACAGCAGGCAGCAAGGCTTCTGCATAGCCAGGAAGGCCATCAAATGAGCGGAGAGATCTTTCCTTCCCAGGGAAAGCGGACCAATGGCTGATGGTTGCAGGAAGGTCAGTTGGTGTTACTAACCAGCAGGAAATGTAAACCAAACCCTGTAAGATCACCTCTTAACTATTAGAATGGGCAGTTACCAAAAAGATGAGCGATAACCGTTAGCAAAGGCAGCATGAGTGCGAATTACCGCAGCATGACAAAGGACTCTGTGGAGGCTTCTCAAGATCCTGAGAATAGAAACCCACAAAACTCGGCAGTCATTTAAGTAGGTTGAGAGTTTCATGGCTGGCGCATGTACGTGTGCATACATACAAAGACATGTAATTAGGAAGTTCTGCTAGTTAGAACACAATATGCCAGGCACAGAAAATAACACATAAAAACGCATGTGAAATCTAAACACACTAAATGCAAAGAAACAGAATGGCAAAGTGTTTGGGGAGGTGGGAGGTGGAGAAGGACCTGGAGGTCCAGTTTTATAGGATGAGTGAGTCTAACAGCTGTCTTTAACGTAACAGCTTGTTGTGGGTGTTTGCCAAGAGGGTAGATTGCCATTGTTTTTGCTAAACAAAAAGTTACCATGAAGACAGAGTGTATTAAGTTGCTTTAGGGAGGGGCCATTCTGTGGGGTGTGTGTATGTCCTGAAGAACAGACTGTTGTGCACCTCCAACATGTATAATAACTCGGGGAACTGCGAACCCAAACACAGAAATGCTACCGTGTAGGTTCTCACTCACTGATTCTTTTTAACTTTTAGTATATGTTGTGAATCTTCCCCATGAAGAGAAAGCAAAGGGAGAAATGCCTTTACCTGTGATTCATGATAGTAGTTCCTGTTCTCTTCCCTACGTTTTCCATCTCCAGGATTGCCTTAGGTTGTGTTTTCTTTATTGCTTCTATTTCCATTTTCAGGCCTTGGACAGTTTTATTCGTTTCCTTCTCGTTTGATTGTATTTTCCTGTATTTCGTCAAGGGATTTATTTTTTTCCTACACCTGTTTGAATTTTCTTGTATTTCTTTAAGGAGTTTATGCATATCCTCTCTTAAGGCTTCTATCATCTTTATAAGGTTGGACTTAAGGTCATCATCTTTTGCTTCAGCTGTGTGGGAGTGTCCAGGGCTTGTTGTAGTAGGATATCTGGGTTCTGGTGATGCCACATTGCCCTGGCTCTTGTTGATTGTGCTCTTACGCTGGTCTTTAGCTAGCTGTCTGTCCCTGGTGTTGGCTGCATGTTCCTGAGGCTGACAGTACTCCTCGGGGAGGCAGGCAGAGCCTTGAGCCTGAAAGTGGAGCACTTCTGCTGTTTGGGTGCTCCTGCAGGCCTGGATGTTCCTCTGCTGGCTGTGTCCCAGGTGGTCAGAAAAAAAAGGCTGGGCAGGCTCTTAATAGGCTCCTCCTGGGATGGCAGGCCTCCTCCAGAGCCCGATTCATGGTGATAATTTGAAGATTAATACAGGAGAGCTGAAGGATAGTAAATGATGACAATTACTGTTATTTTCAAAAGTGAAATTCAAGATACAGATCTTAAGAGGGATGATATCATTATCATAAAAATTAATCCTGAACAATTTGAAGTCTGAGTCAGGAGGATCTTGGGTTCAAAGCCAGCCTGGGCTACACAGTCAAACTCTATCTCAAAAATATATAGTCCCAATTTGTCTAAATCAATATTGAATATTTTATTTTAGATTTTATGAAAAATTTTGGAGAAAAGTTTGCATCGTGTCAAGCTGGAATATCTAGTTTTTACACACAGGTAACAGCCCAGTATTAACTCCAGTGACTGCGTGTGTAGAAGAGTAATTCTGGAGATTCTCCAGACTCATCGTAGATGTTACATTTGAATAACATCTCTTAAGCTGTAGACTATTGTCACCCTGTTTGTACCTTTTAATGTGCCACATATAATTTTAGAAAATTAAATTGTAAATGACGGATACAACACAGGATTAGCTAAAAGCCACACTTCAGACTAACGCCCCTACCAAGAATTTAATGGAGATCTAAAGAAGCTAGTTTTATTTTGGTAACTTAAAAACCAACACTATCTACCCAACTATATTGTTTTTAATTACCAGGTAAGGGTGAAGGAGATACATGGGTCTGTTTTTCATCAAAATTATGATAGTATGAGGGTTAAATTTACTTGACTATCTGAGGTGATACCAAAGTCTCTTTACTCCCTGAGCCCTCAAGTTAAATAATCATAATAAAAAATAAAAAATAAATGTTGCCAGCTCTCTCAAAAAACCATGATGATCCATGAATGTTTTCCAACTCCTTGGAGATAAACATCATTTTGTGTTAACTGCTTCTATACATGTTAGCATATTTACAAATACTTATAACAATTCTTTCTTGGAAGTGAATACATTGAAAGTTCAGAATTGCTTAGAGAATATACAATATGTTAATTAGGTTTGATTGCTATGAGTTGTTATGCAACAGAGAGAAGGGCCTGCTTCTTCCCTCCTTCCTTCCTAGTTATGGTAAAATATGCCTTAAATTTCACTAGCCTTTTTATTATCTGAGCTGAAATTGTTAGGAACACTATTCAGTGATTTTTGCAAATTGAAATAAATTAAGCCCTTTCTCCTCTCTGGTAACACATGATTATCCTGGTAATGAACCCTAATGAATTATACACAGATGAGTGTCTTTCGCTGACCCACATTGCCTTTGTCCCCAAAGCTTACTCTAGTGTATAATGGCCCTGCCTTTCATATTTGAAAGCCACTGGTAAATGTGGAGGGAGTTTGAGTTTCTTCTCTAAAATTCTACTTTTGGCTCTTCTGGCTGTTTAATATATGGTTTTATATTAATAAAATGTTCCCATTTAAGAGCATCAATATAAAATCCACTTCCTGACTATTTGCCTACAATGCTGTATATTTGTAAGCGGTTTGGGGTAGTGAGATTTAACTTTCAAATGATGATTTTTTCTCTTGCAGGATTTAATCGTGATGGGGGCCCCGGGATCATTTTACTGGACTGGCTCTGTCATTGTCTACAGTATAACTGCAAACAATTACAAGGCATTCGTAGACAGACAGAATCAAGTCAAATTTGGAAGTTACTTAGGTACTGTAAACAGTTGACCAACTCAGATTATCTGTGCCTTAGAAATTATATGTGCTGTTCTAAATGTCCCATTGGCCAGTGACAATTAGGTATATCAGAAACTGTCTCAATTAAGCATAAAGCCAATTACTTTTCATTAACTCCATGTCTTATTCTGACATTGGTGACTACAGTCGTCATCCTTCTGTCTTCATGTAAGAACTGTTGAATGACCACTGTGTCTTAGGAAGTACCCCCCTTCCTTCCTTCCTTCCTTCCTTCCTTCCTTCCTTCCTTCCTTCCTTCCTTCCTTCCTTCCTTCTGTCCTTCCTTTCTTTCTCTTTTTTCTTCCTTTTCTTCCCTCTTTCCCTCACTCCCCCCTTTCTTTGTTTCTTTCTCTCTTTCTTTTTCTTTCTCTTTTTTCTCTCTTCTTTCTTTCTCTCTCTCTCATTCTCTTTCTTTTTCTTTCTCCTCCTTTCTTTTTCTCTTTCTCTCTCCTTTGTCTCTTTCTCTCTTATTCTTTCTCTTTTTCTTTCTCTTTCTCTCTTTCTCTCTCCTTCTCTTTCTTTCTTTCTTTCTTTCTTTCTCTCTCTCTTTCTCTCTTTCTTTCTAAAACAGAGTTTTTCTATATAACCCTGGTTGACCTCTGTCTCCTGAGTGCTGGAATTAAAGGTGTGAGTCACCACTCCTGGCTCTCTAGGAAGTTTTTATACTAAACTCTGTATTAATTTACCTATTTAAACACATGTCTATGAATACATTTGCATTAATTTATAGAATATCAAATGAAAACCAATGGATCTCAAAATAGCATTCTAGAAAAAGGAGAATATTATGAAGTATATTCTAAAAATTGTTATTTTGACCTTTCTAAATAGCACATTAGTTTTAAAATATCTTGGATTGTTTCTCAGAGTTTAACTATTTTTATTGTCCTTTTCTCTTTTCTCTTCATTATTATTTCACAAGGCAAAAGTATCATATTTTGTCACCAGTTTCTACAAAACTCAAATTTTAAGTCAATGTTTCCCCTACAGTAGAAATTACATATATTCTGTAGTTTCTTTAAACAAAGGTTTATTTGACCCATCTGTGCTTTAAATGTGACCATCTTGTGCTTAGAAAGAGCGCTGGGAAGTAGCGTTTTAATATCCTTCGAACAGAGCCCACAGGACATTCCATTATCTGTGACTGGAGGACGTCATGAGTATTGCAGAGTATGTCTCTTTATCACGCAAAACAATGTTTTTGTGTAAGGTCCATATGATAGAAAGGTTGCATGAAATCTGGAACGATTGTCATTTGAAAGCGTCAGCATTTCTTGTACTCTCAGCTGTTGCGGCTGCAATACTGGAAGCCTGCTGCACATTATATTGCCTATAGAATAATAGAACAAGTTTCAAGGTCATATTTTCAATATTGATAGCTTTAGAAATTCAAATCTGTGTCCCTGTTTTTATAATATGTATGTTAAAATTGCCTGGATGACCATTGTAAGTTAATATGTTTTTGAGGCATTTTCTAAAATAGACATTTCAAATCGTTTTGTTTCGCTCCGTTGCAAGGAGTTAGAAAAGCATGTAGCTGCTGTTAATGGTGAATGTCATGCATTTTTCCCCTTTTACAAAGGCTACTCAGTTGGAGCTGGTCATTTTCGAAGTCCACATACCACCGAAATCGTGGGAGGAGCCCCTCAGCATGAACAAATAGGAAAAGTAAGATTAAAGTGATTAGCAGTATATTGTATCAGTTGAATTTGGTCAAGATTTATTTGTGGCTCTCAAATAAATTTGGTTGGGAAATTTTTAAGGAGAATCACAGCTTAAGCAAGGCTTTGCTATGAGTAAATTGCTTATACGTACAATTATCTACAGATGCCCCGGAACGTACTGGTTATTATTTAGTAGAAGGGAGGTCAGACAGGTACTGCTGCATGGTAAGACTGGAAAGAATAGAACAGAAAAATTCTGGTTCTAAATATTTCCACTTTGCCACTCAATTTGTTGCTAAACCTTTTTTTCTGTGCCTTCTCTACGGGATCCAAAAGTTAGTTACTGAGAGAACAGTGTTGCAAGTCAGGCGTGTTGACGTGATTATTAATAAGTCATGGTACACCTAAACTTTTTAGTGGTAACAGTTTTATTAAACGTGATATTTTATATTTGTTCATTTATGAGTTTTGCAAATTGATGTTTTGACTAAACCAATAAGTTGTGTGCGTTTGTTTGTTTTTTTTTTTTTAAGAGAATGTTTGATAGGAAAGTAAAGGCTTTTGAATTCGTTTTCCCCACTGCAGGCATATATATTCAGCATCGACGAAAATGAACTGCACATCATCCATGAAATGAAAGGTAAAAAGGTAAATACAGCTCAGCTCTTAGGGGTGCCAAGGGCTCCTGAGGGGAAGCCTGTGCGCTCTCATTGTGCGTGTGCTCTGCTTCGCCACAGTTCGGCTCATACTTTGGAGCTTCTGTCTGTGCGGTGGACCTCAACGCGGACGGCTTCTCAGATCTCCTCGTCGGGGCTCCCATGCAGAGCAGCATCAGGGAGGAAGGGAGAGTATTCGTGTACATCAACTCTGGCTCGGTGAGTCTGATGGTCCCCAGGCCGGAAGTCACTTGTGAATTATAATTTCAACCTGAAACTGCTCTTATTTCACAGTTCTGAGACGATAGCTCCTTTATGAAACTCCTGTGTGTGTCTACACAAGTGCATGGCACATGTGCGCGCATGGCGCATGTGCACGCATGGCGCATGTGCACGCATGCCTATCTGGGCCATGGTGTACAAGTGGAGGAGCTCAGAGGCAATCAGGCCTCTCCTACTACAAGTTCCTGAGATCTAGCTTGGGTCGTGAGACTTGTACAGAAAGCGCTTTTATCTACGAGTAGTTTTGTCAGGTCAAACATACAGTCTTAATTGTATTTGATGGACCAAAGTAAAATTTCTACTGCTGTACGGAAAATGAAACAGAGCACAACCATGAGCAGCTGCTCTGGAAAGGGGAGATCGGAGCGCAGTGGAATCTATGTATACAGCTTGTGTGGGCTGGCTCACTCTAGTAACTGAAATCTCCTTCAGTTTCATTTGGGCACAAAATAAAACTGTAAGAATGCTTTTTGGTAATAATTCAAAATGGATGCTTATATAACCCAATAATCACTGTACTCATTTGATTTAGTAAATTATGAAGTGTTTGTTCTTCAGAATAGATGACACACTCGATGTTTTCAAGGTCTTGACCTGAAAGCAGAAATAATGTGTGTTGATAAAACACTATGGCACACTTCCTCTGGATTATTTCTTAAAAGAGTATGAGATTGGTATCATTTATTCTGAAGTGGATCCTGTGTCTTGAAAATAAGAGCAGGCTTGTGAAAAAACTGGTTCATGTCTTAGGACAGAGCAGCTTTTAGTCAAGGTGTAGCAGAGTGTACTTGCAGCCTCGATAAGTCAAACATGTCAGAGAACTTAATAAGGGCTCATTTCCAATGTCAAGCTAAACTCCACTCGACACAAAGGAGAAAGGTGTCCAGTCTGAGAAAGATGGAAGAGTCTCAAAATTCGGAACCTAGACTAGAGGCATCACACATGCAGAGATTCCCTAGACTCTTTTTTAAAATTAAGTTTACTATGGAGAGGGCACATTGCCCTCAGGACAGGGGTCTCCCAGATCTGAGCGTCCCGTTCACAGCTGGGCTTGGGTGAACTGACTACACCCTTATTTCAGCAAGTGTCTCTCATTTTTCCCTTGTGGAAAATATATGCTATACTTCTCTTAACAAGGAGATGTTTGAAAAATAGTTTAAGAGTGCATGGAGATAACTAGAACCCCTGCACAGATGTAGCCCATGGCAGCTCAGTCTCCAAGTGGATTCCCCAGTAATAAGAACAGGGACCATCTCTGACATGAACTGATTGGCCTGCTCCTTGATCACCTCCCCCTGAAGGGGGAGCAGCCTTACCAGTCCACAGAGGAAGACAATGCAGCCAGTCCTGATGAGACCTGATAGACTAGGGTCAGAAGAAAAGGGAGGAGGACCTCCCTTATTATTGGACTCAGGGAGGGGCATAGGAGAAGAAGAGGGAGGGTGGGATTGGGAGGGGACAAGGGAAGGGGCTACAGCTGGGATACAAAGTAAATAAACTCTAATTAATAAAAATAAAATTTAAATTAAAAAAAGAGTAGAAGTCATCACTGGAGTAACGGACCATTCTCTCTCACTGAAAGCTTAGACTACCCCTGAGTGAAAACACACAAGAGAAGGGCCCAGAGAGCAGAGATAGAGCCTCTTCTCAAGGCTAACCTTTGCCTTCCCCTCTGATTTACCCAGAAGCACTGCCATTGAATACTGGGACCTCTTTAGTGTTTGCTGTCCATTTTTAAATCCTGTAGTATGTATTTTTCTCTCTCTTCACATTTAATCTATTTTTAAACTCTCTGAAATGCCACTAGCCACTAAGAAGCAGAATATTTTCTTTTCCTCATCCGCTACTGCCTGTGCTAATACGGGAAAGGAGTCGCTAAAGGAGTCTACCCTTGTTTTTTCATAGCTTGAAGAAGTCCTGAACAGGCAGACACTCCGGAGTTGTTCTCAATGAACTAAAAGGAAGGTTACTTGAATGGCTTGCATTTTGACCTAATCTACTAAAGAGCTCTCAGGGGTCCCCAGTGAGCACTTTCTTGCCATTCTTGATGACTGCAGAACACTTGAACAGGAGCAATCGCCACTGACTTCCCTTGCGGTTATATGTGATCTGTCTTCCCTGCCTCCCTTTCCTTTAGTCATTTCCTCAGGAGCCTGTTTCCTCTATCCCTCCCCAGTCCATGGACCTAATCCTGTGCCACATGGAATGGTGTGATTGCATCTATAAAGATACATTGAACATTTTAATTCATTTAAAATAAAATAAATGATCCTTAGTAAAAATCTGGTCTGGAGCATACTATGAAAAAAGTTGAAAATAATCCCAGTTGTGACCTCTAAACTTTAGGGTTGAGTGAGACGCCAGAGTCATTGGAAGACAACGTGGTAAATGGCGGGTGAGAAGCACATGCAAAATAGGAATGATTTACTTTGGGCCAAAGTAGTTCAAGGAAAAAATAGTAATTGAGAGCGGAGAAAAATTAGGAATTTTCTATTATAAAAGAAAAGGTGAAGGGCACTTGGGCAAAGCATAGGATATGGTTTTGTGGAGCGAAGAATAGATTTACCAGAGAAGAGGATGTGATCTATTAGTGGCATGTAGAATTTGTTTCTAAATCACGGGCTTGGAATGATCACAACTCAGCATCATAGCATTCCTAGACAGCTTATATATAATGTATACACATTATATTTAATAGCTCACCTTCAACTTCAGAGATAGCTGTTGGCTGCTAGGATAAATTTCCACAGGGCAGCTTAAGTCACTCTTCATCTCAGAGACCTCCCCTGGCTGCCTATTGTTCACTTCAGAAAGAGTAAAATTCCATCTTAATCCAGTTGCTGTATACTGTCAGACAACAATTTGGCTTTGGTTGTCTTGGTCATTATATACGACATATTAATTAACCTATTAATTAACATGTATATTAATACACACATACATATGTATTACTCAGACATGTAACAGTTTTGCTGATCGCTTTTACTGTATATCAAAACCACATCTTCCTTGCAGTAGCCATCTGGAATTTCACATTATGAAAGTCTCTCTGAGGTCGTCTTTCCTTCCTGCTCCTTATTGGAATTCCTTCCTTGCTTCAGTTAGAATTATTTTCCTTTCTTCTCATTAGTGCAAAGCAATTTGTACTTGTAAGTCATGTACATGCTTGTATTAAGCCCTTCTTGTAACCGTGGTTTCTGGAGGAAACAGGGTGATATATACATATGTATGTACGCATGTATATATGTATCTGTCTATCTGTCTATCTATCTATCTATCTATCTATCTATCTATCTATCTATCTATCTATCTGCTCCTCCTTGGCCCTTCCACCTGCTTGTCTGCCCAGTGCATTGTCTTTGGCAAGAGCTCAATAAATATTTGTTAAATTGAATTATCAAAATGATTTATTGGAGTTTCAAAGCTAGGGATCATGATTTCGACAATTTCCCATGTCCTTTGAGCTCTAATCATGCTATTATATGTGTTGACTTAATAAATATTTATTGAATTGAACCTAGATGTGTGTACTGAAGCTCAGTCTGTGGCTTGATGCATTGGAAAAATCCATATCCAATTATGGCAGTAAGTCATCTGTAAAGTTGTCAGGGAGTTTGATCATGACAGCGTTCTTTCCATTTTTACCTAGGGAGCGGTAATGGACGAAATGGAAGCTGTACTCATCGGGAGTGACAAATACGCTGCAAGGTTTGGGGAGTCTATAGCAAATCTTGGTGACATTGACAATGATGGCTTTGAAGGCAAGTTAAAACCCCTCATTTGGTACACCATTTCCACTTTTAAAATAGCTGAAGGAAGAAAACGTGATTGTCATTTGTGTTGTTTGAGGGGGCTGGAATGGTCTGCTGTCTAACTTTTTCTATGTGATGTTAGTTGTTGATCTTTGCTGTGGTTAATTCAAGGGTGCTGGTCAAAGCATGTTATTGATTCTAAAAATACCATTGAAAATAAATAGCATAGTTCTTTACCCATCTCTAAAACTGTAAAACTGATGCCTATGAAACTGTGATATCCATCTTTTTTTTTTTTTTTTTAAAGATCCTTATTTTAGAAAGAAAATACAAGGGGTGTAGAACTTTGGGCTTTGATCTTTTACTACCAGGACATCCCAGAAACTGAGCAAACCAGCTGAGTTTGGCTGTGAAACTGGAGCACGTTCTGGTGAGCCCTGCTATGCCAGGAACACTGAATGCTGCTATGCTATAGGATTTAGAGAGTCACAGCATTGGTGAGGGCAGCTCTGAGAATTAGGGCAGTGGATATCCATCAACTGATACCGAAGCATTTTCAGGATTAAATAAATGGCACCATCGTCACCATGATTGCTGCTCAGGATATCAGCATGTTTGTAGAAATACTTTCCTCTACAAGGCTCTCCTCTTAGTCTACTACTGGGTGTTGATTAATCTGATAAAACTGTGTACGTATGATGAATGTGTGGGAGAGGAGAGTGAGCAATTCCCCAGAGAGCAGTAACTTTCTACAGTTCAGAAAGTGTGTTTTAAATAGTTATTTTCATGGCTCAGAATTGTATATTGTGTCTTCTTGGTATTGTTATTGACATTTAAAATATGGTTTGTATTAAAAAGCTGCCAAAATTAGCACTGTGATTGAGGAAAAAAAAATTCCAGACATTATGTGCTATTATGAAAATGAACTTTCTATTCTTTAGATTTTAGTTAAAATAATTAAAAACATTACACGTTAATAAATACATAAATATGCCTACCAGAATTATGTGGTGTAACAATGGCGTGTTCTTGCAGCTATGGGATGCTAGTTCTCTCCTTCATGTTACATGTTTTTACATCACTTAAGCAATGATATTAGTCAGCATGTCTGTTACTCTTGGGTTTTTTCACATGAGATCATATTTTTTTTTCTTCCAGTGTCATAATTCAATGTTAATCACAATAAATTCATTCTGTCATTATTTTACAAAATAAGACATTTTCTGAAACCGTATTTGTATGTGTGTATCTTTAATATATATCACTGGAGAAAGAATTGATTCTGAAGCTGTTTTTAAGTAATAGAAAAGGCCAGAAGCTCAAAACTAAGGTTCTTGTGGTCATACACTCTCATATTTTAACATGCCAGATGCTGTCATATGCAGCTAATGTCCCGTATCCTTTCATGCTGAGCGTATGTGTCCTTGTGCTCTCATTCTATGAATGAGGGAACAAGACACAAATGAAACATGGGGTTCACAGCAGCGGGGCACAGAGCAAGGCTGAGTGGATATCCAGAGGCTTAGCCATCCCGAGAGAGTGCCCTTCAAAGCCATCCACTCTGTTGTTTGCCATGCACACACTATTACGCATCATCCTGAACATTAGGAAGTTAGTATTTTTTTTTTTCTGGAAGAACGGTTGAGTTTCCTTATAAGAGAGAGTTTTCATATTATGTCACACATGTTCAGGATCACGAAAGGCTAGGTTTCCAAGTTAATTCTTTGCGTTCAGGAGTTCTAATGTTTCTACTATTTACATCCAACAGATGTTGCCATTGGGGCTCCACAAGAAGATGACCTGCGAGGAGCCATCTACATTTACAATGGCCGAGAAGATGGGATCTCACCCACCTACTCACAGGTCAGCCTTCCCAAAGAGCATTGGTGATTAAAGTCCCCTCATCACTCGACTTGCAATATGGACTTCTTTCCTTTCAAATACTTAACATTTTATTTTACCATGTGATACTGGTAAATGGCCCTATTTATTTATTTATTTATTTGGTTTCTCAAGACTGAGTTTCTCTGTGTAGCCTTGGCTGTCCTGGACTTGCTTTGTAGACCAGGCTGGCTTTAAATCACAGAGCCACCTGCCTCTGCCTCCCCATGTGCTGGGATTCCAGGCGTGCACCACCACACCCAGGAATTGTCCTATCTTAATAAACTCTCAAAAGTTTTTTTTTAAACCATTTATTTCCAGAGGGTTCTATTCCATTTTTATTCTTGATTTTAGCCTATTACAGATGTCTCTGCATGTGCTGTCACATCTGTGTTCTTGAGACGATGGCCATGCTTTTCTAAGTCTGCCCGTGTGGATATGAAGTATGTTTTCTTGCAGCTAAAGCTTCATGCTTTACAGAGCCAGCACAGGGAGTCAAATGTTCAATGAGACCATGTTTTCTTTTCTGTGTAGAGTAATTAAACTGATAGCATCTTAATACAATTTTATGACAGAGCTCTCAGTTAAGTTCTGTATCTTGAAGACTCAGGGCATTTCAGTGCATAAAAAGACCTACATTTGAAGTCTGAGAAAAAAAGATTTTCCAAAAATTAGCTGACATTATTTTGATGAGGCCACAAGCAGTGGGCAAATGACCCTCTAGATTTAATATAAAAGTTAGACATATGCCAAGCAAAAGATACTGATTTTTTTTTCTTACTGTGAATAGCATCCATTTATTTCTAATTTGCTGTCTGGGCATGAAATTAAATAGATGGAGCAGACTGATGAAGGGACTGTTCTTAAATAGTAAGGAGTTTGTCTAAACCAGTAGGCTTTCACCATAAACCTGAATGGGAAGAATGGGAAAATAATAATAGACATCGTATTTTCCAAAGTCTATTTATTAATGTTGATTATGGAAGTAAATGCAGAACTTGAAAAAATTTCAAAGGAATACGAATTGTTTTAGAAAAACTCAAAACTATACTGTAAAGTATTACCTTTTCACAACATAAATTTTGAGTAACAAAATAGATTTCAGGTCTGTTTCAAGGTGGGGAATTTTGCCTTTCTTAAAGCGTTTGATTTATCTACAACGCATTTTGTTAGTGTATGTTAGTCAATGTACAAACCTCAGAAGACCCAAGCTAACATCTTGGAAATATTAGATGTTCAGTAACATGCCCAAAAAATTATTCTCCCTCCCCCAGAGAATCGAAGGACTTCAAATCAGCAAATCACTACGGATGTTTGGACAGTCTATCTCGGGACAAATTGATGCAGATAACAATGGCTATGTCGGTGAGTAGACACTAGGCCTGGTTTCGGGAAAAGCAATGACAAGAGGCTCTTTTGTGGACCCTGCTTTACTGTGAACATGAAAATGACATGGAGGACTTCAGCTTACTCATTACTGTATTTGTATATTCTTAAGGTTTGAAGCTGAGCCTGAAATGATCAAGCAAGTTATCAGTTTTACACTGTTAATGACTTAATGTTAGAGCCCTTGTTCTTGAGGAAAAAGGAAATACCTAAGAAATCAATCAATCAAACAGGTGGTGAAAAGAAAGGAGAGGTCTGGAAAGATGTGAAAGGAGCTTTTGGATGAGTGTTTCTCACTCAAAGCATTGTGTGCTGTCTGGAAGCCATCACGGGTCTCTAGTGTGCAATTTCTTTGCTTTCTTTCTTTTTTAAAAATAAGCAAATAAATGTATTTTACATAGCATACCCACAAACCATAAAATAATCAAAAACTAAGGATAGAAATGAATAAATGTATAAAAATTAACAAAATAATTTCTAAGTAGATTTTTTATTAATTCTTATTTTTTATATTAATCACTGGTTATTTACTTTGTATCTGAGCTGTAGCCCCCTCCCTCATTCCCTCCTAATCCCACCCTCCCTCTCTCATCTCCTCCCTGCCCCTTTCCAAGTTCACTGATAGGGGAGGTTCTCCTCCCCTTCCATCTGACCCTAGCTTATTAGGTATCTTCAGGACTGGCTGTCATGTCCTCCTCTGTGGCCTAGCAAGGCTGTTCCTCACTGAGGGGTGGGGGTGGGTGGAGTAAAGGAGGCAGTTGTTGAGTTCATGTCAGAGATAGTCCCTGTTCCCCTTACTAGGGTAACCCACTTGGATACTGAGCTACCATGGGCTACATCTGAGCAGGGGTTCTAGGTTATATCCATGCATGGTCCTTGGTTGGAGAAACAGTCTCATAGAGGACCCTGATGCCCTGATGTATTTTGTCCTTGTGGAGCTCCTGTACTCTTCTGATCAAATTACCTACCCCTTTTATCGTATGATTCCCTGCACTCTGCTGAAGGTTTGGTTATGAGTCTCCGCATCTGCTTTGATACACTGCTAGGTAGAGTCTTTCAGAGGCCCTCTGTGGTAGGCTCCTGTCCTGTTACTTGTTTTCTTTGCTTTCTTGTGAAATTATTGCTGTCACTATTTCTGAGTGAATAGATCCAGAGAAATGGGGACATGGATCTAAGGTGGCTAGTTTGCCTTTTCCAATTAATTTTCTGTAAATGCCATTTTGATACAGTCAAGAGGTGATACACAGTTAAGTATTTGTGGCTGCAAGGTAATTCCCTTTAACTAACAGTGATCATTATTCTACCCCGCTGTTTTTTACCCTCCAGATGTAGCGGTTGGTGCTTTTCAGTCTGATTCTGCCGTGTTACTAAGGTGAGGTTGATGTGTTTCACTGCTTAATGAGTAGGTAGTGGGAGGCAAGCTTTTAAATCCATGGCCATTTTGACGCTCCTTTTGGTGTCCTGAAGTTTTACTACTACATTTTGGAGCTTCTCCCCTTGCCCGGCTATAATTAAACAGACCATCAGATAAAGCTTTTATAAATTTAGATGACAACGTCTCTTGATCTGCACATAAAAGACGATGAAGCATATATGCATGTACTCCCGTGTCAGCATTTTAGCGGCACTGCTTGGTTGTCAGGGACAAATGTCATTTTTATCTTAAGGTAAAATAATTCTATAATTAATATTAATAATTTTATTGCCTTCTTAGGACAAGGCCTGTGGTGATTGTTGAAGCCTCTCTAAGCCATCCCGAGTCAGTAAATAGAACAAAGTTTGACTGCACTGAAAATGGACTTCCCTCTGTGTGCATGGGTCTAACCCTGTGCTTCTCATATAAGGGCAAAGAGGTCCCAGGCTACATTGGTAAGAGCGCCCTACAGAGCCAGGGCCGCACTTGAATGTGCGCTCATTCTTTAATCCAGGACTCAACTGTGAGCCCTCACGGTTTGTTGCCATGAGAATTTGACATTTCTTTAGAGAAGAACAGAATAATCTTTTGGTGTGCACTTCTTGCCTGTCTTTTCGGCTCTCAAGTTGTTGTAACCAGTGTGCGGGGCACAAAGGAGATTAGCATCCATGTCACCAGGCAGAGCCAGGGCCATCACTTGCCGCCTTAGCCTGAGGTGTACCCTCTGTGCTTAACCTGTGAAATCTTCAGAATCAAAAGACTGCACCACAGCTCCTCTGCTTCACAGGGATCCTTTTGAAATGTTTTATTGTGATTACTGCCTTTTTAACAGCAATGGAGACAGTACCTAGAGACTCAGAGATGCTGTGCAGGTGTCCTTGGCTCCACCAAGCCCTTCAAACCTGGAGCTAGTATAGGTAGGAAGGAGCGAGAGGCACAGTAAAGTATAGGCTGTCATATCTGGATAATTAAAGATGCTCCTCTGGGGACTAGACCTGGATTTAGTGCTGCCACCATCAGCTCTGAGAACTGTGCCCATTTTCTATATGTAGGGAAGTCTTAATTGTCTCCCACAGAGAATGTAGCATTGATGTGGATCATCCAAGAGGTTAGTTAATTCAAACTCTTTTGTGCACACACACACACACACACACACACACACACACACAGTATTAGAGTAGCTACTAATAAAAATGGCCCGCAATAAGTCATACATTTACCTGGGATTATCATCATTTGGATATTAGTCATTTGTGAAATTGGTTGTGCAACAACCTTATAGACTGCTGTTGTATGAGGATCACAGATGCTGCTAATTACTTATTGAGCTAAACTCTGGCTGTGTAATAGAGGTTCCAGTCTGAACAATTTTGTTACATAATGGGCAGAATGAACTGGCATCTGTACTTTATGAGACTTGTTTTGTTTGTTTGTTTGTTTGTTTGTTTAATAATGCTCTTGAAAAGCCCTGGCCAGAGCTGAAGTAATGAGAAGATGAGCAAGCCTTCATCTGGTTATTGGCACCTGAGGAGCGTGGCCCCAGAGTGAATTACAGATTAGAGTAGACAAGTTGATGGACTGTCTGAAAGGCACATGAGTGGATGAGTCTGTTCCCGTCCTTCCACCTCCATTGTACCACACAGTTTTCTCTTAGTGTCGGAGAATGAATGTATGAAACATCAATAATCACAGTGTTCTTATAAAACACGCTTTAAAACTGTCATCAAGTGACTTCGTGTGAAAAAATAACCCATATAGTAGGTTTGTTTGAAGCCCATACGTCTGCCTTGTGATGGGAATGGGTTTTTATTCCCTTCTTCTCCCTTTCCTTTACTTGGCTCGGTGATGAATTTGAAGATTGCTACCTCAATTGCAGCTCTCTCTTGCTCTCTGGGTTATTAAATTACAGTTATTATAATGTTGAAGTCAATTGATCTGGACTTTATTTTCTGAATTAAATGAAATGAAATGAAATTAAGTGATGGTTGAAAGATTTATTTGAAAATAGATGTAGGAGTAATACAGGTTATGCTTGTGTTACAGGTAAAATATTTTCAGAAGAGAAAGTTTCTCTTAAAATTATAAATGAGTGTTACAGGAATTACATAAATCCTTTAATATTACACTCACACCTCATTACTCCTGTGCAGTGAGGGCAACTCAGCAGAGTTCTGTGCCTAACTCACTTTGTAAAAACCCATTTAGATTCAGGAACTGGGGATTACTTCCTTGCTATAATCTGCCTTAATGATTTTATGGTTTTGTAAACCCCGCCCCCTCCTGTTTTCTGATCTGAGGATCTGGGTTTTCAGCTAAATAATTGACTATGTCAGATTTGTAATCAACCCCTCCAAAACACTAGAATAGTTGGGAAAAGGCCTACGTGTTTTTCTCTTTGCACCGTTTAATTCTAGAGGGTCAAACTATGAACAGTAAAATTACGAAGGATGGCAACTGGACTGAAGGAAAGTATATTTTAAGTAAAACCATTTTATAAAAGTTTGGCTTATGATCTGTGTGTTCATTTTAAATAGGAAAATTAAGTAAAAAATATGAAGCCTTCAAATAAGAAACATAAAAATAAATGAACTTCACAGTAGTGGAAGTTAGTCATGTAATCACTGGAGATAGATTTATCCTGAACCATGTCAGAGCTCGGAGCTTGGAGCTCAGTCTATACTTCTGTCACCAGGTGCTGTGTAGACAAAAGAAACTCCAAAGACTTGTGTGGTTAGTAATAATTTTGATAATGTGGTTTTCACATTTTTATATGTGGAAGGATAAAGCAACTAACTGAAGATGTCAATACCAAAAACTTGGAAAGAAGTTAATGAGATTTTCATTTTATTAAAAATAATTTGGAAATCATATGCTATTTCCTTTTCCTTTTTGCACACTTCAGCTTAACTGTGTAAAGATAATCCACGGAAAGAACGTGAGGTATTTCCAGTATGACGTATAACTGTTACTACCTCAGTGCCTTAAGCGCAGATGCTAACTGTGGTTCTCTTGCGTTTTTGTGCAGTTTTGTTTTACAACATGAGCTTGGATGTGCACAGAAAGCCAGAGTCTCCATCAAGATTTTACTTCTTCTCTAATGGCACTTCCGACGTGATCACAGGAAGCATACAGGTTTCAAGCAGTGCAGAGAAATGTCGGACACACCAGGCATTCATGCGGGTAAGGGAGACCACTGAGTATGAAATACAGACACCCATGTCATTCCTGCAGCAGCAACTTCCTGTGCTTATGGACTGCGCCTCCTGTCCCGGTTAAAGCATCGGGCAGTGCTAACCTGGAGGACGGAGAGCGCACTTCCCGATGGGTCCATTCATCTTCCTCTCATCGCCTTTGCCTGTGTCCTTGCTCCCAGAGACGTGCCTAACCTCCTTCCTCTTGCCCTTTCCCTGTGCTTCTCCACCCTCTTGCTTGGAAATGTATCTACATCGTTCTGCTGGGCCTCAAAGGTTTTGTGTAGTGTGTTTGGGATGCTGGGGGAGTAGGGATGGCAGTTTGCTTTTCATGACCCCCGCTAGGCAGAAGCCAGCAAGAGTGCATGTGGATCCTTCATGCTCCAGCCGTGTGCGGGAGCGGGTGCAGTTGCGGCATGGTGGGCCAGGGTGACAGCTCTTCTGGTGATCTGGGGGATATCCTGCCAAAGCACAGTGAATTTCATGTTTCTTTTATTAAAAAACTCACTCCCAAACCAATCATCATGTTCACACATTGGTGGAATTTTAGCATATGAAACCACGCCAGGATTTTTTCATTAGTGAACCATGTACTTCATCAGAAAATCTATTGTCACAAGAAAGCCAAATTCTTCCTAGGAGCCCTTTCTGGGGTTTGAAATAGTAGTCCCAGCTTAGAACTTAATTTTCCCTTAGGTAAACACATATCCAGGCTGGTGCTATGCTGCGCACTAATCCCCAAGCCATTTCCCATCTCCCTGCACGGGTTACTGTGCTGGAATAGAGCTATTAGATGGTTCAGAGCCAATCGCATAGAACGGTACTAATGTAGCCATCCATGACGTGGTAGGGATTCGAGAGGTTCTTATATTTTCTTCCTTCCTAGATGTGCTTTGACTTATAGTAGTCGGCTCCGGAGAGAACAGGCGAGGCCGTTTTCAGGGCAACATGAGGGACAGCCATAGATGTTCTCAAGGAAACAGGTTGTGTTTAAATTGTAAAAATAGCAAATTGGGTTTGGTTTATCTCGTCCTGTTCTCTGGTGTTGTTCCTATGAATAAAGGATTGGGTTGTCTGGACTGTACATTTTCTTCAGAGCACATTTGGAGTGGAATTACAGTTTAGCAGAGATTCCCATGCCCTGTTGTCTGTATCCTCACAGAGCTGTCATGGCTTCCATGATAGTGGGGTACATTGTTGACTTTAGGCCCCATAATGAATGTTGTATTATTATTGTTGTTGCTGCTGTGTTGCTGTTGTTGTTATTTCAAGGCTTTGTTGCTCTCCTTGTGGTGCTCCTGTCCCCTCCAGGTCCTTTTGTATCCCCCTTCTTCCATAAGATTGCCTGCACTCTGCCCAAAGTTTGCCTGTGAGTCTCAGCATCTGCTTATATACCCTGCTGGGTAGAGTCTTTGAGAGGATATCTGTGGAAGGCCCCTGTCCTGGTCCCTGTCTTCTCCTACTTTTTTCCCTTCTGAATGAGATTGAAGCATCCTCCCTAGGGTCTTGCTTGTTTAGCTTCTTTAGGGCTATAGATTTTAGTATGACTATCCTATATAATATGGCTAATATCCACTTATAAGTGAGTATATACCATAAATGTCTTTCTGTTTCTAGGATACCTTACTCAGGATGATCTTTTCTAGTTCCACCCATTTGCCCACAAATCACATGATTTTCTTGTTTTTAATTGCTGAGTAGTATTCCATTGTGTAAATGTACCACAATTTCTGTATCCATTCCTCACTTGAGAAATATCTGGGTTGTTTCGAGCTTCTGGCTATTATGAATAAAGCTGCTGTGAACATGGTTGAGCAAATGTCCTTGTTGTGTACTTGAGCATCTTTTGGATATATGCCCAGGAGTGGTATAGCTGGATCTTGAGGAAGCACTATTCCCAATTGTCTGACAAAGCACCAGATTGATTTCCAAAGTGGTTGTAAAAGTTTGCATTCCCACCAGCAATGGAGGAGGGTTCCCCTTTCTCCACATCCTCTCCAGCATGTGTTGTCACTTGAGTTTTTGATCTTAGCCATTCTGATGAATGTAAGGTGAAATCTCCGGGTCATTTTGATTTGCATTTCCCTGATGACTAAAGACATTGGACATTTCTTTTAAGTATTTCTCTGTCATTCAATATTCTTCTACAGAGAATTCTCTCTATAGCTCTGTATTCTATTTTTAAATTTGATTATTTGGTTTGTTAGTGTTTAATTTCTTGAATTCTTTATACATTCTGGATATTATTTCTCTCTCAGATGTGGGGTTAGTAAAGATCCTTCCCCTGTCTGTACGCTGTCATTTTGTTCTGATGACAGTGTGCTTTACTTTACAGAAGCTTTTCAGTTTCACGAGGTCCCATTTATTGATTGTTACTCTTAGAGCCTGTGCTGTTGGTGTTTTGGTCAGGAAGTTGTCTCCTGTGCCACTGAGCTCAAGGCTGTTCCCCACTTTTTCTCTAACAGGTTTAGTGTGTCTGGTTTTAGGTTGAGGTCTTTGATCCACTTGGACTTCTGTACAGGGTGATAAGTATGGGTCTGTTCACATTCTGAACGTGTAGACCTCCAGTTTGTTGGAGATGCTGTCTGTTTTCTTCAGTATATATGCTGCTGAAGCAAGCACCTTTACATGATTTCTAAAGTTCGTCTTCTTTGTTGTTTAAGAATTAGTGTTTTGTTTGCACCATTATGTGTCCTCATTGTTTACATTTTAGAGTAACGTATACACAGCATAATAAAGTGTTATTTACAAAGAAGTTAGTTTTTAAGCACAGAAGACCGTCAGCTGGTCCATATATGCTCACTTTTCTGCTCCAAGGCTGAGTGCCAGAAAACTGTGGTATGCTAGTTGTAGAATGACTGTTTCAACTCAAGTTAGTTCCTTAATAGATTACGGGATGTTTACAAGAGGACACTGTCTTTCCAATAGTTCTGTTTCTGTAGTCTTATTATAACAAAGGACACAAAATCAATAAACACTTAGCATGTTTCTGTATGCCATAGTCACTGTGCTTTTAAAAGAATTCCGTAAGGGGAAAGCAGAATCTTAGCGCGTATGTCTTTTTTCTCCGATGCTGGAGTGCCAGATGCCTGACGCTTTCCCACCGTGCACTCCGAACTTACAAAGTAGCTCTAATTTTCCATGTTGGTACTTGTTCGTGTTCAGTTGGTGCCTTGTTCTTCTAAACCGCACATTTGTGCCACAGAGCATTTCAAGAACGTCAGTGTCAAATTCTTCATTTAGAATCTTTCTAAAGTAGACTTGTGTGGTAGCTGGGGCTAGAGAGAAACAAAACCATAGGGAAATGATTGAGGAAAGACAGCAGCTTCTTGGGGGCCTGATAAAAATTGTCTAATTATTATTATTATTGAAGCAGTGGTTTTATCACTCTGATTATACTAAAAATCAAAGGCTTTTACACCTTAATAGGATGGTTGGAATGACATGAACTATAGCTCAACAAAGGAATTATTCTTTTTATTCTTTATTAATTACACTTTATTCACTTTGTATCCCCCCTGTGGTTCCCTCCCTCCTCCAGTCCCAATCCCTCCCTTCCTCCACCCTCTGCATGCATGCCCCTCCCCAAGTCCACTGACAAGGGAGGTCTTCTTTTCCTTCCTTCTGATCCTAGTCAATCAGGTCTCATCAGGAGTGGCTGCATTGTCTTCTTCTGTGGCCTGGTAATGCTGCTTCTCTCCTCAGGGGGAGATAATTAAAGAGCAGGCCAATGTCAGAGGCAGTCCCTGTTCCTATTACAATGGAACCCACTTGGATACTGAACTGCCGTGAGCTGCATCTGTGCAGGGGTTCTAGGCTATCTCCATGCATGGTCCTTGGCTGGAGTTTTTAAAGCATCTCCATAGCCCACCTCAGTGCTCGTGACATGGCCATCCTTCCTCAGTACATGTGCATAAGTGTGTCACAATAATTATTCCCACACACTGATGTGGGTTCATGTTTGACAGACTGTGATAGAATTACTAACTTGATGTATCTTTTTACTCCTGTGTGCACAATGGGCCTATGAGTAAATATCTTCAGATGTTTATGCCTTGACATAAACCCTTAACTTCATATTTTGATCAGCTCTATTTTAACAATTTCTCCAGTAGCTAAGTGAAGTAAGAGGCTGTGGACCTTCAACTTAGTTCTCGAGTTGGTCAGACATACCAGGTTCTATGAAAGAGAAAGAATAAAAGTTTTGGCCAATTTTAGGCATAAGGTAATTTGTATTCTTGTGGGAACTATTTTATGAAAGTTCAGATAAAAAAACGTGGCATAGAGTTTTCATTATTTCCTATATGTGCCATTTCCTATATAAACTTTAAGCAAATCTATGTTTCTCCTCCTGAATACTCTATTACTCTAAGACATTTTTAATGTTTTAGCTTCTATCTTTAGGTAGAGCTAATGAAGTTAAACAAGTGTGATTTCCTTACAAAAGCACATGTACAGTCCATATATTGTGAGAAAAGCATAATTAATGGCTAATTGGGATAATGAGAGTAATGTACACCAGATGTAGAGAAGACCTTGTGGAAAATTAGGATGAATTCGATAACATGTGATTTGGGCAAAGCAAGCTTGTTGAGAAGAATTAAAGCAGTGGACATGTGGAGGGACATTCAGTGGCTGTCTAGTTCCTATGCCCAGGGAATAATTTAATCAAGTTTGCTATTGTAATACTCAGGGCTTCAAGCTGTTCCATTTTTGCAAGTTGATAACTTGGGATTTGGGCTTTGATTTGCAGCATTCCGATATGGTCAAGGTTTCCTGTTGAGATAATCATTTACCAAGTAATTTAATAAAGAACATCTGGAGATAAAAGAATAAAAAAGAAATCTGGTATCTTGAATGCTGTAATTCAGGCTCCAGCTCTTTCAGGTGCCATTTATTACTATAAATCTAATTTATTACTATAAATCTAATCTGTGTAATGTTCTTTGAGAGACAAAAGCCCTACATTCTTATGCCTCCAAATGTTCTCAGTAGTTATTAAACTAAATTTCAGTGTTTGATTGGCTAACATGTAGCTACATTTGAAGTAACACATGTGCAATACCATGATGTCTAGCTATTTTGTACACATCATGCTGTCCAACCATCCCAATAGGTGTATGAATCACCACAATCATAGCCATTTGTCATTTTCAGATAATGTTACAAAACATAAACAGTAAATAACCTGGCCACGCTTATACAGATAGTAATGGACCTGGTATGAGGTCTCTAAATTCTTGTCTTCTTGAAGCAAGTAATTCAGTTGAGAGCAGAGATAGTTTAAGCAGAGGTTTACTTCACAAAGCAAAGCAACGTATTCACTCCGAAGAGATCGGCGAAAGCTCCCCTAGAGGAGAATTGATAACCCAGTGAGTTCTGCATTGTGGATTTTCAGGAAGCTTTGATGGATATTTGTGAGCTGGGTGGCTCACTGAAGGGTTAAGGGAGTTACTCTTTTCCTGTCACAAATCATGGTGGACCAGATTGCCCTTTAAGTATTTTTCCCATGTTCCTTTTAAAGTCCCTATTTGAGAGCAAAGCCATGATATGAATGATGTTATAATGAAGCCAGCGTCCTTTTAAGACAAAGACACTTCATTACTGCACACGTGCAGGAAGAAGCCTGGCACCCTAGTTCTGATTCAGTAAAAACAGCTCTATCTCTATCATCAAGTATATTTAACCAAGGGACATTTTAAGGTCAGGAGACATAGCTACCATGCTTCACCTCTCACATCTAATTCCCATGATTGCTTGTCAGCTCAAAAATTTTATTTGAGGCCTTAATCACAAAGGCTGTGGCCAGGGTTTGCATACTTCTTCCAGCTCTGCATACAGGAGTTCTACTCCCAGACACTACCTAACAGACTCAATATTTAAATACCAATTTTCTACCTCTAGCCAGATGTTTTTAAGGACATCCAGATGTTATATATGAACATATATAATGTGAATAAAAGAAGGAACAGTTGTATTCATTATAGTTGTGAAAAGGACATTGAACAAACACAAATCTTTATGTGTTTTATGTTTATTAGATTCATTTCATCATGTGAATAACACAGCAATAATTTACACTAAGTTTTGTCCTACCCATTGAGGGTTATTTATTGCAAGCTCATTAAAATCAAGTCTTTTAATTTGATTTTAGGAAGTGGTCTTTAAGCCATGTTCCAATATTGAAATGGCCATAGAAAAATAAACCCTGGACCACTGATGTTACTCAGTAGGAGAATCATGAGTCTGCTCTAAGGAATTCAGATACAAGATTCTAGTTTAGGTTGGTGTAGGGAAACAGGAAGCCATGAGGGAATGTGTAGAGGTCAAATGAACTCTTGAGTGAATACGTATTGTTGACATGAGCACAGCTATTCCAAGGCTCCAATGCCTCAGACCCACAGGAATGTCAAAGCTTTCTCCATAGGGGTCAGGCTTGGATCTGGCAAACCACCTTCTTGTCCAAGTACAAATGTTGATTGTGTGTACAAGTATGAATATTTATGAACAATTGACCATGTATGTAAAAACTAGCAACACTGATTTCTGGCATGTAGAGACCTCTTCCTGAGACTAACTAACCCCATGCTGTACATAACAAATTCAGGGAGGCTCCCAGCTGGTGTGTAGTCAGCACTGACTCCATCAGAGTGTGCACAGCCTACCGGATCTCAGCTTTTCCTCATGTGTGTCTGTGCAGCTCTTTTTTCTTCATTACTTCCTTGTACCAGTAATGTCTATCCTTGCAGCCATTCAAGGATGTGGCAGGTTAAAACCATCTGTCTTTTTTAGGTGAAAATAATTGAGTTTCTTTAATAGCCTGAAAGGAATTCACTGAATGTATTCATCAAAATGGAACTTGTAAATTGAAGAACATAGTAGGGTTGAGTTAATCTGATTTCAATGGTTCATATGATAGGTACTGAAAGTTTGTGCCCAGTTCTTCAAATTATCTTCTAGATATAGTTACAATTCTAATGCCAAGAAAAATGAAGACCACATAGGTTTGTCATCTGTTTTTGTTTCTCATAACCAGCCCTCTCAAATTCTGAGGTCATTTTAATGTTAGCTCTGGGGCTTAACATGCTCATATGTCTTGGTCTTTGACATGTATTATTTCGTGTAATGCTTAGTCGGCCTCTGTTATAAATGCTGGTGGGTTGCTGTGTCAGTAAAATCACATGAGTACCCCAGGGAGAAAGGAGGTCTGTCTGCCCGTGTGCTTTAGACGTTTCATTTCTGTTTAGTGTGTCTTAAGCGAGCGCCCCCATGCTTTGCCTTCTGCCACTCCCATGCTCATGTTTTTGAGTCCTGAACAACGTTCAGATCTTCTTAGTGCTGGTTTAATTGATTCCAGAGATGCTTTCAGCTTACTTCAGCTCGGTTAAATGAATTCAATTTGCATGTGTGTCAGGAAATAATTTTGTTAATAAAATGACATGATTTTAATGAAGAGATTAGTAACTAATCAAACACAAGTATAATAAAAAAACACATTAATAAGCCTATGGGAAATATTCCTAAAAGAGATAAAATTAATTCATGTTTGTAGAAATAAAGATTAAAATATAAGAACTGATAATGTATTGGGATAAATACATGGGGTGTGTCATTGGAAACATAGTGAAATGAATGTGAAAACCTAGTCGTTCAAAGGTTTGCTTCTGACCACACAGAAATAAGAACAGACAGAAGGGCTGCGTAGATGTGCCGCTACATAGAAAAGAACTCCTTTCCAAGCAGAATGGATCTCCTACTGGTTACCACCAAGGTGTGATTGATGAATAAATCTGTGAACGCTTTTTGTGTGATGCATAATAGCATAGCAAACAGTAAACCTGTCACAGTAAGAGAATTCAATAAACTTAGAAATACAAAGTAACACCTTCCCTATATATGAAGTCAAATGAGTAAAGCTGAATACAAAGTATGCTAAGAGATTTAAAGAAACCTTATTAAACGACATTATTTTTCTGTAACCATAAGGTGAAATACTAAATGCAATAAAAGTGTTGAGGAAAACTTTAGAATTATTTACTGAGGGTATCAATAAAAATGTGTATATTATAATACCAAGTTACAACAATCGTAGAGAATAGCATAGAAGGGAAAGAGCTGAAATGCAGACTTTTGCAAATGTTATCAGATGGTAACAGTTTTCCATTTTATACTCCTTGCATTATCATAAGCAACAGGGGCATTTCTGTAGTGAAAAAGAACACACCCCAAGTTTTTTGAAGCAATTCTGCTAATATGTAGGTTTTATGTTTGTGTCTTACAGTTTTTGTTTGGCCTCTTTTTCTCTTTCTTTCTTTCTTTCTTTCTTTCTTTCTTTCTTTCTTTCTTTCTCTCTCTCTCTCTCTCTCTCTCTCTCTCTTTCTTTCTTTCTTTCTTTCTTTCTTTCTTTTGTTTTGAGGCAAGGTTTCTCTGGCTGTCCTGGACTCTCTTTGTAGACCAGGCTGGCCTCGAACTCACAGAGATTCACTTGCCTCTGCCTCCCGAGTGCTGGGATTAAAGACGTGCACCGCTAACTTCCCAGCTGTTTGGCCTTTTAGAGGGGAAGAATTCTATGTATCTTTTTCTACTGTGCTTGCTGTTTTTATTTGTACATCTGGTTTTCAACTCCCTTAGAAAGATGTGCGAGACATCCTCAGCCCTGTTGAGGTGGAGGCCGCTTACCACCTGGGGCATCATGTGATCACCAAACGAGACACGCAGGAACTACCACCACTGCAGCCAATCCTTCAGCAGAAGAAAGAGAAGGACAAAATCAGAAAAACGGTGTGAATATTTTCTTGTATTTAAAACATTATGTAACATAATTGAAGAATTTTTAAAAATATGACAAAATTAATCGAAATGTGTCTAAATTGTTTAGAAAAAATTATGGATTAACTGGAGTTTTTTAATTTCTAAAACAAAATTTTATTTTTATTTTTTATTTTTAAATTTATTTAGTTATTTTTTTTTATTAATTACAGATTGTGTACTTTGTATGCCAGCTGTAGTCCCCTCCATTGCTCCTCCCAATTCCTTCTCTCAGCTCCTCCCATACCCTTCCCAGTGATGGGGAGGTCCTCTTCTCCTTCCTTCTGACCTTAGTCTATCAGGTCTCATCAGGACTGGCTGCACTGTTCTCCTCTGTTGTCTGGTAAGGCTGCTCCCCCTCAGGGGGAGGTGGTCAAAGAGCAGGCCACTGAGTTCATGTCAAAGACAGTCCCTGTTCCCATTACTAGGGAACCAACTTGGAGACTGAGCTATCATGGACTACATCTGTGCAGGGGTTCTAGGTTATCTCCATGCATGGTCCCTGGATGGATTATCTGTCTCAGATAAGACCCCTCAGCCCAGATTTCTTGGTTCTGTTGCTCTCCTTGTGGAGTGCCTGTCCCCTCCATATCTTTCTATCTCTCCCTTCTTTTGTAGGATTTCCTGCATTCTGCCCAAAGTTTGACTCTTTGGCTGCCCAAAGAGTCTTAGCATCTGCTTTGATACCCAGAAGTGTAGAGTCTTTCAGAGGCCCTCCGTGGTAGGCTCGTGACCTGTTCCCTGTTTTCTCCCTCTTCCAATGTCATCCTGTTTGCCTTTCTGAATGAGGACTAAGCATCTTACCCAGGGTCCTCTTTCTTTCTTAGCTTCTTTAGGTGTACAGATTTTTATGGATTGTTAATGAAGATAGATTTAAGATTTCTCTGTGTCTCTGCCTCTGTCTCTGTCTCTGTCTCTCTCGCTCTGTGTGTATATTTAATTGTTCCTTTGGGCTATTCAATTGAATATCTTTAAATTGTACTTAGCTACTGTATGTTCATGTGTATAAATATTTATGTAAAACATACGTAAGTTCTTCTCTCCTTGAAGAAATGAGTTTCTCAAGAGAAACCACAGGACATCAGTTGTGCGGAGAGTCAGTTATTTAGTCATTCCCAGAACTGAGGGTGCTTCCTCTTTCTCCTTATGTCTCACCTTCCTTTGTTGTATCTCTCTCCTGGCTGTGGATCCACACTGGACTGTTCAGTTTGTTTCATTTATAAACCCATTTATTATGTGACACAATTTCTTTTGTTAAAAAAAAAAATTGTGTGTTTTTAGCCACATCTCAATAACAGCTGCCTTTAAGACAACCCTACAGTCTGGCCAGTGAGCTGCTGCTTTTTTTATTTTTTTCTAAATCATTCTCAAGTATTTCAGTTTCCTTGACAATACATGTATTCATGTTTCCCAGTGTTGAGACCTTAACTGTCTAATAGCACGTAGATTACAAGGGCACTGTCGAAAGCACTCATCAAAGCAAGCGCTGATGGCAGACACAATGTAAAATACGGATGGGATAATCCAACATTCAGTTCTTCCCTGTCCCAGCAAAATTGCTTTAAACCGTGTTAGCAGGTCTGAGCCCAGGATCACTACTGTTTAGTTCAGAATACTCGATCAAATGAACATAATGACTTAACAAATTCCCAGAGTCTTACATCAAAATAGTTATGGGAGTCAGTTGGGATTTTTAAACTCTTCTATTGAACTTTAGTTTTTAGCATCAACTGCTTTCTAATGGCTTCAGTAACTTAAATGCCAATATTGCAAACACGCACACACAGGAGAGAATATCAGCAATTCGCAATCTGTATTTTGATTCTTAGAACCACGCGCTTTCCAGTTTAGGAATGGTAGAAAGAAAGTCACATTGACTCAATCACTTGGTGGAAAATTTACATGTCAGTGTCCCTAGGGTGAGCAGTCTATGCCACCACGTCACGTGACAAGCCACTCCCCTCTTTGTTTTTCAAAAGTGGATAGTATTTTATTTTTTATTTTTTAATTCTTTATTAATTACACTTTATTCACTTTGTATCCCCCCTGTGGTTCCCTCCCTCCTCCTGTCCCAATCCCTTCTTTCTTCCACCCTCTGCATGCATGCCCCTCCCCAAGTCCATTGACAGGGGAGGTCTTCTTTTCCTTCCTTCTGATCCCAGTCAATCAGGTCTCATCACGAGTGGCTGCAGTGTCTTCTTCTGTGGCCTGGTAATGCTCCTTCCCCCTCAGGGGGAGGTAATTAAAGAGCAGGCCAATTAGTTCCTGTCAGAGACAGTCCCTGTTCCTATTACAATGGAACCCACTTGGATACTGAACTGCCCTGGGCTACATCTGTGCAGGGGTCTTAGGTTATCTCCATGCATAGTCCTTGGTTGGAGTATCAGTCTCAGGAAAGACCCCTGTGCTCAGATTTTTTGGTTTTGTTGCTGTCCTTGTAGAGTTCCTGTCCTCTCCAGATCTTACTGTTTCCCACTTCTTTCTTAAGTTTCCCTGCACTCTGCCCAAAGGTTGGCCATAAATCTCAGCATCTGCATTGATAGTCACTTCCACTTCCCTCTTTGTAAGCCCACCCCCTTTTTCTAGGTTCTGCCCACCCCCTTTTTTCTCTTGTTTGTCTACTCCTATCATCTACTATTTTAATATTTTTATGCATTTGCCCTTTACATAGTCGTCCCTTGGGTCTTCCTTAGTAATATATCCGTACCCTGTACTTGCATGGATCCTTCTAAATGATCAGAGCTTAAAAACCACAAACTCGCGACAGGCTATCTTTTAATTTTGTTCAGGGTCTTCACAAAGTTATGTGTCTCAGTTTCTATATACAGCTGCATTATTGGATATGTCACTGCCCCTCCCTGGGCTAAAATAAACTAGATTTTGTATTTCTGTGTAATAAATTTGATCAGAAGGTAGCATGAGAGAGTGGGAAAAAAGCAGATTGTTTTTGTAGCTGATATTCTGAATATCTGCATAGTAGCTTTAATATAATTTATCAAAGCTTGTTTGACTTGACAAATTAAGGCATGGAATCTGGAAGGGGGACTTAGTTTCTTTAGCCCTGAAACTATGTATTTAAAACTCTTGACTAACCCTCAGATTGAGCCTTGAGGAGGCATGTTATAATTTAATGTGTGACTTTTATTTTTGTCAAGTGCAGGTGCTTTATTCTTTAAATACATACAAATTAAAATAAATGTCATGTTTTATTTCTAGATAAACTTTGCAAGGTTTTGTGCCAGTGAAAATTGTTCTGCTGATCTGCAAGTTTCTGCAAAAATTGGATTTTTAAAGTAAGTATAGTTTTCTTGGTTTTTCATCAGAAGTGCATAAAGAGTATAAATGCATGTGGGTTCTGGTGAGAGAGGGCCTAGCCTATGAGTGTCAGCATCGTTACAAAACAAAGCAAACAAACATACAATATAAGCTGGGCATGACAGCGCACGCCTGTAATCCCAGGACTCTGGGAGGCAAAGGCAGGTCTCTGCGAGTTCGAGGCCAGCCTGGTCTACAGAGTGGGAGTCAGCCCAAGACAGCCAAGGCTACACAAAGCAACCTTGGGGAAAAAAAACCCTACAAAATGACAGTGTTTTACTGTGATGGACTAAATAATGCTTTCATAACAAACAGGTACTTGAGCAGCATCATCTTTTAGAGATTGAAAGCCTGTGAGTAGCCTTAAGGTTTGGTGAAGTGTGTCGTAACTTTTCGTTGCAGTTTAGAAGGTATTTCAAGATTAAAATGTGCCTTGGAGTATCATTATAGTCATACTTATGTTTTAACGCTTGTTAAGTGTCTGGTAATAAGACTTTAACTGGGGAAAATAATAAACTTTACTATACAATGGTTGGTATATTTTACGGCTAGAAAATAGGTTATGTAATTCAAACTGATAGAAAAAATAATGCATTTTGACAAATTTGAAAAACAATAAACTAGCTTGTTCTAAATTCATAGCATGATAAACAGAGTAAAAAGAAAATACAATGCACTTAGAACAGCATCTGGCACGTGGCAAGAACCGGATAAATAGGGCTGGGTACTCTTACGTTTTGCTGAAATAAACCATTGTAATCGTGCGTCGCATAGAGAGGTTCGCTGCATTCAGACCACTTTGCACATCTCGGAGCATGGGAAGTGAAAGAAGGAAACTATGGAGCAGTAGCCAGGCGCTGTGGCCCAACCTGTGAGCCCAGCACTCGGGAGGCACAGGCAGGCGGATCTCTGTGAGTTCGAGGCCAGCCTGGTCTACAAAGTGAATTCAGGACAGCCAAGGCTACACAGAGAAGCCCTGTCTTGGGGGAAAAAAAAAAAGCAAAACAGAATGCAGCTGTGACAGGAGAGGGAAATGAGAGAGAAATGATAAAGATTCAGTAGTTCATTTGGGGCCTAAAATTTAAATGCTTTGGTCCCATTTCTCACCTCTACCATAGGGTTTCTTTTTATTTATATTTTGTTTTGTTTTTGTACATCAGTAGAAGAATGCTTAGAGTTGTCTGGCCATGACATAAGCTCTCATTCCCACCAACTTCTCTGTCTGTCACCAGCTCCTTACCCCTAGACCCTTCTCTAGCCCTAGGCCTATGGCATAGTGCATGCTGTGTTGTTTCTCCACACTGCCCTGGAACCTGCTGGAAGGCAGTTCCTCTCCTCATGCTGTGTTCCCAAAGCCGACCAATGCCTGGAGAGGAGGTGACTAAGAGAGGTTTACTGAGGATGGAACAGGAGTTCAACAGAGGCAGCGCTTAACACTCCACTCACAGGTAGAGGAGTTAGCCTTGGAAAGGAGTTCAGATTCCCATTAGCTTAAACTAAGAACCTGAGAAATACGATTGATTGCTTGCTTGCAGTTGTGGAAGGAAGTACAGAGAAGTCATGGGTTGTTGCCATGGAAATTCAAGTTCATAGATGGTAACTGAGGACTTGGGGGATAATTTGAAGAACAGAATCCAATGTGACTATAAAACATGGAACACGGGATTGAGTAGGAAAGAGTAGAGTACTTGAGGCACGATGTTGAATATCTCTCTGGGCAAGAGCATGACTTCTTCTCAGGCAGGCAGTGCCGGCAGAGCCATGAGCATCCGCAGCAGAGGGTCAAGGAGCCGTTACCTGGCTGTGCTTATGAGCGATTCAGCTGGCTCACTCAGCTCACTGAGGAACAGTGACTAGCAACTGCTCTCTACACAAGAGCACAGTGTGACTTTGAGAGTCAATTAGTTGAACAACTTTTAATTTTCCATTTGTATATCTGTTTTACAACATAGATGGGTCTTAGGTACATCAGAGGATTTTGAAAAAGGTTAGGCAGGTGTGTTTGTAGAGAAGAGTATTTTCTAAGCCATGGCTGGGCTGTGACTCCATCTGTGTGCATTAGGCACTCTCTTTCTTTTCCTCTTTCATTGCAAATCTTCTGGCTCATGAGAAATGAAGTTTCAAAGCTTATGTGAAAAATGTCACTAAGAATGTTCTCAACTTATGAAAATAAAATATGGAAATATTAATTCGTTTTTTCTATTTTCTTGTAAAGAATTGCTTAGCGTTTTTAATTGGAGGTATTGTTTTGTTTTGTTTTTTTCACTTAAAAATCAAGCCTATAATTTTAAACAGTAGCTGGTCACATGTAAGGTGGTGTTTCTGAGTCATTTCTAGGACAATACCCACAATGCTTAGTGGCAGTGAATATCATAGGACCCCAGAAAATTGTCATTGACATCTATAGGACCCAAGCAAGAAACCTACACTATGAAGAGAGCTATAGGTTTGCATTTTAAATGAACTGAGAATTCATAGATGGAGGTAATAAGTTTTATTAAGTCCACCTTTGTTCTTCCTCCACTCCTTCTTTACCCCTACAACTATTCCTTTCAAATTTCATGTGTTCTCTTCATGTTTTTTTAAACCCATGTAGTCAATTTTGTGCAGCCAGTGTGTGCCCACTTTTGTGCCCAACCATTGTAGGGATTTTGTCTAGCTCTTCTGTGCATGTAGTCATAGTGTCCATCGGTTCACATGGGCAATACTCTGTTGTGTCCAGAAAACACTCTTTCACTGTAGTTCTCCACTGCCTCTGGTTCTTAGAGTGTTTCTATGTTCCCTTTTTCTGAAATGATCTCTCTGAGTAGTATTAGGAAAAGAGAATGTGATACAGATGTCTCATTTAGGGCTGAGCCAAAATTTATTCTCTATAGTTAACCAGTTGCAAGTTTCTGTGCTTATTACCATCTACCACAAAAAAAAAAACAAAAAAAAAAAATAAAAAAAAAAAAGCTGCTTTGATGAAGGTTGAATGATGTCCTGATCCATGGGTATAAGGCTTATCCTTTTGGGAGTTTGATAATAATACGTCCATTTAATAAATGATAGCCATAGGTTCTTCCCTAGGTCTTATGATATACCTAGTCCTCGGGTTGTTGGCCTCAGTACCAGGCTTAAGTTCCATATTATGAAGTGGACCTTAAAACAAAGGAGAAGATAGTTGGTTGCTCCCGTAACACCCATGCCACTCTTTCATCTGTGGTTATGTCTTACCAGGATGGTTATTATTAAACCATGCAGGGCCCACAGATCAGTAAGACTGATGAGCCCTTTTCTCCTGAGTGGAATGCATGGTACCTTGTATCATTATATCCAATAAGGGTGAGGCTTCTAGGTCAGAATCCAAATGGATTTCTCCACACTCTGTGGCTCTAGTATATGATGTCATTAACAATAGAGTCTTACCATCACGTTCTACATGCCAAAAGGAATGGCAGTACCCTGTAATGTTTTAGGGTCTAGGAGATCCCACAGACCAACTACTCCAGAAGCAATGGCCTATTTCTGGCACTGGGCCTTCATTTGCTAGCCTACCCTATGATGTGTCTGCTAGAGGAGTTGCTTCCTCCGTATAGGATAAGTCCATTTAAATTCCTTCCATTCACACACACACATAACACAACACCACAAAGTTTGGAAACTTCTACAATAGTAGGTTTCCATTTGGCTTTTTCAGAGGTTTTTAATGCTTGCCCTACTCCGCTCTGTCCTCTCTTCCCTCCCCCACTGAAGCATTCTTGCTCCATTATTTTCCACCAGTCTTTATCACACTGAAACCAGAGGAACAATGTGGTGGTGAAGACTTTCACCTGGGAGGCCAAGCTGATCAAGTCCGGCATTTACAGTCCCCGGTTTACCGGTTTACCGGCAGGGTAGCCTACTCACCTCCTCTTTCTTTGCTATAAAATAGTAGAAATTGTGCCTTCTCTGCGGGATGCTTTAGTTCTTAAAATGCAGTTAATACAGGTGAGTAACTCAAAGCCTGACGCCTTGGAGACTTTGACAAGAGGTGCTGCTATCACAGTGAAATAGAATGAGTCCCAGTGTAAAGCACCAGGCACCAGTCCCTTCGCGTCAATTTGGAAAGTTACAAACTGTTTCTATGTGGCTAATGATAACTCGTTTAAGGGATGTGCAAATGAGAACTCTTCTAATTAAGTTTCCAGAGCCACAGTGAAAGCTTTTGACTAACTGTGTTTTGAGTAAGTTATTCTGTGTCAGACAAAAATACAACATCTCTGCATGTAGGTGTCTTTTCTCCTTTCTCAGTAACAGTCTGCAAATTGGGGCCATATGTTGTATGCCTTCTTCTGGCTGTAACTCTGCTGGCTGTTATGTGTCCCAGAGCTAGAAGCCTGTTTTATGTAAATGCATTTACTCAGTAAAGAGCATGAATTTCTGATGCCTGCAACAATAAACTGCTCAGGGTTTGATGAGCAGTGCTGATTCATGCTCCCTCATGGTTATTAGGCTGAGGCCTCCTATGTGTACAAATTCCTGGGACAGTAAACCAGAGACATTCCCATAGTAAAATAACGGTGAGAAAGCATGTTGCTGCAATTCCAAGAACAACAGGCATTAGCCACCACGAGGGAGCTCGCCGCCAGGCCTTTCACAGAGGTCGGGATGTAAATGGCCTCACTCTACTCTTCTTCATGTTTCTAGAATAAATGATAGACATTGCCCCCAACTGCTTTCATAATAGATATGGATGCTTTTAACTTCAGGGAGCAGAGCGTTTGACTAATTCTGACTTACAGAAATCAAAATGGTATGATGTCTGAGAGGAGACGGTAGCTGCAGGTCTGGTATGCATCCAGGAAGCCGATATACACATAGACATTCCTTTGGCTTCTTCTTTAAATGATTATAATTTTAATACTAACAAGCCTATCAAGGCAAAGGATGCAAGAACAAGAGTGGGCTTTGTTTGTTGGTTAATTGGCTGGTTGCTTTTAATTTTTCCTTTTGAAGGCTTTTCATTAGAGATAGCCCTTCTTGTGCCTACTGTAACTTGATGTGCATGCATTTCCCGGAATCTGTCATGGTGAGGGGAGGATGGAGTTCTAATTTATATTAGATATCACGCTTTGTTCCCCAAAGCTGAAATGATCTCATCTTTTGCAATACCGAAGGAGTGGTGCCCACTGCCTGAATAATCTGGGGCTCTGTTAGCATCACATGGGGACCTTACTGATGAGCAGGGATGGCTTCTGACACAGTGTCTAACTCCTCAAAGGGAAAATCTAATACAATTGCCTTTTCAAAATAAAAGCCTCACTAACCTTGTGCTTCTAAAGTCCACTCACTGTCTGCCCAACTTCCCAACTTAAGGTCTTTTTCAGTTCTTTTCCTTGAGCTTTTATTCAACAAAGTCAGCTAATTGGTCTATCTCAGCTGGCAAGAATCCCTCAGCATTTTAGTCCCCTGCAATGATAGTAAAGAAAAAGAAAAGAGGATATAATTTGGCTTTGGACTGGAGGCCAGTACTCTTTTGTCGAGTAAATCTGTGTGTCTTCCGACATTAAACTGTAATAACCATTCACAATGTATTTTGATCTGGCACCTTTTTCCCCTCATTTCCTTCTTTTTTTCCTTCATTACCTTTTCTTTCTTTTGTCCCTACCATCCTGATCAAGAATAGGTAAGCTTCAGAAACCAAATTGATTTATATCAGGAAAGAATATATTGATGACCGTGCGGTTATGTGAGCATCTTGTAAAATCCAGTCGTGATCACTGAGAGGGGATGTAGAGCCTGGCATTATAGCTCTCTGGTTTCCCTTTTCTCTTATTAAGTTATGATTTCACGTGTGCACAGAACCTGGGTTTGTGTCAGTTATGTGGACTCTAAGCAGCTTTGTAAATTTCAAGCCTGCATTATGCGTGTTTTAATGAAGAATGAAGTGTGATTCCCATGAAGCCTCTGATTCAGTCATGCTGCCCGTCCAGATGTGCGGCTGGCTCTTCATGTCATGGAACACACAGGCTGCTGTCTTTCCAACCGTGTCTTGTTAAAGAAGATCTACAGTAAGGTGGACATTTAGAAAGAGAAGTCTTGAGACTGTGGGGCTGTGCAAAATGGCCTAAAATGGAAACTAACGCAGGAGTCCGGCTGAGAGCGTGAGCGTGAGCCTGGTGCTGCTCTGATCGGCTGCCGCCTCAGGAGCTGGCTGTGTGTGCCACGCTTCCACCTTCTGTTGCTTGTCGCCGCGCCAGCTCCTCTCCCAAAGGTGTTCAGTGACTAATGCTTTGGTTCTAAGCCAGAATATTTTATAAACGTCTATTTCTAAGCAGCTCTTGTACAAGTCTTAATTAAACTTTAATGTCAAGCTGAAGTTTACTTTTACAGAACCTTGGAAGTCCCTTTGCTCATAACGTGATGGTAGATAGAACAGTAGGGAGAGGGCAGCATGGCTCTCTTCTCACCACTTAACATGCACAGCCGAGAAGACACGTGCTGACTAAGCCCAAAGCTCACAACACGAGCAAACCACACCAGCTCCTGAGGGTGGGGAGAGCCAGGGCCACTCAGTCAAATCCCTCCAGGGTGAGGTGCAGCCAGGGTCTGGGATGACTGCTTCGTTATTCATCACATGTTCTTTGTGCAGCTTCTCAAATTCAAGGCTCAGAACGAGACTTCGTTCATGGGGGTCCCTTATCACTTTCTCTTCTCTCCTGTTATCAGTTCTATATGGGAAATCACTGGGATCCTGCTGATCACTCTGTTTGTATGACATTACATGGTTGTTGTCGTAAGTTAATAGTTTATGTTCATGAATATTTTCTATGCGGACTTTCACCTTCATTACTCAATTTCTAGGCCATATGAAAACAAAACGTACCTTGCGGTTGGGAGCATGAAGACCATAATGCTAAATGTGTCCTTGTTCAATGCTGGGGACGACGCTTACGAAACCTCTCTGCACATCCAGCTCCCCACAGGCCTTTATTTCATTAAGATCTTAGACCTGGTGAGTTCTAGAAACCACAATGGTAGAGCGCACTCAGGTTAAAAACAAATGTAAGTGCCGTGTTTACCCCACGGATTTAGCATCTTAACGTTTGGACATCACTCAGTGTGCAGACATTTTGAGTTCCTTAGGATCTAAGCAGAAAGGTGTTGGCCTCTTCCTTTCCAGCGTTAGGAGAGGACTCCTCGGACACCACTAGTTCATTCCTGCCACGTGTTTTTAAGATGTTGATGTCACCTTGGAGCAATCAGGCATGCTCCTTCATGCTAAGCATCCAGAACTCCTGCTCTGTGTTTTCAGTCAAGGTCCTCAGCCCCCATCTAGTAGTTCTGAGCTCTTAGTCTTCCTCAGTCCTGAAATCCTGCTTTAAAGTGACGTCCTGGAGTGTCCCATATATTTATGTGTACTCCATGAATGTGCCCACGGCACTCTTTCATTAGTGAGGTTTTAGCAAGGCTGAGTTGCAAAGAGAAAAGCCTCCAGCACCTTAGCCTTGAGATCTCCGCGTCCTGCAGGCAGTTAACCCCAGGGACCTTTCATCTCTCAAGAGCAGATATTCACGTCTTTCTCCAGATCCCTAAGAAGCTCCTTTGAAAGGAGGAGGATAAATTCCAGGTACCCAGAGCCTGTACTTGAATATATTTCTATTATGATTGTAACTGCTGCAGTTAAATACTTTAAACACAGTTCAGATGCATTAGACGGAAGGAAAGACAGACTTTGTGGCTTCCTTGTTCCCCAATGTTTCAAAGAATTCCCTCCTAGCCTAAGTGAAAAACATGAAAGCTCCTATCCAGGAGGCTTTGTGGAGAATGCGCATGGCTATAAGTACATGCATTTTGCTTATGGACACACATTTGTATCACATACTTTAATTCTACATACTATTACCAAGCTAAGAAGAAAACGGTTTCCTAAGAAAATATTTCTAGACTGGTATTTTTTTAAAAAAAAAAAAAATCCCTAAAAATATGTTAGAAATATCTAAATCTCTTTCTCCTCAGACTAATAGTTTTTGGTTTTGGGTTTTTCCTTTAGGAAGATAAACAAATAAACTGCGAAGTGACGGAGAGCTCAGGCGGAGTGAAACTTGCCTGCAGCCTTGGTTACATATATGTGGACCGGCTGTCAAGGGTAAGCAGTTAGCCTCTTCATTTGCTAATCTCCTCTTACCTATATGCTGCATTAAAAATGTAGTTTTGAACTTAGCTAAGAGAGAACAACTTGTCCTGGTGTCTTTGAGCTTCATGTTTTTATTCTTAGCAGTGTTCATTGTTCGTGGCATGGGGTGGTGAGCAGAGAACCTGTTTATGTCGATACAGGCAAATAAATGTGTCAATCAGAACTTGTTTTACCGCCTTACTCTTTCCCAGCACCCCCACCCCAGGTGGCCCTGTCTGCCAGGCATGTTACCTCTGCCATAGTAAAAGGTGTTTTTTGGCAAGAGTCCTCAACCAAGTTGTTGAAGCCTCCCGGATGGTGTCAGGTGGCCCGCCAGTCTTTGCATTCAGGGAGGCTTTTTTTCTGAAAGCAGTGGTGGCAATGCTTGCACCTTAAACCCAGCCATTTCTGTGTCTCACTGCTGAGTGAGGGGAAGGACTTCGCCACGTCTAGAACATTCCACTGTTTTCCTCAAGAAATAGCAAAATCTATTAATGAGCACTAAAATTCAATCTATAAAAATGTATTTTAGATTAAAACCTGGGTCTTTCCTCTCTGCTTTTCAGATAGATATAAGCTTTCTCCTGGATGTGAGCTCCCTCAGCAGGGCACATGAGGACCTCAGCATCTCCGTGCACGCCTCCTGGTATGGGCCAGTGTGTAAGAGACAACCGTCACAAAGGACATGGCCACATTCTGGAAATGGCTTCACAAGAGCCATGAAGCTGTCTTCCACCCACTGTCTGTCACTGACAACAGTGCAAACAATGAGAGCAGTTTCTACCAACCCTGCCCTAAAATGTCTTGCTGCCGTTTCTCTTTCTGTCCCTACTCCCTCCCCTCAGTGCTGCTGGATATCCTCTATCGAGTCCTCACAGTGTGCAGTAAGTGCTCTCTGAGGCTGGGTTCTCACGTGGTTTTCTGTTTCCACAGTGAGAATGAAGGCGAAACAGACAAAATGGAGGACAACGACGTGACATTGGTGATACCCCTCCGGTACGAGGTCATGCTGACTGTCCACGGGTGAGTGGGGTCCTCCGGATTAGAGGCGATTCTCTCTGTTGTTTCTTTTTTTCTTCTATTCATGAAAGGAGTGTGTTTGAACATGTTTAAGGATAGGATGCTGTGTCTCTGCAACCACCTCTGAGTGCAGTGGCTTGATTGGTGATTGTTTTTAATCCACTCTGTAATCAGCTCTGATGCTACATCAAACTCATGGCCAGCTGCTGGAGATTTTGCACTGGAAGCGCCCCAATAAGCGTCCAGCGGGCCACGGTCATCCTTCAGCTCACAGCCAAGGGGCAGAGTCATGTAGTACACGGCTTGTGGTACCGGGTACCCGGCAGCCATAGTAGGGAGGGACAGAAAGGGCCGTGCACTTGGCTGAACTGCCGCTCTCCAGAGCCCATCCCTAACTGTGTGCCTAACAACTAAGGTGTGAGCGAGCTGGCTGCGGTATCTCCTTTCTCATCTTGAACCCCGAGAGTGCTCTGCCGTCAGGACCCTGGGGCCAGGTTGTTTTTTCCAGTGGTCTTAGTCATTTCTGTGTGGATCATTCCCTGACTTAAAATGTGTGGACACAGAGTAAGAGAGGGGAATGACAAAACCGCCAATGCCTCCACTGGCCATTATTCAAGCTGTTAGTCTGTGTTTCAGACATTTCTGTTGTTTCTCTCTGTTTGGTCTGGGCTGGCCTTGTGTAGGTAAGAGGGGTGTTCTGGAAATTTTGATGACCATCCTGGCTCTGCGTCATGAGGGCTGGGTTTTCAACATGCCCAATAATCACTACATTAAAGTATTTTAACTCTTTCAGTATTTCATGCAATGTGTTTTAATCATATCCATCAACTCCTTCCCCTAACTCTTCCCATATCCACTGTACTTCCCTAAGTGCCCCCAAAATTCATGTCATTTTTAAAAGAAAACCCCCAAACTCCAACTTATGATGCTAATGTACTCCCGAGTCTGGGCCCACCCACTAAAGTGTGTTCAGCCTACCAGGAGCCACCCACAGCCTTAAAGAATACTGACTCTCCCTCCCTAGAGAGCCTTAGCTGCCCACAGCTTTTTAGTTAGGGGTGGGGACTCCCAGGCCACTTTCTACTTCGTTTCCACACAAACATTTTAAAACGCTAGAAGACATGACTTACAAAAGAAAATGGACAGGTGGATTTTACTTATTGCTCTAAATGTAATGTGTCCCTCCATCATTTTAACCATGTAAGAAGGGCGCATCCAACTGCACTAACATGTCGGTTTCTGTAACTGATAGGCTTGAGCATCAGGCTATCAGTTTGAAGGGAGTGGTCCTTCTCAGACAAGCAGGCCCTGAGTGTCAGTGGTGAAGCAAATCAAAGCTGACTTACCTCTCCGAGCTCGCGTCCTGCTTCTTGATGTTTCTCGTTATGTCCTCCTCTGTTTCCCCCTCTGTTCACACAGTAGGATTTGGGACAAAGATAACAAGTATTAAACTGCACAAGGGTGTGTTGTTGGAGTATTTCTAATACCTTCCCTCCCTCCGGGATCCCTAATTGGGGACTGTCTATTATTAGTGGCTGAATCTAAGTGACTGAATCCGAGTGACTTATGGGGATTTCCCCAGAACGGCACTTTCTCGTTGTTTGCTGAGAAACACAGCACACACTTCTCTAATCCTGGGATTAAAAAGCCGAAAAACCTTGCATCCTACCAAACACTTTTCCTGTGTAAGTCAGTGTTTGGCTTGTTCAGTGGACTTTTGAGCTTCAGCAGCCATCCACATATAATAAATAGGTTTGCCAAATTTGCATGAATCGCTTTAGAGCTGAAAAAGTACAAATGGCAACCAGCCGGCAGGTGTGGGGAAGGAAGGCAAGTGCATATATTGGTTAGGATAGGCATGGCGACTTGGGTCAGAGCCAATGGCCTTCCTGTCTTATCAGAGTTAGAGCTTTAATCTGACCAAGAAACCAAAATGACTCCGTCACCTTGTAAATGTGCTATAGTCCACCTCTAAAGACAGACCGTACAGTCCTTCAGCCAAAAACAAAACAAGACAAAAACAGGACATTCAAACTGGCCTTGTTCCCCTCAGGTTTGTGAACCCCACTTCCTTTGTGTATGGATCAAGTGAGGAGAACGAGCCAGAAACGTGCATGGCAGAGAAGCTGAACCTCACTTTCCATGTAAGCAAAGCTGGTTGTGCTGAGGTTTGTGGCAGGCGGGGAGGAAGGCAGAACCCCAGGGGACTCCTCTACTGGGTCTCCTGTCTCAGTGACTGGCTCCTGGTAACTCAGGCCCTTTTCCTCTGCAGCTACTGGGGCTTTCCCCATATCTCTTGTCCCAGATTTTCTTAGCAACATACTTGAGTGCCTGAAACAGGCAGAGTTTAAGGATCTCTTGACTTTTCTGGAGATGCATTCAAGGCAGATGAGCCAAGGGGTTGTCGCAGCATGTTTGGAGGTAAATCAGGAAATCTGTTGTTGGTTGAGGCTTTTTAACAGGCCCAAGGTTACCAAGTAATGGAAGCACCGTGCCTTCCCTTTCCCCAGGATCATCGTTGGTCTGCCTTCCTACCTTCAGGATCAGAACAAGCTTCATCAGTATTGAATAAGCTTTTCTTTTTTAGTTTAAAAAATGCTATCATCATATAGAAATACAAATATATTGATATAAAAACTCGTTTTTGAAAATTTAGCCGCTAAGCAAAATTTTGGCTGTGTGACAGATGTTATGGTAATGTTTAGAAAAATTTCGTTTTAATCGAAAGCACCGTCCAAGCACGGAGTAGTTTAGCAATGTACAGAATGCAGAGCTTGCATCAGTGACCACAGCAGTGCTTGCTTAGCAGGCCAAGGTCACCTGACATTGCCAGTGAGAGATGAAAGCCAGGCTCAGGTTGGAGGAGCTACGGTAAGACCAAGAGCGGGACAAGCTTATCGCAAGCAATCAGACTTTTATACCTTTCTCAGAGACAGAACATAATGACGGTTGCCAAAATCAGTGCTGTGATAGTTGCCAGAATACAATGTTTGCAAGCTATACGGGTATGTAGGATTAATGTCTAAGACCAATTCTCCTGTCAAGTTGTAAGGAGCACAGAGAAACACAGGTGGCCTGACCACTTCACTGCCTGAGAGGGAGTGCCTTGGTCTCTCAGCAACTGAAAGGCACACAGTGCCCCAGGAGGCCAGACTATGACCTGAGAATCCTATGACATTTGTCTCTCAAGGTAGCTTGACCAGGCCAACTCCGTTATTTCCTGCAAGATAAGATGTAATAATGCTTTTCAGGATGGACGTTAGAGACACTTCTGCTGCCTACCCAAACAGCTAGTTCCCAGGGCCTGTCCCAGATCCCCAGAAAATAATGGCCTTGAAAGGAAACCCTTATATCTACATCACCTCAGAGTGTTTTACTGTTGCTTGGTTTTTGTTTGTTTGTTTGATTACTTTGTATTTCAACTGCAAACCTAAGAAATGCTCATGAGACCTCAGTAGGTGTTTGCTATGATAGACTGAAACAGAAACCAAGCCATAGTCTGACTTTACAATTACTTCTTAGGTATGCTGTAATTAAAGCATAACGGAGTCAAAAGAAAATAGAGAAACTTGCAGTTTGAAAGTGTGGGAAGGTGGACATAGTTATACATGCCTGTAACCCCAGCACTTGGGGAGGCAGAGGCAGGCGGATCTCTGTGAGCTTGAGGCCAGCCTGGTCTACAGAGTGAGTCAAGAACAGCCAAGGCTACACAGAGAAACTCTGTCTTGAGAGTGAGAGACAGAGAGAGAGAGAGAGAGAGAGAGAGGAAGAAAAGAAACAAAGCAAGAAAGCGTGGGGAATCCACTTTGGTACTGAAATGACTTGGAGGCCTGAGCGGGGTCGGGATGAGGGACAATGCATAGTTGCTTCCCTGTAGTTCTGGGTCCTGCTGCTCTGTCCCTCTGTTCTTGCAGCTGTGACCCAGCAGTGACCCCCAGTCCCACGCTCAGGGCCACTTTTGTTCATCCATGTCATGTTCATTCAAAGGGCTTCCAGCCTGTCGGTCACCCCTTTCCAATGAGGTGGCACACACTTTTCACAGTTCCTGGTATTGGGTTTATAATTAAGGTCCTTAGTAGGAAAAAAATTTGCCTCAACCTCCTGTTTATGAAGATATGTAATCCCCACATTTACGGAATGAAATAGCGTCCAGAGTTAATGGCTTGTTATGTGATCTTGAAGTCAAATAAGGTGTCATTTCCTAATTTTTTAATGTGATAGCATCATAATTAACCTGAATAAAAATGGACTATTAGTCCCGCCTCACAGAATAGACATATATATATATATATATATATATATATATATATATATATATAAACAAATATTAACCTCTTTTGATTTTGTATTTTGAGACCGGGTCTCTTATGAAGCTCAAAATGACCTTAAACTTGTTCTGCCTTTAGTTTTGTGACAAAATGCAGCCACAAGAGTACTAAAACAAAATCAAAAGCCTTAACGTGAATTTGAACTGATGGAACTGGAAAATTTCTGCGCATGGCTATTCTGTCTGCTCTGTATCTACCAACTACACACATTCGCTTTGGCTGGTGAACACTTGCCCTGAAGCTCAGTGGTTTCTGTACATATAACTATAAAACAATTCTTAAATTATTTTCTTTTTCAGGTTATAAACACTGGCATTAGCATGGCTCCAAATGTTAGTGTGGAAATCATGGTACCCAATTCTTTTCTCCCTCAAAATGATAAGTTGTTCAACGTTTTAGCTGTCCAGGTAAAAGTGTGTTTCCTTTGTTTGACCTGCACTTGGTGTGTCTTAAACACTAACCCTGTAGCTTAAGTCCTGTGTGAAGATGAAGATTTCTGCCCCCCCCCCCCAAGTCATATTCAATGCTATGAATTCCATATGCATTAACTGAGAGCACCAGGAAGTTAATACATTTTCCCCAAACTGTAGGCCAGAGGTGGCACCTGCTTTGACATAATACAACCTGAAAAACTGGTTCTTTCTTCTTGGTTATTTTCTATCACTTTCTTTGAGACATGAGCCCATGGAATTAGTGTAGTTAGAAGAACCTTCCTTAAAGCTTGAAGCCACTGTGGCAACAAGAAGGAGGAAACCCGCTCTAAGGAATCATGAGTTGGTGCTTAGACCAGTTCTTTTCCTGTAGGGCTATGAAAAGTCGTTTATCTCTGTATCAAGAAACAGCGGTCACCAAAAAAGAGAGCCTCCTGGAATGATTTTGGAATAGTCTTTTGAAAATTTACCTGGATTCCAGATTTAGATGCTAGGATATATAATTGTGACATATTTTGTTTTGTGGTTTGTGTTGTTTTGTGAAAGCAAAGAAATCTTAACCTTGGGCTAACATGCACCTTCCATTTTCCTTTTCCCTGTCAGTAGAGTTTGTTGACCTGAGACCTGCTCTAATTTAATTGGAGTTTTGTTTGTGGGTTTATCAGAGATTTACTATTTCCCAAATGATTCTGTCAAAAATACTTTCAGAATTTAGGAGATGCATAATGTATCTTAGTAAAGACAATCAAGTGAAACTTTTAAAACCGTGTTGTGTCAGCTCTCTCCAAAGAGAGGTGTTATGTTTCTTGTTTTCTGTCTTTAGGTGACTTCTGGGCAATGCCATTTCAATCGCTATGACAGTGAGTGCACATCGAAGCAGCAAAAGGGCATAGCAGAGACCTTGACAGACATACTCAAATTCCTCTCAAAGACTGATAAGAGACTCTTGGTGAGGTTCCATGTCTCAGATGGGTATTTCTGCCTTCCCGCAAAGAACTAAAACAGTGAAAATCAGTGGGGTCGGGGGAGTGGTTAGGGACATAAGCTCAGGTGATATTCCCACTAGTAAGATACAAGCATGATGGAGCGATGAGATGGGCCCAGGAGTGAGTGTGTGTGATTAAGGTGTCATTACCTAACAAGGAACCCCCACATGCCACCCAGACATTATACCAGAACCCTCCTGACACCAAGTCACCTAAGCAGCCATATTTCTAGCATGAGATTCTCATTCTTCCCATTTTAGTGACTTCATGAAACTGGAGAAGTTGTGCAAAATAACAAAAACAAAAACAAACAAACAGAAAAACAGAGCATGTTTTTCTTAGGGAGACTCTAATTATGCACATCGTTCTTTTCATCTTGTCCTAGAAGGGTCTGTTCCTAAGAATGATGGAAACAAATGCTAGTTTGAATACACTTTATAGTTTATAAAACAAAATGCATGTTTTACCGAAAGATGTTTACCAAAAAAAAAAAGGCAGTTTTCTAAATGCCATTAAGGACATTTAAAAATACTTCATTAGATTCAGTTGTGTGAGCGCATGCTGCAGTGAGCCTGTAGAGGCCAGAGGTCAGCCTGCAGGCACATAGTCTTCTTCCATCCTCTGGTCCCCGGGGATTTGAACTCAGGTCTTCATATTTAGTAGCAAGTACTTTCACTTGCTGCCGAGCTGTCTTGCTGGCACACGGAGGAGTTTTGATTTTTTAAAATTCATATTCTTTAATCTCTCTGAGAGGATTTACATGCTGCTGTGTGTGCACAGTGGTCAGAAAGCAACCACAGCTGTGGTCCCCGACCCATTTGTTTAAGGCAGGACCTCCTTGCTGTGAGCCTGCCTGTCAGAAATTCTCTTGCCTCTACTTCCCACCCTGTGGTAGAAACAGCAGATTCCACCACACGCAGTCTCCTCAGCTTTGCGTGGTCTGGGGGATTCAAACTCTGGTCCTCACGCTTGCCCGGCAAGCCTTCTGCCCACTGAGCCACCTTCTCCAGCGGCTAAGTTGTTAACTGTAGAGGGTTTTAACGCAGGGCTTTTCCATTCTTTCCAAGTATTGCATGAAAGCGGATCTACACTGTTTGGGTTTCTTGTGCAATTTCGGAAGAATGGAAAGCGGGAAAGAAGCCAGTGTTCACATTCAGCTGGAAGGCAGGCCGTCTCTCTTGGAAATGGTGAGTTCAAAATCAGATGGCGAACTTTGTGATATGGATGTATAGACGCAGTCATTTTTACATAGACAGGACAGTATGGAAACATTCAACAAATTACAAAGATGAGAATATAATTTGGGAATAAAGCCCAAATCGCATTTTCATTGCATCAACTAGCAGAGATAAACTACAGAATGATTAGGTTTTGTGCAGAAAGCAACTGTCTATGAACCTTAATTAAACAGAGCTTGACTATCCTACCAGTTCATAGCACCTGAACTTTGTGGTTTGCAGCCTTCCTAGTGCTGTGGCCCTCAAGTACAGTTCTTCATGTTATGGTGACCCCAGCCGGAAAACCATTTCATGGCTGCCTCACAACTGCAGCGTAGACAGTTGTGTATCATGACTGCCTTAAATCAACTTTAAAATATAATGTTTAAAGATTAAAACCAGGAAGTAAAATTGAAATTTGATTTCAAAGAAAATCAAACTTAAGTATCAACTAAGCCTGGGTATGGTTGGCTCATGCCTGCAGTCCCAGCAGGCTAGAGGCAGAGGCAGGAGGGCTGGAAGCTTAAGATCATCACAACTATATGGTGGGTTCAAGGCCCTCATGTATGACATGAGGCTCAGCCTATTTAAAAAAAGATTATGACAAAATTCAGTAACAAAAATACGTTTTAAAAATAACAAACTTTAAAGCTTCAAATTAAAAATTTAAAAAGAAATTAAATGCATTTTGGACTTTTTCCTCTAAAAGAAGATATGTTATAAAGAGCCCTCAGATAATAGGAGAAAACCTAAAACATTTTTTTCAGTTTCCTCATCTAGCCAGTATGGATAATGTCAGTGGCCAGGGTAGATAAGGCCAGCCAAATGGAATTGCACATTGCGATTAATTTTGCTCACATTTTTTAGTTGTCCCTGGCCCATGATGGCCAAAAGAAATGGAGCTATTACATGTTCAGTGGCATTTTTTTTTAAATCACTACACAGTGGTCAAAGGAATTTCCATCAGACAGTGGAAGGAGAGATAGCCAGTCATGGTAGCCTCAGACACACTTTGAAGTCCTGAGACCAGCAGCAGGGCATTGAGCCTTGATATCTGCCTCCCATATGCCCCAAGTCTCTCAACAGAGGCAGTACTGACACAGTGGACAAGAACGTCTTTGTTGTCAGGCTGCTCTACGCACCAGGCGGTTCCTGTCACTGCTCATGTCCCTACAGTCAAGGATGACCCCAGACACTGTCCCTGGAGGAGCCCTCCTGCTGAAAGAATGCTGTGGGTTTCATGAAGTCTGTAGTTTCTAAAAAGTAACCTTTACCCAGTAGATTTTAGCATTTTGGGGCAACAGACCAAATGTGGCATCTATGGCCGCAGTCTAGATCGATTGGTATGGTGCTTGCCTACCATGAACAGAGCCCAGGGCTCAGTCCCAGGGCTGGTGTGAACTGGGCGTGTATGCTGTACAAGTGTAAATTAAGCAGTAAGATTAGAAACGCAAGGTCATTCTAACCTAACCTGGCCAGCCTGGGCATGTGAGATCCTGTTTCAAAAAGAAAGGCGGGAAAGGGAATTAGTGGGCAAAACACTTCCCTCAAGCATGCTGACCAGGAGCCATGTGGGAGGAAAGCCACTTCCAGCAAGTCGTCAGCCACACGTGCTTAAAAACAAATAGTAGCCGTATTTATTTTAATATACGTTCTATACTCTTACCTACCCCCCTGTAAATGCACACATGAACACCGTCTTTAAACAGCCATCGAATCCATAAAGCCCACTCACAGGTCCCAAGATGAATGGATCCTGGTATCAATTCCCTACGTGAAACATTAAAGCTCAGAATTCACCCACAGATGATCTCAGACTTGGATTTAAATATCGCTAGTGCAAGGTGCTGTCACTAAGACACTAAGTAGGATGCATCTGGTTCATTTAGAAACGAGCAAGAAGGTGAACCTGAGGGAGTGTTTACCAGGTCAAGAAGTCGTATGTGTAGTAAAACGTAATAGCACTGAGAAAATTATATTGGTCACTAATAACATACTGTAACCTGGCAAAACATTTAAAGCAAGTGATTTTCAACATAGCCAAGAATGTAATAAAAGGATTCCATGAGACAGAACCATGTCCAAAGGGAGCATTATAATGTCGGAAAGTTATAGAGATTCTAGACAGCAAAGGTGTGTTTCTATTAACATGTCTTCATGAAATAAACTATGAATCAAACTGTTGATATTTTCTTTGCAAAACAGGATGAGACTTCATCACTCAAGTTTGAAATAGAAGCAACAGCGTTTCCAGAGCCACACCCTAAAGTTATTGAATTGAATAGGGAAGAGAATGTTGCCTATGTAAGCTCTTCCCTCTAAAGTACTGCATGACAGCTCTATGGGAGAGTTTGAGGGTGTTTATAAGTAGCGCCTTTGGGGATCTGAGTCAGGAATCAGCATGCCATCAGGTCCTACAGGACTTTTAAGCTTTTTCCACAGCCAATGGGAAGTACGTAGAGCACTCTTCAGAGCCGTGATTTGGTAGCAGTGAGAATAGAGTGGCTGGGAAGGAGAGCTATAGAGACCATTGTACTCACCATGTCCACTGAACAGTTGCCAGGGCTTGGTAGGGCTGAGACTAGAACAAGACAGGGTGGATGGTTCAGATCCTTGTAGAAGCATGGGAGGCTTTTCAAGGGAACCGTCAGAGCTTCTGAGCTTGTGCTTTCTCTACTTAAAATTTGTGCAGGTTTTCCTGGAAGGTCTCCATCATCAAAGACCCAAACGGCAGTTCACCATCGTGATCATTTCCAGCAGCCTGCTGCTTGGGCTCATTGTGCTCTTATTGATTTCCTGGGTCATGTGGAAGGTGATGCTCTAAATGATTATTAATTTCATGTGTTGTATTGACAGTAACTGCCAAAAGTAAACTACTCAGAATGCCTTTATTGGCTCAAAGACAATTAGGTTCAGTATTAACTGTTCCTTTTCGTTTTTAATGTTATCTGGATGTTTAATACTGTTCTCATATTTATTCTATCTTCACTACAAGAGTCCATTTGGAAAAATGCATATGTCAAAAACCCTTTGTGGGATATCACTGAGAAGTCTCGTGTTGTTAACCCTACACGAGCCAGGCTGACTAAACACTGTTTACAACTGTCTTCACAGCTAGTGTAACCTGAGCAAAGGGGAAAGTGCTGTAGGCTGATTGGATATTTGATGTGACTATTGTGAGTTCCGAACTATGCACTTGTCCTCTAATCTGTTTTCAGGCTGGGTTCTTCAAAAGGCAGTATAAATCTATTCTACAAGAAGAAAACAGGAGAGACAGCTGGAGTTACGTCAACAGCAAAAGCAATGATGATGATGACTAAAAACCTTTAAATGGAGAGAAATGAAAAGGAAAGATCGGGTCAGGAAAGCTATCCTGTTCATAAGACCCAGGAGTACATCTCCCTTTTTGTGTACTTATGATTTTGTGACCTACTCTGCCTTAATGCAGGAGAAATCTTCAAGAAAGAAAATAGACAAAGGTTGCTTTTTTTTCAGCAGTCAAGCAGTGGAGAAAAACACTAAAGTTCTTGATTTACTCCACAAAGGAGAACATCCAAAACCAGCTTGAAGTGAAAGTAACTCCATGTTTAGCCAGACCACCTTAAAAGGAGCAATCTTTAACAGCAGAATATTGACCAGGTGCTCTTAACTCAGTGAACTAAACGCCACGGACTGGCTACTTGTTGGTTCCAACACACGTAGACTGTTTCAGAGAGCATTGTCCAGATTTTCTAATGGATAAATCATTCAGAAGTGGAAGATGTGAAGACTGCCATTGGTGACTTGACATCACTGACCTACTGCCCTTTTATTCTGCAGATATTAATTTTAAAATCCATAAGAGCAGGTTGGCCTTCTGGAGAAATGGCCAGCTGTGGGCTCATCTTTGTATGTATAGGCTTTTCTAAAGAATACAAATGTCAATCCGCTTTTTTTTTTCTTTATTAAGAGCACCCAGGAATATTTTTATTTTTTTCAAATACTCATTTGTAAAACCAATTCTTAAGAGTTTAATCCTCATAGCAGATTATAAACGTTGCACTTTAGCTGATACACACTGATATAATATGAACTGCAGCTCACTTATAATTTAATATCGTGCAGAGAGAGATTTGGGAGCCAATAGTTCATAAAACAGTCCCTGTTTCAAAGTAAGCAGATACGAGGATCTTTAGGATAATGTTGCTTTTCTTGTTCCGGTTAAATATATATTAACCAGGAGTGTAAAGAAAGATATTCTGTTATGGAAATGGAAAAACCATTTCAAAGGCAGAACTATAAGTCACTGATTCAAGCTTGTGTGCAGTGACAAAGTAAATGTGGCATAAAATTCCCATAAGGTATGTATGTTTGATGCTGTTGCACAAGGTTCTATTTTAAAATGAAATATTTTCTACCTGGGTTTTACATACTTTGTTTGTAATTACAACCTTTTTGTAGTGTTTACAATCATTTTTTGTAGTATTTATTTCCTATATGTGGCTTGATAAATGTAAATATTCACCTGGATCTGTTACATGGAAGAAAGCTATGGCCTGATTTTGAACCTGTGTTGGATGAAAGGGGCAGCCATCACTGTTGTGAAGAGGAACTCTCCAGTGGCTGCTGGCCCTTCTTCAGATCTCCTGATCCTCCAGCCCCTGGTCTGTGGCTGGAGAGCAAGATGTGTGCCAAGGCTTGTGGTCTCGCTTCTGCGTGATGAAATGAGCACAAAGCGTCAACTCCACGTACACAAAAACCATGTTTAATTGAATGTTTGTATCTTAAAGGATACTTATTTCTGTGTAAAATCTATGGGTTTATGGTTTTTCTTATGAAATTCAAATAGTTAATTCACAAAATGTCAAAAATAATACATGAAAAATCAATCTCAGTTTAGATCTACCTTTTAAAGGGAGGGTCTCCGGGAAAATGTAAATTTGGATCAGTTCACTGGACACTGACTGCTGTGATTGGCCAAGCACTGCCTTTCAGGTCAAAAGGAACCCAGCCTGTGCTGTTGGTGTTCTGGTCAGGAAGTTGTCTCCTGTGCCAATGAGGTCAAGGCTCTTCCCCACTTTTTCTTGTAACAGGTTTAGGGTATCTGGTTTTATGTTGAGGTCTTTGATCCACTTGGACTTTAGTTTTGTGCAGGGTGATAAATGTGGATCTATTTGCATTTTTCTGTATGTAGACATGCAGTTGGACCAGGACCATTTGTTGAAGATGTTGTCTGTTTTCCATTGTATGGTTTTGGGATCTTTGTCAAAAATCAAGTATCCATAGGTGTGTGGGTTTATTTCTGGATTTTCTATTTAATTCCATTGATCCACCATTCTGTTTCTATGCCAGTACCATGCAGTTTTTATTACTATTGCTCTGCAGTACAGCTTGAGATCAGGGATGGAGATACCTCGAGACTATCTGTTGTACAGGATTCACAATTCTGGGTCTTTTGTTCTTCTATATGAAATTGAAAATTGTTCTTCCAGTTCTGTAAAGAATTGTGTTGGTATTTTGATGGGAATTGCATTGAAGCTGTAGATTGCTTTTGGCAGGATGGCCATTAATAATCAATAAATAGGACCTCATGAAACTGAAAAGCTTCTTTAAAGCAAAGGACACTGTCATCAGAACAAAACAGCCTACAAACTTGGAAAGGATCAATATCCAGACTATATAAAGAACTCAAGAAGTTAAACAGCAACAAATCAAGTAATCCAATTTAAAAAGAGGGTATAGAGCTAAACAGAGAATTCTGTATAGAGGAATATCAAATGGCAGAGAAACACTTAAAGAAATGCTCAACGTCCGTAGTCATTAGGGAGATGCAAATCAAAACGACTCAGTTTTAACTTACACCCATCAGAATGGCTAAGATCAAAAACTCAAGTGACAATATATGCTGGAGAGGATGTGGAGAAAAGGGAACCCTCCTCCACTGCTGGTGGAAATCAATCTGGTGCTTCCTCAACATCCAGCTATACCACTCCTAGGCATATATCCAAAATATGTTCAAGTACACAACAAGGACATTTGTTCAGCCAGAATCTGGAAACGCTGTCCCTCAACAGAAGAATGGATACAGAAATTGTGGTACATTTACACAGTGGAATACTACTAAGCAATTAAAAACAAGGAAATCATGAAATTTGTAGGCAAATGGTAGATCGAGAAAAGATCATCCTGAGTGAGGTATCCCAGAAGTACAAGACACCTGGTATATACTCATAAGTGGATATTAGACATATAATATAGGATAAACATACTAAAATCTGTACATCTAAAGAAGCTAAGCAAGAAGGAGGACCCTGGGTAAGATGATCAATCCTCACTCAGAAAGGCAAATGGGACAGACATTGGAAGAGGGAGAAAACAGGGAACAGGTCAAGAGCCTATCTTTCAGGTAGAATCTGATTCTATCCTGCAGGGTATCAAAGCAGATGCTGAGGCTCATAACCAAACTTTGGGCAGAGTACAGGGAATCTTATGAAAGAAGGGGAAGATAGAAAGACCTGGAGGGGACCAGAGCTCACAAGGAAAGCAACAATAACAAGAAATTTGTGTGCCCAGGGGTCTTTTCTGAGACTGATACTCCAACCAAGGACAATGATGATAACCTAGAACTCCTGCACAGATGTAGCCCATGGCAACTCAGTATCCAAGTAGGTTGCCTAGTAATGGAACAGGGACTGTCTCTGACATAAACTCAGTGGCTGGCTCTTTGATCACCTCCACCTGATGTAGGAAGACAATGCAGCCAGTCCTGATGAGTCCTAAAAGGGAGGTCCCTCTTCCCTTTCCATCTGACCCTAGTCTATCAGTGGACTTTAGAGGGGCATGGGAGGAGATGAGGGTGGGGTTGGGAGGGAATGACACAGGGGGCTATAGCTGGGACACAAAGTGAATCAACTGTAATTAATATAAAAAAATAAAAAGAAAAAAAGGAACACAACTACCTCCTGGGCCACATTTTTGTCCAGTTAGATATTTTATATATTTTTTTAAATAAAACTTAGATGTTTACCTGTATAATAAGCTTAAAAATATTGTTACTTCAAAAGATGCTGTTATGGGTTGAGGCTATTGTCTCCTACACAGAAAAGATTTTTTTAATTAAGTGCTTGTTTGTGATTTTATTACTAGCTCACTGTGCAGTTTGAAAACTTAAAAAATCTATGGTTTATCAGACTATAGCAAATTCTTAAATTATCTTCAACAATATTGTTATAGTACATGTGGCTTAAAAAATATCTTCAATAATAATATAGTACAATGTTGTTTAAATTAGGCCTAAGAAACACCTTCCAAAAATCAGAATTGATTATTGATTATTGGTTGATTTTATATTTTTAATCTTGCTTTTCAAATATCTAGGTATTATTTTAATTATATTGAAATATAGATATTTTCATTCAAAAAGGCATTTTTCTTTGTATATATGTTGCATGCTAGCTAGATAATTTCACAATAAATTTCTACTTTACGTATTTCTTTTACATGCAACTCTGTAGTCGGTCATTTCTTCTTCCAGACTTCAGCCTTAGGTGCAGCCTGTAAAGACTACTACAGACTTGAATGCCTGCCATCGTTATTTTTCACACGCCTCATGAGTGGGGGGCATGAATTACAAACAGATCGGCACACATTCATGGCAGGGCCACCAATCAGCAAGCGGAAGGGCCCAAAACACCAAAATCTGTGACTGTTTCAGAGCTTTCTTTACCACTTTTCCTGCCCGACTGATAGTGCCTTTGTGAAGAGACAATCATTTGAGAACACCCTACGTAGCCCTGCTAAGCCGTGAGGCTTTCTGAGAAGGGGTATGTAGATTGCTATAACTGTTTGTACCCACTCAAGACTCATGTTAGCTGATATGTACAGAGTGCTGGGTGTTTTATAAAGGTTTGACCGGAGCCCCTCCCCACCTTATATGCCGACTTGAATAAAAACAGGACTTAATAGAAGCAAACTGTTCAACACAGTATTACGGTACTAGAGCCCAATTTTGGGGAGAGGGCTAGAAAATGCTGTACTGTATTATTCTCAAAAGGCTTAACAATACCCTCAAAGACCAACACTGTAAATTGTAAACACATTATTTGTATATTTTATGCAAAATAATGATTTGCAATGCCAGTGTAAATACTCATATTTGTATTTATTGAAAGGTGTGCTTATGTCTTTCTACAATTTTCTAAATTACTGTCTTTTAACCTTCTGTTTGGGCAGTGAAGAGGCAGAATCCCCACATTATGTTATTAATGCTACATCTGCTATTGTACACAGAGAGCTGTGAAATATTTGGGCTTACCTAACGTGGATGCAGCTCCCATTAAGTCACCATCTACATTCCAAGGAAAACCATGTTCTGAAACAGTTGGTTCCTGCTGTGGGTTGCATCCAATTGCTATTACTCCTTGAATAAATTTTTACTTCTTCAATGGTATAAGTCTCCACAAAGGGAAAATTGAACAAAATACAACAAATGCAAAATCTCGGGATGCCCTAAGAAGCTAATCATGAAGGAGGACCCTGGTAAGATGCTCAATCCTCATTCAGAAAGGCAAATGGGATAGACATCGAAAGAGGGAGAAGACAGGGAACAGGGCAGGAGCCTATCACAAAGGGCCTCTGAAAGACTCTACCCAGCAGGATATTAAAGCAGATGCTGAGACTCATAGCCAAACTTTGGGCAGAGTGCAGGGAATCTATGAAAGAAGAGGGAAATAGACAGACCTTGAGAAGACAGGAGCTCCACAAGAGGAGAAAAAGAAATCTGGCCCAAGGGTCTTTTCTGAGACTGATACTCCAACCAAGGACCATGCACAGAGATAACCTAGAACCCCTGCACAGATGTAGCCCATGGCAGCTCAGTCTCCAAGTGGGTTCTCTAGTAATGGGGACAGGGACTGTCTCTGACATGAACTGATTGGCCTGCTCTTTGATCACCTCCCCTGAGGGGGGAGCAGCCTTACCAGGCCACAGAGGAAGACAATGCAGCCACTCCTGATGAGACCTGATAGGGGTCCTCTTCCCCTTCCATCTGACCCTAGCCTATCAATGGACTAGGGAAAGGGCATAGGGGGAGAAGAGGGAGGGAGGATGGTAGGGCAAGGGTGAGGGGGCTATCACTTGGATACAAAGTGAATAAATTGTAATTAATATAAATTAAAAATTGGGATGCTTTCTGGTGCCCCCTATTTTTTACAAATAATTTTCACCATCATACTAACATTTTTACAGCTTTGAAAGTCTGACCAGATACTGTCAGGCTTTCTGGAAAAGGAACCTCCTTCCAGGGGTTTCCCAGCTCATTCATCTCTGCTGTATGACAGTTCAGACCGGTGAAGAATTTCCAACAATGATCCTGTACTTTCTAGTTACGGCCACTCTTCAGTTGCTCCCACTGACTTCATTATTTCCTTCTTTAGCTGATGTGAAACATACTCTAGCACAAGTTTCACACTTGGAATTTAATTCAGAAGAACCTAAATCTAAACTTAGAGAAAAAATGAAGTGGAAAGTATATAAAAGAAAGGAAAGAGGTGACCAGATATGATTTCCCAGGTGCTCACCTGCCATTTTAACAAGGTACAAGAGAGTTATTAGCCAGGTAATATTTGAATGTTTTAATGTTGTACTTTTTCTTCTTTTCCAAAGAAATTTATTGGGGTGAGGGGACAGCAACGAGTCCTCAATTAAATCTATAACGAACCTTCTTCCAAGTAGGGTGTGGGGCAAAGGTAACAAGGGTGAGGATTGAGTATCTGGGGTGGGGAATAGATGTAATTAGCCCGTAACAGCCAGTGCTTGGTAACACGTAAAAGCATAGCCTATAAAGTGAGTGATTATGCAGTAACTTGTGTAAGTAAGAGGCAAGTTCTGAATGAAAGCTTTATGCCAACATGGGAGCTCTGCAGAGTCACAGCGTGCAAGTAGTTTCACGGAGCGCCAGGCCACTGAGTTGTTTAGAACTGAAGAGAGCGAGGAAACCACCGTGTAACTAGGTTGATGGTAAAGCTTAGGCTGTGGTAGCTCCGGGGCCTTTGGTCTACGTGTGTAAAATAAGGGCTTGGGGGAAAATACTGACCCTTAATTTGTTTTAAACAACTAAAAACGTGCTTCCTTGAGGTTCGTATGCAGGAGGACAAGGGACGGCTGTTTACCAAAGCCAATTGCTCTAAAACCTGAAATGACCAATGATCTGCATTTTCAATAAAATTATTTGGCTGTCTCAATTACTCTGAAGAACTCAATTACAAAGCGTTTCAACATAAGTTGTGTGCCCTGCCCTTCAAGAACTCCAGTGTTGAAGTCCTAAGTCTTGAAGGCCTCAGGACGTAACTGTTTTGGAAGATAAAGGTTTCTAAAGATATGACTATGTTAAACATATAGCTGTGTGGCAGAGTCTAATCCAACAGGAGTGTGTCCTTGGGAGTGGTGAGAATTTGAATGCATTCAAAAAATAGTGGAGGTTCACATGTCTCAAGAGACAGCCACGTGAAAATATGCTTAGAGGAAAACCATGTTCCCTGGGGACAATGGCCTCATGAGCAAGTCAGCCCGTTAGTACCTTCCTCAAGCTGTGGCACTGGGAGGGAGGGAGTGGTTTATCAAGGACCATGTAGCTCATGCTCAGGAAGTGGAAGTCTGCCCTCAGTGACTGAAGAAAACAAATCGGCTATTGTAGAAAAACTCCTAAAGGAAGAATTACAAAAGACAAGGCAGAGAAACTGGAGAGACAGAAGAGGCCATTATAAGTAGAATGAGGAAGATTTTAATTCTGAAGAGGGAAAACAAGCTGGGTGCCTGTAATGCCAGCACTCAGGGAGGAGAGGCAGGCAGATCTCTGTGAGTTCCAGGTCAGCCTGGCTTACACAGCAAGTCCAGGACAGCCAGAGCTACACAGAGAAACCCTGGGGCGGGGGGGGGGGGAAGGGAAGAGAAGGAGAAAGAAGAAGAGGAGGAGGATAAAAGTGAGAACCAACAGAAGCAGTTGGGGTGTGTGTTATCTGAAGAAAGGGGAGAAGTCGTGGTCAGCCGTGGACCTGCTGGGCCCGGAGACCTGGTGGTTTACAAGGTCTAAGGCACAGGGAGGCAGCGGTCCTGCAGCGTGAAGGCGCGATCAGACCTTGCAGGGGTGTGTGCAAAAGGCAATTGAAATAACGGGGCAAAGAGATCAGCCAGATCAGGGCCCGCAGAAGGCAGGGTTCATTTCAGAGTTTTAAAGTCACTTCCCCAAGGTGGCCACTGAGAGCAAGAGACGTGGGGAGGGAGAGGAGCTAGCAAGAGGGCTCAGGTGAAAGGGCCCTGGAGGGTAGTCTTGGTCTCTCTTACCGAGTTTGGAGTCACTGCAAAAATAGTGAGGTTATCGTCAATCTGTTCCACAGCTGTTCACAAATGTTGGCGTTCCAACCGCGAAAATACTACGGCCCGGAGAGTGAAATGCTAAAATAATTTGGAATTTGTTTCCTTCCCACATACCAGTGCTGCTGCTGTTTGATCACACGTAACTAACACATGTGCAGTCTTTCTTACACGATAGTTTTTTTTTTTTTAATGAGAAAGAAGAGATGTATTAATGTGACTATTACCTATATGCATGGAATGCCAATGTTGATGTCCTCCAAGGGCGGTTAGAACTGGGGCTTTGACAGCATTTGTTTTTCCTCACCTCCCTTAAAATTTCCTTCTCACCTCTCATGGTCTCCCTTTTTAGACCTACACAAACACATATGTAAATACATACAAATGCATCTAATTAAAATTAAAATTATTACTATTGACATGTGTGTATGTTTGTGACACAGTGTATGTGGGGGTCAGAGGTCAGCTTTGTAGAGTCAGTTTGTGCCTTTCATTTTTAGGTGGGTTCCAGGGGTTGAACTCAGATTGCCAGTCTTGTGCAACAAGCACCTGTGTCCACTGAGCCATTTTTCTGGCTCCAAATGTAGGTTTTGCACATGAGAGGAACATGCAGTATTTACCTTTCTGGTTTATTTTGCTTAACTTAATGATTTCCAGTTGTATGCATTACATACAATTCCTATTTCCACACTTGTTTATTATTTATACAAATGATGACATGAATTACATATGATTATAAATACCAGAGAAATGTAGTTCTTCATGGTAGTGTGAAATTATGCGGTAAGTGGGGGGAGGGGCTGGGGACTGAGAGCTGGCTCAGCTGGTAAGAGCCTTCCAGGGGGCCCAAGTTTCCTTCCCAGTACAAAGGCAGGCAGCTTCCAACTACCTGTGCCTCCAGCTCAAGAAACTCTAATGGCTTCTTTTGGCTCCCACAGGCACACACAGATACACACAGAGACTTAGTCTGTCTTTGTCTGTGTGTCTGTCTGTATCTCTCCTACATGTGGCTAGAGAATGGGATCAACAGCTTCTGATGGTTATCTGGATTTACTGGCCGCTTCCTCCCATTTGTCCTCTCCTAACTACATCCAAGCACCATTCACACCCCCACAAATGTGTCCAACTGTAGAGGAACAGCTGTGTCATGGTGTGTTCCCAGGGAACCAGCTCGTCAGAGTTACTAGTTCTCTTCCAGTCCAACCACTTCAGTAAAAACAGAAGTTTTGAGTAACATCTATAAAATGGGTATTGTAAGCACATGTCTGAAAATCTATTGCAATCCGTGAAGATGTAGCAAGTTGTAAACAAACGTCAGTAAAATCGTAGTATTAGATATTTAGAATCCGCTGTTGTAAGACCAAGCAGGCTAAACTCTCAGATTTCACTGCTTTTCATTCTAAAGAACAGCGTGTGTGTGTGTGTGTGTGTGTGTGTGTGTGTGTGTGTGTGTGTGGTGTGTGTGTGTGTGTGGTGTGTGTGTGTGTAACTGTATCTCTAACTTCCTTCACTTTTTAATGTAATAATAGAATTTTGAGTTTTCTCTGTGCAAGGGAAAAAATGATAACCCATATGTCAAAAGAAGCAAAGGTGTGTTAAAGCTGGCATACAAATTTCAAATTCTGAAAGTAACTCTGGGGGAAAAGATGATTAATGTAGGTGGAAGAAAATTAAAGGTTTCTCATGAGGCAAAACTTGATGTTAATTTCTGAAGCATTTTTCCATGATTAATAGCCTTGCAAAAAAAGTAACAAAAAGAAATGTGCGTACCTGATTCTTCACTCGGGAGTATGTTTTCAGGTGCTTTACAAATTCTGGTTGAGTGGTGTTGTGTACAGCTGTTAGAGCCATGCTTCCGTTATTTAACCTGAAATTAAACATTTGTGTTTGACATCAAGGAGCTCACTAACAGACTATTTCTGAAACACCCCACATCATTTTGTCTAACAGATACAGTGCTCAATTAGAGGATACTGACAAATATCGAAAGACTGCCGTGTTGAATTGACCTAAAAATTTTAACCACATTCTGCTGTGCTCCTGTTGATGTGGAAAAGCCTTTCAAATTAGTTTTATTAGTCCTCAGGGTTTTTCCTCAGCAAAACCTTACTGCAAGCTCTTCAAATATCAAACCTTTATGTACTTTACTCACATCAAGAAGTAATATTAAATCCACCTTAATAATGTAAGAATTCTAAAGCTATGTATGCCTTTTTAAAAGGTGTATTGGCCACATCTGAACAGGGGGTCTAGGTCCTGTCCATGAATGGTCCTTGGTTGATGCATCAGTCTCTGTAGTCCCCCCGGGGCCCAGATTTTTTGGCTCTGTTGGGCTCCTTGTAGAGCTCCTGTCTTCTCCAGGTCTTTTTAGCCCAACCCCTTTCTTCCATAAGACTCCCTGAGCTCTACCCAGAATTTGCCTCTGAGTCTCTGCATCTGTTCTGATCACCTGTTGGGTGGAGCCTCAGTCTCCATGTGGGTCCTCAGAGCAAGGGGAACATGGATTGTCTCTGACATGAACTCAGTTGCTTGCTCTTTGATCACTTCCCTCTGGCAGGAAGGCCACAGAGGAAGAGGATCCAGGCAGTCCAGATGAGACTCAATAAACTAGGCCAGATGGCAAGGGAGGAGAACTCCCCCTTTTCAGTGGACTAGGGGAATGGGAGATGGGGGAAGATGAAGGGAGGGACTGGGAGGAGATGAGGGAAGGGCTAAAATCAGGATATAAAGTGAATAAATTGTAAAAATTAAAAATATTTAAAAATTTTGAAAAAGAAAAGAAAAAGTATATGGTGACAGTGAGGTCTTATATAATACATGGCTAGATATTTTTCTAAAATCCAAACTGTAAACTAAAGTTTACAGTTTATTTATGGGCAGAAGGTCTAAGTGACATAGAAAACAAAATGAATCAAAGTGCCCTGGGTATAGAAGATAGAGTGAACAATCATCACCACATATTTTGGCTAAACAACAGAGCATTTTACTCCTGTATAACTTTTATCCAATAAGAGACTAGAAATCCAAATGTGTGATTTAGAGCCAACACAGCCTTGAAAACTGTGGAGGCTCAGACTAGCACCATAACAAACCTTAGATGTCAATCCATTGTCCAGTCATTCTATGTACGGATGGGCCACTCCCAGGGGAAGGCCCTCAATGCCAATCAGAGAATTGCTAGCAGCAGAGCTCTTAACTGCTGAGTTGACGGTCCAATCTTCCTCCTACTCACCATGCTGTCTCTTCCCTCTAAAATCAGAAAGCACCAGAGTATTCATGGCATTGCCTTTAAACATCATTTTTCTTCCTTGTATTATTTCATAAATATTATCAATTTTCCTTTGTTCTATGTGATTGCTTTTAGAAAATAACTACTCTTAGATTAAAAATGAATTTGCTTAAAGGGATGTGCAAAAGACAGACTGGCTCTAATTCTGTGAAGTTATACAGTGCCTTACTGCTATCTCAGTAAAACATAGCCAGGAGATTTCTATGTACCACTGTTCATGTTAAGCAAACCAAATGTCTCTCTAACTGAAAGCATCAACCCAGCCCAGATCCTCTGCCAGAGAAATACCACTCATACCTACTGAGCTATCTCTCCAGCCCTCATAATAAAGATATGTTTGTATTAAAAATTGGCGAGCAGAGGCGTTCACAAAAAACATCAACCTTTGGCATAATATTCTCAACAAGCGGTGAAGTGGAAGCAAACAAAAGAGGCGCAATAAAAAGTGTGTCAATGAGACCCAAAGGAACACTCTAGCCAGCGAGTTAGCAAAATGCCAGTGATTATATGACAGCTTCTTTTGTTTGCTTGTTTACAGTTCAAGAGTTGTTCACAGTGTACTGTGAGGACAAATCCTTTAGGAAGATTTAATACCCTACAAAAAACCCTTACTTTTTAATGCATAATTCTTATTCTTTAAAAACATTTTTTATTAATTCTTTGAGACATTTATATAATATATTTTGATCATATTTAAATCTTCTCTGAATTCCTCCCATATAAACCCCCTACATTCTTGTCCATTCCCAACTTCCTGTTATATTTTGCCTCCCCATAATCCACCCCATCTAATTTGTACTGCTCATCTAATGAATGTGGGGCCATCCACAGCGGTGTGATTGCCCTACCGCTGGTCACGTCCTTAAAGAAAACGGATTCCTCCTCCCTTCAGAAGCCATCAATAGTTAATAGCTCTTCAGCCAGGGGTTGGGGCTCATTAGCCCCTCCCACACCATGGCAGAATGTTAACAGGCAGGATCTTACATAGATATTGTTCAGGCAACCACAGCTACACCACAGTGCACCAGTACTGTCATGGGTGGGAGATACTGTTCCGCTGAAGAACGCCCTCTGGCCTCTGGCTCTTAAAGTCTTTCCACCTCTCTTCCATATAGTCCCTGATTCTTGGCAGGGGTCACGGGGATGACATGGATGTCGTATTTGTAGTTGAGTACTCATTCACTTACGTTTATTCTCTGCTCTTTCATCAGAGAATGTATCTTTAACATGTTCTAGCTAGCTAATAGTTCAAGTGTTACCAAGCAGAAAATTATTTATAAAAAGCAAGCATTAAACAAGTCATCAAAATACTTGCCTGGTGTCAGGTGCAAAGCCTCTGGGTGCCACTGCACACAGGCAGGAAATTGCCATGACCCCGATGTTCAAGAACTGCCCTTGTGTGGTTTGCCATTGACCACCACAGTCTAAAGAAAACAGAAGTGGCTGCTTACTTTCTCTCCCATTCCATGCTACCATATAGGGCTTTAAGCAGATTCTTTCTGACTTACCAGATTCCTGAGACCTCTGTGCTTTTCTAAAAGTGAAGTGACAAACAAAAACATGTCACACATGAGTAGAGAACCCTTAATTGTATGTACAAAATTTTCCCTAATAGAAAATCACTTAAGGTATAAATGTATTATGAGGAATAGATTCTTAGTAACTGGAACCTTTCCTTAATGCTGCTTTAATATTTAAATTCAATGCTAACCCCCCAAATCCTCATGAGGATCAAAACTGTGGGATTGAGAATCGTGGTTGTACGCAAAGCCTAAATCGTGGCACACACTCAAATAAGTGTCAGATGGTTACATCAGGGAGGGACCAGCTGTTGGGCTGTCAGTCTGTATGGAGGGTTGCTTCAGAAGACGGTGAATTCCATGTTTATGAGAAGAGGTAGGAATCTATGCTTCTCCACTCTTCAGTAGTATGCGAGAAAATAGCCGAAAGGCACAAGTCTAATAAACTGCTTAGGTCGACATAGTTTATTCTTAAAAGAGAAATGAAGAGGCTCAGTCGTTAAGAACAAAGGCGGCTCTTGTAGCAAACCCATATTCACTTCCATCACCATGCTGGTGGCTCACAATATCTGTAACTCCAGTTCCAGGGGATCTGACACCCTCTTCTGGCCTCTGTGGGCACCAGGCTTGTATATGGTACATAAGCAAATCACTTGTACATATTTTACTAAAAATAAAGAGAATTAAAAATATCAACAGTACGCAGAGCTTTTATTTACCTTTTCTTCTTCATCCTGAGAGCAAGCGGATGGTAAAAAAGACATTTTATAGTTCTCTGGCCTAAAAAAAAAAGAATGAAATCTATTATTAATAGTCATTGGCATTGCGATATGGAATTTTTGCCTTAAGAGAATCACTTAAGTCTGGCCAATGCTTTGGTCACAGCAAAGTCTCCATCTGCATTTCTCTGCCCGAGCCCCAGTTCTTCCACCAAAGCCAAACCCGGCCGAGAACCCGAAGAGAAGCAGTTTGCCAGCAGAGCTAAGGGTGCAGACATCCGCTGACCGCATGTGACCTGGAACAGGGTAGCCAGTGCACCAGCGAGGGGTGGCGCCCGCAAACATCAGAGAGGATGTTTCTTTGCCGAAGAGATGCTGCCCGGTATACACCAGAGCGACCGGCCTCGCTTCCTCGGCACCTGTATTTACTACAGGAACCGTAAATGCCGCTTACCACTTTTCAGGCGATGAGCAAAGAAATCCAAAGTAGTAAATCTTATAGCTTATATCTATTCCACATAAAATGGGATTAGCGATGTAATGCTGAAGTAGATGACCAGGAAAACAGAGCTCATGTTAGGTTTGCATTGTATTTTTCTGAACTTGAATGCTGCCGTGTGGGATAATTTATGGCCTGCGGGCGTGTTGTGATAGTTTGCCTCTCTGGTAATATGATCTTAGGCCTGAAGTCTTTGTACAATCAAACAATAGTGCATATTACATATGCAAATAGAATGTATGAACTTCTCCCGTTTTCTTTTTAAATTGTGATTTTGAAGATCGTTACAATATTTTTCCATCAAGATTATAGTAAAACTTCATTTATTGCTCTTTTCAAAGCAAGTAGTTGAGAGGCAATTTAACTAGAAGACACCTTGCCTTTGAGCTTCTGTCAAACATTTTCATGCTTAGAGACAAAGAACTTACTGTTCCTCAATAAGACAGGCAGAAACACAATAGTTACTTATATGAATCAAAACTTCCTTACTCTACTTGGACATCCTAAAAGAAATTCTTAACCCATTATAACGCACATAGTTGCAGTCACTACGTGAGCAATAGCACAGAGAGAATGTGCCAACACAGTTGTGGATCCTGCCAACACAATTTAAAATCACATTTTATCAGCAGGGTGTGTGTTTTAAATTCACATGTGCTCTTATTACACAAAACTGCCACCATGTAATGTTCAGATGAAAATCACTGGAAGTCTATGAGAGAAAAGTTGGTAAAAACATTAGAAATACAGCTTTCCATTCACAGCATAGATGCTTGTCAAATATTTGCAGAACTGTCTGCTGAAAGTCTAAGTGATTTAAAAGTTAGAAAATACCAGAAAATGTTAGAAAATTAGACTGGGTATATCAGCCCAGTAGTGCAGCATTTGCTAGCATGTGTAAGGTCTCTCTGTTCTCTCTCTGGAACCCTAAGCTAGAGAATAGTTTATTGGCTCAGCTACTTTGATCATGGTATCTTTGTTAGTCTCTCAAAATTACAGTTATATAGAATCCTACTCCATTCAACTTTAATGAATAAGCCTTTAGCTTCTCCACAAAAATGGGCACTCACAGCAGAAGAATGTTTGTACTGAGCAAAGACAAACACACAGATATATAAATAAAAAAATTCAGTCAAGAATATAAAAATATGGTGTCACTTGCAACTCTGACAGGCATGTTAAAAACACATCCTGTGAATCTTTGAGGTAAGTTCTCACTTCAAATCGGTTTCATTTCTATAGCTGAGAGAAAAACTCCATGTGAAGAAAATATTGAACTTGATAACTGTCATCTAAAAATATGTTTACAAGACATGGTTACTGATTTTCGTAATTATTAGGATAATTCCAAATACTCTAGGATTCCTCCATCTAGCTTCTGAAGGGAAAAGGCCCTAGTGAAGGCCTTGTTATGTTTTACAAGTGACCAAAATAACCCAGAAGGGAAAGTAACAAGCAAGCAACCCTCCTTTCCAGGACAGTGAAGGCACTGGCAAGTGTGGGAAGAGGGTGAACTGTGCAACTGGGAGAAGTCAATGCTAGCCAAGAGCTGTGAAAACATGGCTGTTTTGCACACCTGTCTCCAAGTCCAAGTCTTGTCTCCTGGATTTGGTTGGGAAAGGACATTTCTGTGGCCATGAATACGTGCTCCTTTTCTGTCACTTGCAACTGTGTCCTTCAGTGTCCAGTTGCAGAGGCTGAAACACCTTGGCCACTGCTACTGTCAACTAAGTTGTCATTGAAATAATTATTACACAACTAAGCATTAAGCAGTAAGAAGAAAGCCTTAGTTACTAACGATAAATAAGCCTAACTAAGCCAGAACTCCAGCCATACCAGCGCAAACAACGAAGTCAACCTCACTCCCTGCTCAAGTAATTCTGACTGGTTCAGCCAAAACAAGCTGTGTTCTGGCTCTAATGACTTAAAATATGGTCCTAGGTCAAGGAGGAACACGACTTGAGTGTTTCCTGAAAGCTGCTCATTGGAGTTTCAGATACCAGTCTCAGTGATCCTAGTCACAATCATCCTGGCAGTCCTGGCCAAGTAGTTAGTCAAGAGAATAAGAGAAAGAAGTCAAGAAAAGGAAATTAAATTGTCACAGGGACAAATAATGAGATCATTTAGAAAACTCCAAAGACCTTAGTAAAGTTGCAGGATACAAAATTAACATAGTGTTTTATTCACTTATAGCAACCTGTCATAAATTAATCAAGACAATCAACTTATTTACAAATACCACCCAAGAATACTCAGGACCAAATTTTAATACAGAAATTAAAGAGTTGTAAACTTAAAACTGGAAACATTGATGAAAGAGACTTAAGATGACAGAAAACAATGTGCTGAGATCTTGTGTTCACAAACTAGAAGAATGAACACTAAGATAGACACACTATCTAAAGCAGTTCCTATCAAAGGATTCAATGCAATCTCTATGAAAATTCACAAGGTTTCTACAGAAACAAATATATATATATATATATATATATATATATATATATATATATATATAAATAAACATACCTCTATATATTCCCTTCTGTTGGTTTGCCCCAAAGCAGACACAATAATCAGAGACCCACTGGTTCACATTCAGGAATCCCATAAAATGCTGAACAGAAAGCTATAATAATACATATGCGGAGGACCTGGTGCAGACCTGTCAAGGTGCTGTGCTTGCTGTCTCAGTCTCTGCGGGTTCATATGAACCTTGCTTCAGAGGGCCTTGTCCTCCATCCCCTTGAGCTGTTAAACTCTTTCCACCTCCTCTTCCAAGGGGTTCCCTGAGCTCTGAGGAGAGGGATTGCATGGAAACATCTCATTCAGAGCTGTTTGTTCCAAGGTCTTTTTCCCTGTGTCATGTCTGGCTGTGAGTCTGTGAGTGTCTTCCCAGCTGCTGTGGGAGGAAGCTTCTCTGATGCTATGAGTTAATAACAGTTAGTTTAAGACATGGACATTTTTTTTTTATCCTTGCTCAGCAAACTTTTTTTCTGTATTTAGAGGTTCTTGCCTTTTAAACACTTTGATAAAAACGAGGGGGAAATGGGGCATAGTTCAGCTGTTAGGAACACATACTGTTTTTGCAGAAGACCAGAGTCCAGTTCCCGGCACCCATATTGTACAATGCACAGCTGTGTATAACACTAGCCCAAGGCGTTCCGATGCCTTCTAAACTCCAAGAGCACCGCACTCACGGTTACATACCCCGACACAGACACACAGACATCCCACACCCACCCACCCACACATCCCCACACACCCTGCCATACACACCTATGCACACATTTGAAACTTAAACACCCGAGTGGGTTCCCTAGTAAGAGAAACAGGGACTGTCTCTGACACGAACTCAGAGGCTAGCTCTTTGACACACACACACACACACACACACACACACACACACACACACACACAC
>NW_026585895.1:5720927-5744918 GCF_907164565.1 Psammomys obesus | reverse complement strand
CACACACACACACACACACACACACACACACACACACACACACACACCTGAGGGAGGAGCAGCCTTGCTAGGCCACAGAGGAGGACATTGCAGCCAGTCCTGATGAGACCTGATAAACTAGGGTCAGATGAAGGGGAGGAGGACCTCCCCTATCAGTGGACTTAGAGAGGGGCAGAGAAGAGATGAGGAAGGGTGGGTGGGATTGGGAGGGAGTGAGGGAGGGAGATACAGCTGGGATACAAAGTAAATAACCTGCAAATAATATAAAAAATAAAAAATTATTAAAAAAAAAGAGCCCTTTACACAGGGTGGAGACAGCAGGCAGCTCTGCCCCCTTCAGTGCCTGGCCGGCGGGAAGGGCTGAGCTGTCACAGCAGTGCCATCTTCTGGAGCCTGCTCAAAGGACCTGGTTGAGGCCCCTGGTGGGGGAAAGCAGCTTCTTTTCAGAAATGAACCCATGGTGGACACTTGTTTTATTTTATTATCGGTTGCTTGTGCACAGATAACATACCACAAACGTTCCTTCCTCTTGTGAAAACTATTTAGCGTCTAGGCTCTATGTTTTCGGAAGTCTCCCTGAAGCCCTGAGTTTTTTTGGGAAGTCTTTGGATTCTTCTGCAGTGTCCTTATCTCAGTGTGTGTTTACTAGGTAAGAAGGGCATGTCAGCTCCATTACGAACTTAGGGAACCGTCGCTATGTATGAGCTCTGTCTTTAACCAAAATGTGATTACAACAAACAATGATTACATGCAAAGAACTCAAAAGTCTCTTGACAGAAAAATGGATTTAAAAAAATAAATATTATGACTAGTAATTTCACTGAAGAAGATATACAAATGGCCAGTAGGTTCATAAAATAATGCTAGCCCTCACTAATCATAGAAATAAAATTTAAAACCTTAATAACTGCTACTTTGTAACATGTATACTAAAGTTGGAATGAAACAGAGATGAGGAGCTTGACCCTTGAACAATGACATCATGAAAATTTATATTTCACGTTCTTACCAAAGCCATTCTACAAAGTCCAACACCAGAACATGATAAAGACATAACAATAATAAAAAAAACTACAGACCCATTTCCCTGGAGAACATAGATAAAAACTCAAAAACTCTCCACAGAAACTAGCAAACAGAATTAAACGAACATGTTATGAGGATCACATACTGACAACAAGTTGATTTAATTCCAAAAATATAAGAATTTTCCAACATAGTAAACCAACAATATAGTTGGACACAAAGACAGAAATCATATGATAATAAGATCTACAAACTCAAAATTTCTACAAAAGAATACAGATATAATAAGAGGTAGACATGCACAAGGATTTTTTTTTTCTGAAAAGGATTCTAACAGCACAAGAAATTGCCTAAGCGTTAACAGAGGGAACACATGAACTTAAAGCTTCTGTGCCTCAAGGACAGAGCATCAGCATGAGAAGATACCTAAAATCAGAAACATTCTTCCAACTACTCCACAACAGAAAGGGGATTAATATCAAGAATATATAAAGAACTGCAGAAGTTAAACTCAAATCCCGTATCATTTCACAAATGATGAACTGAATAAATGGTTTTTAAAAGAAAAAATACAGATGTCCAATAGCTACTTGGAAAGGTGTCTATTATCCTTAGACATTAGGGAAATGCAAATGAAGCCATTTTGTATTCTATCTTATCCTACTTAGCATGGCTATGATCAAAACAAACAACAACAAAAACAAACCAACACAACAACAAAAACCAAATGACAACCAAAGCTGCCTAAGATGTAGAGAAAGAGAAACCCTTGTTTACTATTGATAGGAATGTAGACTGGTGCAGCCACTTTGGAAATCAACATGGAAGCTTTTCATCAAAGCTAAAATAGGAGTAGGAGGACTCAAAGTCAAACACCAAAGGGATACTTGCATATCTTAGCACTTAGCTTACTGTAGAACCATTCGCCATAACCAAAACGATCAATCGACCTAAGGAACCACAACAGATAAATGAGTAAAGAAAATGTGGTGAACATATACAATGGAGGTCATCTAGTCACTAGAATCAAGTTATTTAACATGTTTTCTCTTACACACACACACACACACACACACACACACACACATGCACAGCAGGAGAGCAGAGTAAGATGTGTATGAAGAAAGAAACACTTATATATGGAATCTGAAAAACAAAAATAAATAAAGAAACAACTGACCTCACAGGAGCAGGGAGAAGAGGCTCCCGCCCACTGTGTGGGTCAGTGGAGGCAAAATCCAAGGGAGAGTAATTAGTGTGTAACATGCTTGAAAACCACTGAGAGTGGAGAATTATAAGTAGGTAGGGGCACACATGGTAATTAGTCCAGTTTAGCCATTCCACGACATCCACATATTCCAAACATGTTGTATGTGTAACTATGAACAGCTTTTAGTCAGTTTAAAAGTGAGTCAATAAGGAAAAGCTAGTTAAGTCAACTGACAGAAATAAATTAACTTTAAAAGAATATTTCTCAGGTCCCACTCTAGATATAATCAATCAGTGTGTGATTTTTAAGGTTCCCAGGCGAATTTTACAGAGGTGTAGTCTACGAATAAGAAGTGTCAACACCACCTCGTTCCTAGGTTTCACCTCCAACTTGTAGAATGAATTTGTGTATGTGTGTGCGTGTGCGTGTATGCACGTATACCTTGCACCCAGGTACACATTTTAACAAGTGCGCAGTGCAACTTATGGCAGTCTTGGTCTGCAAAGTAGCATAGGGATCTTTCCTCTTGGGGACCTTGGACTAGAGCTCTCGGTGCTCTTTTGAAGCTTTACTGCCTGTGTCCTGGCCGTGTGGCTCATGGTGCATCTAGAATTATCCAGAAGGAAGACAAATCAATCAATTTTTGTTTCTTGCTGCATGAGATTTACAGTAAAGGTTTTGGAGAGGACACACAATTAGAGAGGGGCCTTTCGGATCACTGATTACAGAATCCTACGACATCATTTCCTCCATGTCTGGGGTTAATTAGAAGAGGACTATAAAACAATTCCTCTAGAAAGGCTTTGAGATGTATGACATAACGCTGCTATGCACAACAGCGAAGGACACACATCACAGCCCAGGAAAGTAAAGACTGCCCTCAGTGAGCTTGACGTATGGTGAGTGCTCAAGCAAAACCCTTTTGGAAAGCTAGAGATCAGTTTGCTTAGTGACCTGCCAAGTCTGCAACTGTCCTCCAATTTCACACAACTTAGCTATCATGGGAAGCATGACCAGGTGTCAGAAATTATTCATCATTCGCTCATTAGTGCATACCTTAATCTCTGAATATGAGTTTCTTTAGCACTCTGAAATAAACATGAAAGTTCCTGAGAAAGTACATTTCAAATCATACAATTACAGACAGTACTTTTCCCTCCAGGAAACTGTACACATTTTGAAAAGATGTCCACAATAAAGAACACTATGCTCTTCAGATAATAGCAGAAGGTAAACATTTTAATTAGCAGGAAGAGTTATTTTTTCAAACACTACCAATAACTTTGGCCACCATCCCCTCCCCCCACACCTGCTGAAATGTGCTGAAAAAAAGGGCTGGGGTGAGAGGTGAGTTCATGAAAGAGAAAGTAACAGTAATAGGCAGCATCCACAGGCTCCAACAGAAGCAATGAATAAATGAATGAATGAGTGAATGAATGAATGAATGAATACATGAAAAAAATTGTCCTTGGAAGTGCAAGCACTTCTGCAGAACAATTAACTTAATTAACCAGACATGATGAATATTCATAAGGCTGTTAATGTCTCCCACATCCAGGCAGATAAATGTGATGTAATGACTTCCTAGCCAAGCATATCTAAAATTCTCAGGGAAGCAGCACCTTCAGCTCAGTTCTTTGCCTTAAATATCATAGAAATTAACAGCCCCTCGGCAGTATTTTATTCTCTTCAAATTAATTGGAAAGCATGAAATTTATTTATGCAAACTCCGTAGGAATATATGGTCCCGAGCCTTCAGTGTGTGGATTAAGTCTTGTTTTACAACAACCGGATTGCTGTTTTATTTTTATGTCCTCTCAGGCTTTTCTTGCTAGCCCCCCCCCATTCCCTTCTAATCAGCTTCTGTTTGTGTAGTTCCTTAGCACCAGTTACCATAGCAACAAACACCATTCCTAATGGCCAGCAGTTCAAATACAGGCTTTCCCACATCTGATACATTTGAGTCTGATGATAATTCGGCAGCTTAGTCTGTTGGCTTAGTGGAGTCATTTACTAAACACGGTCCCTCTGGTGTCTCTCTCCAGGAGGCAAATGGCTTCAAAGGCAGATTGTCTCCTCATGGACAGCTTGGAAACTTCCTGCCTAGCTCTTGTTCCCCTTCTTCATCAGAAGCCCTGACTAGGCATAGCATCCTTATATTAAACAACCCACACATGACTGTCCTTTACAATTAGAGAGAATTAGCAAGCTGCAACTCCTATCCAACTGCCAGAGTTTGGCAGCCTGATGCATCTTCAAAACAAAAAGATGACAGTGCCATTCCTGGAAATAGCTACTGAATTATAGGATATTCTCGAATAAGAAATACGCTTTGAAACTAAGGGAGGGGGCACACTCAATGCCTCAACATTATGCCTCTGTGAAATTGGTTACATATTACAGACAAGAACATGATGACCAATTTTTATAACCCGCTCCCCTCCATATCTGATGCACACTTCTGAGAAGCTGCCCTTTCCATCTCTGAGCTGTGGTGGTTAGCGAATGACCTCAGAGATCTAAGCGCTAATGAGACAAACAGCAGCCTGGGCACATTCACTGCCAGGAAGCTTCCCCTAGCCACAGGCAGGACTACTAAAATGACATGGAAGGGTCAAAAAATAAAATGACATGAAGCAATCATACAAAATGCATCTTCCCCACCCCGCTCTTTTTATCAAGGCTATTTTATTATCATCTTCAAGACCATTATTGTTTTTTATAAGTACCTTAAATTGTCAAGACGTATTCTAATCTCCCCCTTTAAATTATTGGTTTTGTGAAAGACCAATTCAAAAACCAAAAAAATTATTGGTTTTATAATTTACAAAGGTATTTGGATCTATTTCTTTTTTCTCTTTAATATTTCTGCAAGTACCTACTGAATAACATATACACTTGCAAAATCACAGATATGCCTTATAATAATAAAAGCCTAAAACTAATCTCCTAGGGATCCATTCACATGTTAAACACGTAAGTACAACTGTCCTTGGGATAGCAAAATTCCAGCATAGATATGGTTATAAACAGAACACTGGATTTTCTTTAAGCTACACACTTTTTGTTCATAAGAAAAAAATTCCTTTTGCTGTCTTAACAATTTTTGTATATTTTTGTGTTGGTTAGTTTTATGTCAACTTGACAGAAGCCAGAGTCATTTGGGGAGAAAGCATGTTCCTTGAAATAGTGCCCCACCATACTAGCTTGTAGGCATTCTATTGACTGGTGATTGACGTGAGAGCCCAACTCACCATGTATCACGTCACTACTGGGCAGGTGGCCTGGATACCATAACCAAGCAGGCTGAACAACCGTGGAGAGCAAGCGAGTGACTGGCACTCTTCTGTGGCCTCGGCTGTATTTCTTGCGTCCGGGTCCCTTCCTCAAGTTCCTGCCCTGACTTCCATTCACACTATACTACAAGCTCTGAGATGAAAGCCCTTTCCATCGTCAGGCTGCTTTTGGTCATGGTGTTTCATCACAGCAACAAAAACTCTAACTGAAAGTAGCCAGTTTCCTCTACTATTGCTCAGTGGTGTGAGGGAACTATGTACAAAATCAAGGATTCTTTTCTGAACCAGTCCTGCTTCGTTTTCCTGGCTCTGACCTCTTTCTCCCAACATTTTCGCAAGTAAAAGTTACTGCATCAAAAGGAACTCTCCTGAACTAGGAGCCATCAAATGCTTCCCCTAATCTGAAACATCCCATCATTCTTTACTGTTTCTCAGATTCCACTCAGACTGCCTTCTGTGGCATGTATTGAGTGTTCATCACCTGCTATGACACATCATCCCCCATGACTGGCTCTCTTCCTATTCCTCAGCTGCTCCTAGGGTGTACCTTAGTATCATTTCCATGCCATGGTGAAGTCTACATTTCAGGCGTTACTTACTCAATATATGTTCTGTGCGCACACAACTCAAAAAACAGTAGCATACTCCTTATGCTAAGGGCTTGGGAATACGACTGGGCTAAGAGGTGAAGAGCATAAGGGCTTGAACTGTCTAGGACCTGGGTTCTCGCTCCAGGCAGAAGGAATCACCTAGTGTTCTCTAGGTTATCTATTGAAGTTACAATTACCCGAGTCCCACATTTCACCTCACAGGACATGGTAAACATCATACTTACTCAGAGCAGCCCTGTTTTGAAACTTCCCTTCTGGTACTAGGCAGTCATTAGAATTTTTCATAGTGAAATAAAAATTCTACTGATAATTGCTTAATTGCCTACATACACTTTTTAAAATCAGACTTCATAGCATAATAACCTTGTCATTTAGGGGATATTACACATTCTTCTAATGTAGATTAGGAAAACTGAGTCTCCCAAAGGTTAAATGACTTGTCCCAAGTTTCACATTTGCTTGTAGAAGTGCTGGGAGGGGAGTGAGGCTATTTCAGAACCAAAGTTGGTGCATTTGACTTCAGGCTGTGCTGTGTATTTTAGGAGACAGGAAATAAAACTGTGCGCAGGCTTGTTTTTGTCAACATGATTCAAACCAGAATTGTGTTGGAAGAAGGAACCTGGTCTGAGACAATTCCTCCACATCACATTGGCCTGTAGGCAAGTCTGTGTTTGTCGCCTTAATAACTACTCGTTCATCCTATCGGGGGTGGTGCAGATCTGTACCCCTGGGCAGATGGTCCCAGGGTACAGAGAGCTGAGGAAGCCGTGAAGAACAGGCTAGTGAGCAGTGCTCTTCTGTTGGCCTGCTTCAATTCTTGCCTCAGCTTCCCTCTGTGATGGAAAGCTGTAAGATGAGATACGCCCTTTTCTCCCCAGCTTCTTTTTGGTCATGGTGGTTTGACACAGCAATGGAAAGCAAACTAGGACAAGGAACAGTTTGACAAATATGAGGCTACTCCTTGCCTGCTGGCATTAAGCCAAGAGGAAACTGCTCCCATGGGAGTCAGGGAGCAATCCATCTCCACCCAGCATTCTTCTGAGCTCTAAGGAGCAAAGTGTGGGCGGGTTCACTGGCAGATCCAACTCCAGCAACACAGACAACACTAGAGACCAGGAAGACAACTCATGAAACCTCGGAGCTAAAAACCTCTCCTAACCTTACTTACATAGTGTATGTGGCTAGACAGTAGCTATTATCACTCAAAATACCTTGGCAATAAAGACATGGACTACACAGGGCCATGTACTTCATAAAGTCAGAGTCCCCCACGGTTCTCCATAGACCACACAGTCTAACTGTGTTGTTAGTCTAACGAGGTGTTGAACAGTGAACATTGTAACTCATGTCTAACCAGCATTTGCTTGCTAACTTCCAAAAGCATGCCACTCCCAGTTTTTGATCATTATCTGTTTGGTTTCAGAGTTTCCCATGAGCTTTCCCAATGTTTTATGGACTTTGTTAAAATCTTTTTTTTTTTTGATATTTATTTGCTGTTTATTGGATACTAGTTATTACATGTAAATGAACAAAAAAAATGGCTACCTAGGGGGTAGCAATAGCCCAGGAAAATTTGGAGTTTGGCTGTGGACCTGCAACAGTCCAGTCTCAGGCAGTTCACTCAATTTGCCTTGCAAAATCTCAGCTGGAAGGTGAAGGATTGGTTTGTTTGTTTGCTTATTGTTTGGGACTTTCATTCAAAGTTTTTTTTATTATTATTATTATTTAACTTTTTTTATTTTTTTATTAATTACACTTTATTCATTTTGTATCCCCCCATAAGTCCCTCCCTCTTCCCCTCCCGATCCTACCCTCCCTCCCCTTTCTGCATGCATGCCCCTCCCCAAGTCCACTGATAGGGGAGGTTCTCCTCTCCTTTCTGATCTTAGTCTATCAGTTCTCGTCAAAAGTGGCTGCATTGTCCTCTTCTGTGGCCTGGTAGGGCTGCTCCCCCCTCAGGGGGAGGTGATCAAAGAGCAGGCCAATCAGATTTTGTCAGAGGCAGTCCCTCTTCCCATTACTAGGTAACCCACTTGGACACTGACCTGCCATGGGCTACATCTGTGCAGGGGTTCTAGGTTATCTCCACGAATAGTCCTTGATTGGAGTATGAGTCTCTGGGAAGTTCCCTGTGTTCAAATTTTCTTGTTCTGTTGCTCTCCTTGTGTTGTTCCTGTCCTCTCGAGCTCTTACTATTTCCCACTTCTTACCTAAAATTCCATTCACTCTGCCCGTCAGTTGGCCATCGGGCTCAGCATCTGCTTTGATAGTCTGCAGGACAGAGGCTATGACTACATACATGCTAATGTCTGTGTGTGATCCACATAAACTTCCCACCACCACCAAAAAATACAATTTAGCTGAAAAGAGCCCGACTCTTCCGTAAGATGGTGACACATGACAACAAGTGACAGCATCGCCACTGTTAGATAGCATCTCTGTGAGTATTCTGCCAGACAAATCATGTGCACAGCCTGTGAAATGTTGTTATAATGCATGTATTAGCTTATTAAAGTGATAGCTGCAGAGAATAGATACCGACAGCCTCAATTTACAGATCAGGACGCTAAGGCTGTAGAGAGATTGAGTAGCTTTCCATGGTCACCCACTGGTGAATATCTACACTATCATTCAATAGAGCATCCTCTGATGTACGTATGAAACCCAAAGACTGTAGCCTCACGGGGTTTTTATTACGTTGAAAGTCAGTTTGAACCAGCAGAGTCAATGTGAAATTGAACGACTTAGAAAGGAACGGACTGATTCACATCGACAGCTGCCGGATCGCTGTCAATCTTCATCCACTTGAGTGGCTTTGGGGTCACCATGGAAACGGGCCTGGGGGAAGTCTATGTGTTCATTTCTAGAATGGTTTCACTAAGGAGGGAGACTGTGGACAGCTCCGGCCTACAGGCTGCATCCCAGAAACCACGTGACCTGCAGCCTCGCGCCCTGCTGCCGTGCCTTCCCACCGTGAAGACTGTGCCACCTTCAGACTGGGCGCCAGACCAAACCCTGCCTTCCTTGAGATGCCTTTTTTTAACTAAGGTATGTTTGTCACATAAGATAAGTTTGCATCCTGGTATGTTACATAAGCCCAAAGAATGTATTTAATATAAAAAAGTCATGAAATGGGAGACTATAAGAAAATAAAACAATCTGTCCTTTTGTAATAAGTTACATTTTACTAAAGAGTTACACAAATGACCCCTTTGCATCTGTTCTCAGAGTGAGTGGACTTTGCCACTGGCCTTGGTAGAATGAGTCTTTCTAGAAAAGTGGAATGAGGGTATATGCTTATTTCCTTTTCCAAAGGAATAATAACAGAGTTTTAAAGGGTCTGTTTGCTTATCATCGATCACAACCAATGTTATCTCTAAAATGCTGAATGTCAGATTGCTTTTTGACTTAAAACAATAACAACAACAACAACAACAACAAAATAAAACCTTATTAACTATTCAAAGTACCATGGTCAATCTGAGAAAAATGTCAACATCAGCCAAGTACTATCTACATTATAATTTGTATATCTAATAATATTATGAACAAAAGAAAAAAAAAGGCTGTGCAATCTAGGCAATTGAAATAAAAATACAGAGGAAAAGCACAGATTAGTATCCCAACAATGACACTCACAGTTGTCGCTGGTTTAACAGCGACCACCTTATACAACTGCCACTATGCTGAGTCTGCACAGCTGGCTTCCTCCCTTCCTTGCCCTTAAGTAACTAGTTCACCAGGCCATGCAAATAGGGGCAATATGGAACCTGAACCGCCCCCAAACTGTAGCCACGGATGCTACAGTGTTTGCTAGAACACACTGGAGCAGGACACCAGCTGTCGTGAGTGTTGATCTGCTGTTTCTCTTGGCTTTCGAAATATGTCACAATGTGTCTTCCTAGAAGCATATGGAACTCATTTTTAAAAACTCTGAGATCTTAGGAAATACTATTTCTTAAACATCATCTACAAAACTGTTTTTGCTTTGCTGACTAAGCTACATTGAAGCTTTTTGGATTGCAGCTTCTCAGATTCCTGTCTGGAAGCCATGAATAACTTACTAACTCCTTCCAATCAGTAGCTCCACCACAGTCAGACACCCCCACAGACAAACCCCTGAGGGAATGAGATCCTACTCCTCAGCAAACTGAAATGCCATGCTGGGTTACATCCCACCTTTAAATATTTTGTATAAACCTTTTTCAAAAGTATTCCTCTGGCCATTCTTTGAACATTTTCAGTGCGGGACATTTTGCATCTGAACGATTTTTGTTAGAGACTTGGTCTCCAATGTGTTTACTGAAAGTCTGTTTCCATTGTTCTCACAAGAGCCCACGTATTTCTGAGTAAGGGGAATTACAATTACCTTTTAATTAAACTGATTACTCCAACCACACCAGCTCCTATTAGGAAAGCTGGACCCACCAAAATAAATTAACTATTTAAATATTTGGAACATAGATGATTTCTAGAAATTATTTAAAATTTAAAATTATTATATAGCCAAAGTAAATCAATATTCCATAAAATTAGAATATATTGAGGAACTTGCTTAGTTCATACAACAGCACAATTTGGTTTTTAAAAAAAATGTGTAATACCAAAAAGCTCTATGTATCTTTTAATATCACAGTGCAAAAAACTATACATGGGAAATAAATTAAAAATTAATATGCTCAGGTAAAGAAAAAACTTCTTACTCTGAATTTGAACAAACTCTCTTCCTGCTGTAAAGGCTTTCTAAATCCTCTATGATGCTATAATTACTAAGAGAAGATATGACCGATACACACTGAGTAAGTTATGGTTTCAGATCTGCATTGGTCACCATCATATACAAAACCAAGGTCCAGAGCAGGACTTAAGGCAACAGCATGATCTTCTTCTTCCTGTGGCTTGGGACTGTGCCATACTAAGCTCTTTATCATTTGACACAACTTTCCCAACCATATATTTTAAAATGTACACTTCCAAGATAGTTTCTTCAAATGTGCCCCGTTACCCTTCTGTCCACTGCTAGGCGTGAAAGTATGAAGCAATCACCCACCTATCCTCTTGATCCTGAATGCTTATATAGAACCTTCATCTAGATTTACCTCTCTTTTAAATCCCCTTTTGTTCAATAATGTTTTACCCTCTAAACCTAAATCTTATGCCTCACTAGGCACTGTTTTCTGTTTTTTTGTAACTACAATTCAGTGCTTTCTTAGGTGGCAATAATCCCTTCATCCTTCATGCATCCTAACATTTCTTTAGGAGCATTAAAGCTTTTTTTTTTTTTTTTAACTTTGGGGAAAATGAAGATCAACTGCCTTTCTTGACTTTCGTAGTGGATAGAGTAGGCTTTTGAAAAATCTAAGCCTACAGCTTTCACTGGTTCACTGGCTTTTTTCTTGCCTCCTCCCTGTCACTGTACAGCAAAACATCTTTCACACACCACCTTTTTAAGCTCTTGGATAGCAAGTGTTGCGCAAACATCCTCCCCAAAGTAATGTTTTCATCATATACGGTAATCCACTAGATATGCAAATCAATTCTGTATCTCATTTGCCTTATTCCTAGTGATCACATGCCAGTGAGCGATTTCAGCACGCCCAGTGATGCATTACAACCCAGTTTCCAGTGTCCACTGTGAATGTCCATGACACCTGTTTTGGCCCACTGACACTGCCCACACTCACCTACAGGGACCTCAGTCACCTGCTATCTGCCACCCTGTATGGTGTGGCCTCGTTGCTGTGATTTCCAGCTTAATGTCAACCCGCACCAACTGGCCCTGAGCGTGGGGCCCTTCCCACACCTGCTTTTCTTCCCCATCACAGCCTGGATACTCAGCAGTACAGTGCTCCTGACAGTGCCCGAGCTCACACAATGAACTTTTGGTGCCAGGACATGATGACCACCTGTGACCCATGCCGCAGAGGCCATGAGACTGGGACCATCGTCCAGGGCCAGGTGAATGAGCAGATGCTGGCTATCCAGAAGAACAGCACCTGCTTCATGGAGTGGATTGGCAACAACATCAAGGTGGCCGTGGCTGACTTCCTGTCACGGGGTCTGGAGGTGGCCTCCACCTTCCTTGGCACCAATACCACATTCCCAGATGTGCTATTCAAGAGCATGTTGGGGCAGCCCTGGCCACGTTCCACCACAAGGCCTTCCTGCGCCAGTTTGCAGGCACAGGCATGGGTGAGGAGTTAGCCGAGGCTGAGGGTGACATGAACCACATGCAAGCCGGTGTGGTGACACAGCCTTTAATCTCAGGACTCAGGGAGGTGAAGGCAGGCGGATCTCTGTGAGTTCGAGGCCAGCCTGGTCTAAAAAGCAAGTCCAGGACAGCCAAGGCTACACAGAGAAACCCTGTCTCAGAAAACCAAACCAAACAAACGTCCTATACTGCACACACACACTCTTTCCTTTAGCCCTGATGGTACAGGAATAGTGCCCTAATGGTCCAAGCCTGTCACAGGTCCCTCTCCAGCCAAACACACCACACCTTTCCCCAGTTTATGTGGGACACTGCTTTCCCAGAACAGAGAATTGGCAAGACAGTTCTTCAAGAACAGGAAGATCTTGAACTGAACACTTGAATGCAAAGTAGAGGCCAGTTCAGGGCTCAAGAAAGCGACCACCTCCTGTTAGTCGTCCAGCCATTGGAGAGAGCAGGGCAGTTAGAATAAGAGTTTGTTTTTCATCCTTGGTGATAAAAACTAAAGCTGTATAGCATTGCCTTAATTGAATATGTAATATTGAACTTTGTGACATTCCATTCATAAGAAAATGCTAAACCTGTAAAAAAATAAGCCTTATCTACTTAATCAATAAATTATGAGAGAATTAAAACCAGCATCTTTTATTCATTCAGAAAATAGATTTGTTATTACCAAATATCTACCACAATCAATCACAGCAGAACTCACTACTAGACAGCTATTAAACTGTCAGCAAATTTGCAAGAGAGGACCACAGCATTGCCCCACTGTCTGATGAATACAATAGCTTTTATTAATGTTCTTCTTGAGAGTAACATTGCAGAAGCCAGACACTAAGGCTTGTAAGTGCAAACACATGCATGATAAGTACAGGGCAGTGCACTGTGCTTTCTCAATATTTATAATTAAGTTTCTCTTTTTGATTCTCTGTGCCAGAACCTGAGGGAGGGATGGCCATGATATTAACATTAATTATTAGCACATGGATATGAACAAACAGAGACTAATTTATTATAATGCTTTAAAACTGTCAGTCCCAAATAAGTGACTAAAAGCTAACAAAACTCTTACCAGTATAATTTGTATAAACACGGAGATTAATAACTATAACCTTCCCGTCAAATCCTGGGGTTCACATTCGGCAAGTAGGGCCAGGGCATATTCTGTTACTGTTAAAAAAAAAGGTGCATATTTTAAATCACAAACTATATTTTAATAGCTTAGTTTGGCAAAATGTTATGGTCAGGTCAGAAAACAGCATTTATTCTTGAATATTTGAACCACAGGAAAGAGGACTAAGTGTTCATGGTCTGGTGTGTTGGAGAGCTTTATGTAAAAGAAGACCACATACTCACTCTGCCTGTGTAAGCCACTGAGAGATACCCAACACACAGTGGGTAGGGAGTGCATCTCGGTGCCCGTCTGCCTAGTTTTCCCTAAATAAGACGATCAGAAGCTCGGGAACCAGTGTATTTTGAAAATACAGCCTATTTGCTGGCATTGAATAGTCCACATTAAATCGCTTTGGCAACCTTACATGAATAAATTAGTTGAAAGGTTAGTGTAAGATTTACATACCAGAAGAACACGACTCTAGAGATGCTAGACTCAAGACAGAAAAACAATAATAGAATAAAATAAAATAAAAGAGGAGGAGCTACATGTGAAAATACAAAGTAACGCCATCCCAACGATAGAATCCTTGAACCCAGAGGGCGGCTGGCATTCAGGACCGGATCCCAGGTCCACAGAAGAAATGAGTCTGTCATAGCACATCTCTGTTGCCACCATCACCAATATCACATGCAGCACTGAAATGCCAGGGAAGGCAGGACGAGCGGGCACACTGCAGATGGCACCGCACAGCATGGATGCATTTATCATTTTCTGGGGCATCTCTGCCAGAAGAGGCGACCCAGCTGTATCACCCATCAAAGATTTCTGCCGACTGACGTGACACTGCAGATGGATTTTTTGTGTGTAAGAATGTGCATTATTATATGCAAGATTGCATTAATCTTTCATGCCTGTCTGTTCCTGGTGCCAGCATGGCTCACACTTTTCCTATGATGTTTTGGGGTATTGTTAAAAATTATTGGTCTACCTGTCTGAGAGGATAATTCTGTGTCCGGTACTGTTATATTGTAGTTTTCCTTAAGCTTACTCAGACAAAACAAAATTTGTAAGTCCCAAACAGAGGAAAAGTATAAGAAAATTCAAAGAATCAATATTAATAAAGTTGCAAGGTTACATTATCATGGAAGAAGTATGCTAATAATTCATTTATGACTATATACATAGTAACAGACTTTCAATGCAATGTAATAAGAACCAGTACACACACGTTAAATATCATTAGGGTTGTTTTAAAGAAACAGGTAAGCTATGAAGGAAGATTTTACATCTGAGTTTTATGCCAAAGCTTACTTTTGAAAAAAATAAATAAATACTTTACAAACTTCACTTTCAAGTCATATTTTACTAAATGATTTTTATTTAAGAGTTAGAATAGTCTAGTTTTCATGATTTCCTCATTTTTTATTGCTGAGTAGTATTCCATTGTGTAAAAATAACACAAAGGGAAGAACAGTCTTGCTAGGCCACAGAGGAGGACTTTGCAGCCAGTCCTGAAGATACCTGATAAAACAGGGTCAGATGAAAGGGGAGGAGGTCCTCCCCAATCCCTGGACTTGGAAAGGGGCAGGGAGGCGATGAGGAAGGGAGGGTGGGATTGGGAGGGAATAAGGGAGCGGGATACAGCTGGGATATAGAGTTAATAAAATGTAACTAATATTAAAATTTTTTTAAAATGGAAAAAATAGTCTAGTTTTCTTTAGCATCTCAAATGGAATTTGATTACACCCTAATGTAACATGTCCGAGCACAGCAATCTTTTTTAATTATTATTTTTATCTTTTATTTTATGTACTTTGGTGTTTTACACATGTGTGTGAGGGTGTCAGATCCCCTGGAACTGGAGTTACAGACAGCTGTGAGCTGCCATGTGAGTGCTGTGAACCCAGGTCCTCAGAAAAGCAGCCAGTGCTCTTTACCGCTAAGCAGTCTTAATGGATATTGGATAAGTTAAAAAATAATTCCCTTTTTTGGGGGCTGGACCAAAAAAAAAAAAAAAGTAAAGAAAAAAATGAAAGAAAGCTGACTAAGAAAGCTATCTACAGGTATAAAAAGTTTTAACAGGAGAGATAAAATAAATGGCCTCAGAAGATACATAACATATTCTGGTGAAAAAAGAATATATGATATCAAATAGTAAAAAATGATTATAAAGGAAAAGAATGCAAAAAGGTGGAAAGGATAAACTGTGGTTTTTATAACTCTGTGAAGGAGAAAGAATGACACTAAGTAGCCAGAGCCACGGTCATCCCATCGAAAGTATTCCCGGACAGCAGGTGCTAGACAAATCTTTTTATTTTTATTTTTTGGTAACTGGGATACTGCTTTTCTGTCTACTTTCCTTTTCTTAAGAAATAGCAATCTGGATCCTGAGATAGCACCATTCCTAGTTGTCTGAGAAAGCTCCAGACTGATTTCCAAAGTGGTTATACAAGTTTACATTCCCAACAGCAATGGAGGAGGGTTCCCCTTTCTCCATATCCTCTCCAGCATGTATTGTCACTTGAGTTTTTGATCTTAGCCATTCTAATGGGTGTAAAGTGAAATCTCAGAATTGTTTTGATTTGCATTTCCCTGATGGCTAAGGACATTGACCATTTCTTTAAGTGTTTCTCTGCCACTTGATATTCTTTTATTGAGAATTCCCTGTTTAGATCTGTACCCCATTTTTTCCTTTTTCTTTTTATTAATTATAGTTTATTCAGTTTGTATCCCCCCTGTAGCTCCCTCCCTTCCCCTTCCCCACCCATGTCCCTCCCCCAGTCCACTTGCACCCCTTCCTTCTGGTCCTAGTCTATTAGGTCTCATCAGGAGTGGCTGCATTGTCTTCCTCTGTGTTCTAGTAAGGCTGCTCCCCCCTCAGGAGGAGGTGATCAAAGAGCAGGCCAATCAGTATCTCATTTTTAATTGGATTACTTGATTTGTTGCTGTTTAAATTCATGAGTTCTTTACATATTGTGGATATCAGCCCCTCTGTCAGATATAGAGTTGGTAAAGATCCTTTCCCAGTCTGTAGGCTGTCATTTTGTTCTGAGGACAGTGTCCTTTGCTTTATAGAAGCTTTTCAGTTTCATGAGGTCCCATTTATTGATTGTTTCTGTTAGAGCCTGTGCTGTTGGTGTTCTGTTCAGGAAGTTGTCTCCTGTGCCAATGAGTTCAAGGCTCTTCCCCACTTTTTCTTCTATACCACTCCTAGGCATATATCCAAAATATGTTCAAGTACACAACAAGGACATTTGCTTAACCATGTTCATAGCAGTTTTATTCATAAGAGCCAGAATCTGGAAACAACCCAGATGTCCCTCAATTGAGGAATGGATACAGAAATTGTGGTAAATTTACACAATGGAATACTACTCAGCAATTAAAAACAAGAAAATCATGTGATTTGCAGACAAATGGTGAGAACTAAAAAAGATCATCCTGAGTGAAGTATCCCAGAAGCAGAAAGACACACATGGTATATACTCACTTATAAGTAGACATTAGACATTTAATATAGGATAAACATACTAAAATCTGTACACCTAAAGAAGCTAAGCAAAAAGGAGGACCCTGGGTAAGATGCTCAATCCTCATTCAGAAAGGCAAATGAGACAGACATCACATCAGAAGAAGGAGAAAACAGGGAACAGGACAGAAGCCTACCACAGAGGGCCTCTGAAAGACTCTTCCCAGCAGGGAATCAAAACTATGCTGAGACTCATTGCCAAACTTTGGGTAGAGAGGAGGGAATCTTATGAAAGAAGGGGGAGATGAAAGACCTGGAGGGGATAGGAGCTCCACAAAGAGAATAACAGAACCAAAAAGTCTGGGCACAGGGGTCTTTTCTGAGACTGATATTCCAACCAAGGACCATGCATGGAGATAACCTAGAATCCCTGCACAGATGTAGCCCATGGCAGCTCAGTCTCCAAGTGGGTTCCCTAGTAAAGGTGCCCTAATAAGGGGAGCAGGGGCTGTCTCTGACATGAACTCAGTGGCTGGCTTTTTGAGCACCTCCCCCTGAGGGGGTAGCAGCCTTACCAGGCCACAGAAAAAGACAAGGCAGACAGTCCTGATGAGACCTGATAGGATGGAAGGGGGGGAGGACCTCCCCTATCAGTGGACTAGGAGAGGGATATATGAGGAGAAGAGGGAGGGAGAGAAGAAGAGGGAGGGAGAGAAGATGAGAGGGGCTACAGCTGGGATACAAAGTGTATAAATTGTAATAAATTAAAAAAAAGAAAAAAAATCACAAAAAACCAACACCAACCAACCAAACAAAAGAAATAGCAATCTGTAATTTACTGTTTGAGTTCATAATTGACTGTTCTCTACTGCTCTTCTACTCAGGGAGCTACGTCTAGGGCAGTAATGTCTTGAGGCTAATATCAAATATCCACAATGAGTTTGAAATAAAGTCAGATGCAATCTGATTTAGCAAAGGCACAGGTCTTGGCCTGGTGCTCAGATTTTACTCTGAGACAGGATTCTGACATATCATTACTTCCTCTTCTTCAAGCATCCAGTAAAGCTCAACCAGACCAACATGGCCAGCTGCTAACACATTTTTTTATCTGGTGTCCCTACCCCATACACATACCTTGTGACTAAATTTCTTCAGACAGCCTAGTTTTCCACTGAGTAAAATAACGAAAGAGAAAGCTACTAAAGTAGGGCCCACAGAACAAATGAGAAACAGCCTTAAGCCGTAGGACCAAAAACCAAAGGCATGACCCCAGGAAAAGAAGGCCGAAAACCAAAGGCATGACCCCAGGAAAAGAAGTAACACGAGCCCACAAGTGTTCCACTTTCCGAACAACCCCTACCCCATACCTGCCCCGCTGCAGGGCCCCAGGAGGCAGAATTATCTGGTGATTAGGCATCTCCAGGGGCCCTGAGCTGACAATGATCACGGCTAAATTCAGAGAAGCTTCTTTAAACCGTGATGAGGATAATGACCATGGAAGGCCTACCACCTTCATCAGTGCAAGTGTGGCTGAAGATCAAAGTGTCTGCTGTGAATACACAGAAGGTCACAGAGCTTGGTTACTCAACAGGCCAGAGAGAATGCACTGCTTCTGTATCATTACAATGGACAACATTAACCAACAATTGTAAGAGGGTAACTCTCAGCTCTTGCACCCTAGGCAGTTTGTAACGAGCACAAAACGGTTCAGCCAATAAGATACAAGAATTTATGATGCAGCAAGCTATGTGTGGCCTGGATCAGCTGATACACAAGCAGGGATAGAGGAAGTACCTTCTCTTATGTACACAAAGGCAGTGAGACCACACTCAAGGACGTCAGAGCTGGTCAGTAGCATGGCGCTCTGCCTCTAGGATAAGCTCCTACGCTGAGGCTCCTTGTGCGCACACTCCCTGTACTGCAGCGTGCTACCTACCCGCTCTTCAGCTCCTGTCCATGTGAACCGTGCTACTCTACCAGGAAAACTGGAACTAGCTAATAGCGTGATAGGATTTTCTCTGATTTCTCTACTTCCCTAACTTTACACTTTATTGTTCTATGAATTACCCTATCACCCAATGACCTCTCAAAACTCTAGCACCTTTCATGGTACAAACTCTACTGCCTTCTTTATTTTGAGAGCAAGAGAGAGAGAATATGTTATTCATTCTCATCTTTCACCACTGGGCCAATATATTTTGAGTACGTATTCTTCTAGGCTTTTCCAGAAGCTTTAATGATGCTCTTGATAAAATCCTACATTGATGGAAGCAGTATCATGGTGGCCTACAGTTTTAACTTGAATATTTCAAAACCTACAGATTCATATTCAGAAGAGGTTAGGGTTTCGATACAAACAGACGTCAAACCACTATAAATTTATGAATGTATAAGATCTATGTTTAAAATAAATATGTGGAAAAGTATTATATGTAGGTACAATATTCAAATCATGATGAAAACTAACACAGCATGGCTTCCTAACTAACCAACCATCACCCAGAATTTATGTAACTTCTATTCCACTTGTACTCATCAAAGTAAAGTGGCTGTGTTAAAACAATGAACAAGTAGTAAGTGTGTGTTCTTTTGCACTGTTTTTTATATAATTTCTTCCTGTTTAAAGGTGAATTGAATCCTGTTACATAATTTTATGAAAAGGAAACTCCTAACCTAAGGATCATATTTGTATGACACTTTAAGCAAGATAGGCAGAAAGTCTGAAAAGTTTCCAGCATCCATACATTTGTTAAGTCTTTGACACACAACAAAAACATTTTGATGTAAACGATGCGCTGTTAAACAAAAGAAAACCCTTTCTTGGGCAGAGGATGCAACTGTGTAGCTCTACCTGTAGGAGGCGTGGGAGGCAGCTAATAATTAGCTATTTTGTACAAATAGAAACATAAGTATGCTTTCTGAGATATCTTAACGGTACAATTATGATGTGAAGTGCAAATTTTATGCTGAAATATAATAGATCATATTTAGGAATTTGGAAGATACCCCAGGACATACTTCCCTCGAATATACAACTTTAAGAAGAAAATCTCACATCCCTAATACTTCCCCCTCAGTTCAGGAACCATGCCCTGACATGTGCCCTCCTAGTCTTCCTCCTCTTCCTGCTCCCCCTCTTCTTCCTCCTCATTTTCCTCTTCATTCCCTAATCTTGATTTAGCTCATGAACTCCTGCCTACCAAGCCATATTTTAACACTATTATTTAAAAAAAAAAAATCTAACAACTGTAGATCAAGATGTGATGAGCAAATTGCTGAGTGCAGCATAAGCTTTAGCCATCTCTGGACTCAGGACTGTGTGGGATGCATTGATGGGGCCTCCCTAAGCCACTTTGATCTTCTCCCTTAATGGAATTTACACTCAATTCAGACATCTTTCTTTAGCCTCCAACTGAGGGAATGTACCCTCAGGTCCAGGAGAGGAAACAATTGTCTTATGTTGGACACAGATAATGAAACCAAAAACTGTTTCGGTGCATGTTAGGGTCTGCCTCTCTCACACATACACACTGTCTTCATTCCACTGGGTAAGAATAAGAAAGGGTGCAAGTTAGTGGTCAACTGCTTTATGAAGATGAGAAAAACCAGATTTAACACAAATTCAAAACTATGCAGGGATAGACAAATTATAAAATAAATTCCCAAGATATCATGATATTATGGATCCCTTTACCATCCCCTCCTCTTTCTGCCACCGTACTTAAGTAAACCTGCTACTCCTCTTTCCCCTCCCATTTCTACCTCCTGTGCCTCTTAAGAAGTATCTGGTTGGTGTGGTTTCTTAAGCCTTCTCATCACCATTAGTATCACCTCCAGACAACAATTGTTTATCCATATGCCAAAACTACAATATTCAGGTTTCAGTATCTGTCTGAGTCATCAATAGCCTTGTTTTCTGCACAGAACAGTAATACCGTAAGAGGTTGTTTGCTTGTTTGTCAGGCTTACCTCCAAGCTGGGGCACAGGTTATGCAGTTGCTTCAGGCCCAAACACAAGGGGCTACAGTGCCTAAGTTTCAGCAAGAGATTCGGAAACTTAGGGATGCAGAGCAATGTCCATCCAACTGCTGTGTAGTGTTCACGTGTGGAAAATGGAAGCGTTATTAATTAGCGTGATAGTCATTTTAGATCTCCAATCTTTCCAATCTTTGAAACTATTTAAAAGAAATAGGGATGAATCTGAATTATATGTTTTTCTTGTCAATCCCTTGTAAGTAAGCCAAAACCTATGGCCATAAAAACTATTTTACTATAACTCCATTTTAACTTTTTTTTTCTCATTTTGGTATTCATTTCTTTTAAATATGACAGGGTCTTGCTCTGTAGCTCAGGTTCTCCTTAGCCCCACAGTCTTCCTCCTCATTCTCCCAAGTGCTAGGATTACAGGCTTGGGTTATAGAGGGCTCCTCCTCTGTGCCAGGAGCTCTTCTTTAACCTCCATGTTGGTACACATCATTAGGGTGAGGGAACATCCCACAGAGCTTCTTTAGAGAGGAACGTTCTACCTGAGCCCTTCATGACACTTAACACTATAAGAGCCATGTCTGTCACAGGTGAGCAAAGCCATGTCCTTCCTCCAGAGAGACACCATTATGGGTGGGAGACTCCAAATGTGCTCCCGAGTGGATCACTTAGACTCCATAGACTGCTTGTGTATAGCAAATTCCCTCTGCTATGGTGATGGTACTTGGGAACAAAGCCAGGAAAGTTCTGGCCTTAGGCAATGTGCACATTTCCTAGTAGCCAGGCCTAAGTGGAGTTTTAATAAAGCAGGGAATTCGGTCACCCCATTTAAAATGTCCAAAAAGATACTCCAGATATTCTTTCTATTAATTTTGGAATTAGCCATTTCCCATCTTCCTTAGTAAGAGGGTTAGCACACCCTTGCTTTCCACAGTCCGAGTTCTCCCTTTCTCCAAAATCAACTACAAGTTGCAGCCTGGTGCTTAGTTTTGACCTAACCAGCAGGGGTCAGGTTCAGAACACAAACAACCCAGGGGAGGAGCCTCGGGAAAACGTTCGGCAGAAATGTAAACATAGCAAATGTGTTCTTGAAATTGTCAAAAACAGTAGCTTAACAACATCTCATAACTGTCGCCCTGAAAGAGGCCTAAATCTTGTTATTTCAATACAAGATTGCACAGTAGGAAAGCAAACGTGATGAACCGCAGCTCTGGGGCGGACATAGGTTGGGGGCACAGAGGGAAGCTTTGCTGCTCTGAGCAGCTGCGCGTGCTTAGCTGGGAAGACTGTGTAGGTGCCCTGTGGAGTTTTAGAGGGTGAAATTACATACAGGCAGTAATTCACTCGTCACATCAGTCTTTATGCCTACAAGCTTCAGCAGAGGCTCCACCTTCTTGTAAAAGTCTTGGACAGATTCCTTCCTGCAACCCTGAGGGTTGAGGAGGATCTTGAGAGCCTTCCCCTGCCTGTGAAACCTACAACGAAAACAAGGAAGGTTAGGCTGCTCCTCAGTACAACACTTACTGATCTAAACAGCACCTCCTGTTTGCATCTTAGACTCTTGCTTGGATGTGGCTTTATTTTTCACCATCTGCTTTCTTGAAGGTGAAACGTGATTCTCTCACTCTTCAGATAAGTCATACATCATAAGAAGGGTTTTATTCAGAGAGAAGAGTATAAATAACAGCGACTGGTAAACGTGGAAACAATGCTGACGCATGCTCACCCACTCACAGATAAGGTGCTTCCTTGTGGAGACAGGCTGTGGGCCATGACAAACAGAAAGGTGTGTTTCTTCTACACAGACACGCGCGCGCGCGCGCGCGCGCACACACACACACACACACACACACACACACACACGCACGCATACGCACACGAGCTGGATAACTAATGACCTCAGGCTTGCTGACATCTGACCTACCACATGACTCCAGAGACAGAACTGAGCCAGCAGGGTTGGGTCATTGTTATCAACCAGTGCAGTGCATGTTGGGAGCTAAAAGGAGGGTTTAGGTCAGAGTTCAAATCCCTGAAGGAGGCAAGAGAGAAAGTGCGTTTCTCCTGGGGACTGGGAGACCACCCCCTCTCGGAGACAATTGGTCACTGGGCTGCCTCACATTTGGGGCTGAGATTTGACACTGCAATTTTCTGGGATCGCAAGATGCTTACCACCAAGACCCCAAGTGGAGCAGGTGCAGAGCAAATCGTCTGTAGTTAGGAACCATTTCTTTTACGGTAAGCTGCTCTCACAAGACAGCATTTTAAGGTTACAAAAGCAGTTAACGTCCACTTTTAATAAAAATCGTCATTGAAGATAAACAGAAGGAAATGTCCATTTATATCAAACTCTGTGTTTTATACCACTCTATGCTGAAGTCTTTGGACATTCCCAAGAAAACTTCATGGTCTCTGTTTTGATAAAATGAATAAATAAATAAATAAATAAATAAATAAATAAATAAATAAATAAATGAATAAAAATAAATAAATAAAATAAATAAACCTCATCAGCCTCCTGATTACGCACGCCGAGACCCCATCCACGCTCCTGCCTCATTTTTCCAGCTCTACTTGAGTGAGCACAGAGAATCCTGTAGCATAGGTGCTTACTCAAGCCCATCTGCATCCCTCACCGTTCACCCTCAGGAACACAGAGGCCCTGGCCCCAGCCTGTCCTGGCCGCACTGTCTTCAAAGCTGCTCTGGCCTCTCAGTACTGTGTACACTCCCAGACCCTTTCAGAAACCACAAATCCCATCCCAACCCCGGTCCTCTACTTCCCGCCATTCAACATTCAAGACTTAAGGACCTTTGTTTTCAATCCTGGAAAGATGCAGTTGGTTCTCTAAATGAGGAGTCCAAGGTGCAGGAGAGTCCAGACCCTCACCAGAGGCATGAAACACAGTGGGAGTTTATGGAGGTGTGGGTGTATGGGTGTGTGTGTGTGTGGGGGGGTGTATGGGGGTATGGGTGCATGGGGGTGTGGGTGTATGGGTGTGTGTGTGGGGGTGTATGGGGGTGTGGGTGCATGGGGGTGTGGGTGTATGGGTGTGTGTGTGGGG
>NW_026585895.1:5549935-5720827 GCF_907164565.1 Psammomys obesus | reverse complement strand
TGTATGGGTGTGGGGGGGTGTATGGGGGTGTGGGTGTGTGTGGGTGTATGGGGGTGGGAATGCATGGGGTGGGAGTATATGGGGGTGGATGTATTTGGAGGTGGGTGTGTTTGGGCGTGGGTGTGTTTGGGGGTGGGTGTTTTGGGGGTGGGTGTGTTTGGAGGTGGGGTGTTTGGAGGTGGGGGTGTTTGGGGGTGGGGTGTTTGGAGGTGGGGGTGTTTGGGGGTGGGGGTGTTAGGGTGTGTTTGGGGGTGGGGTGTTTGGAGGTGGGGGTGCTTGGGTGTGTTTGGGGTGGGGTGTTAGGGTGTTTGGGGTGGGATTACATGAGGCCCTGTTGCTTCTCAGAGGTCTGGAAAAGCACTGATGAGGAAAGCAGTACCTGAGCGGCCTCCCCACCTGGACCGCCTTTCTCCTTCCTCTAGGTGCTGCAGCCTCAGGAGCTCACAGAGCTGGGCTAACACAGCCTTTCCAGTCGGCTTCACCTCCCTCACGAGAGCTCTAGCCTCTGCAGCTCATCAAAGCCAAGACTGCCGCTGGCCCCTTTCCCTTCACGTGGTTTTCTGTTCCTGTTTCAGACATGACTAAAAAAAAATTCTACCATTTTTCTCAAGGCTGGCTCCAAAGCCCACACCCCTCAGGAACCTTTCTTTGTGATCCCAGAATCCACCCTGTTCATTGCTCCCATTTCTCTCCTGGCTCCTCTTGTGACTCACGCTTGGACCATGTATACAAGAGTGTGTGATGGAACAGCTTGGGAGTTAGGTTAACCAGCCCTGGCACATTTAGGAATGGGAGGCTTCACGGTCGCATGTTAAACGGTCCTGGATTTTTTAGACATCGTCTTGACAGGTTGACGTCTTGACACAAACACCAAGCAAATCACAAAAAGAGAACACGTTTCCTTTTAGAATAGCAACAGATGTGTGAGGCATTCTAAGGTCAGACAAATCTCACTTTCAGACACCAGAAAAATTGATCTGAGCAAGAAATAATGTATGCCTGAATCATCTCCTGACCATTAGGGAAGACCATTTACATGATCCTAAGCTCTGCCCCTTCGCAGGACACTGAAAGGACAGCTGCTGTGTGGTGTTGGTGTAAGACTCCGGATCCCATGAGAAGACTGTTGCTGTCTCCTAACCAGGCAAACTTCCGGTTTGCTTTCACCAAACCAGGACAGAGCCAGGAGCTGGCTTTAAACTTCAGGTTCCAACAGTCAGAGGTGTGTCCTGGCCCATCTACTTTACTTTACATGGGGCGTTAGTCCATGGGTCCTCTTCTTATTTGTAAACAGCCCCCATACAGGTGGTGTCGTAAAACCCAGCTCTAATTTCTCCATGTTACCAATCTCTTCAGCAACCCCTCCCTGCCTGCTGTGTATCAGGCAGAAGCAGGGAGTCTGACGCTCCGTTAGGGAAGCCCCTGTCCATACAAGGGTGACCAGTGAAGGAATTCGGAGTACGCCACGAGGTATCAGTTCTAAGGAGAAATCGGCAGCACAGAAGGCAGCGAAGGTGAAGGTGCCTCCCTGGAAGACACAGGCAGGCCCCCCAGAGCCTTATAGTTGCTCCTAGGGACTTTTGTTGTTGTTATGTATGGTTAGGACCAGAGCGGTGTGTGATAGATGTTAAAATTAGATTTTGCATATATGTTTAAGGTGGAACTGACGAGAAGTTCTGACCCATTAGACCTGGCTTCTCCGGGCGGGGCTGGGGTGGGGAGAGGCTGTCCACAAGGAGTCCAAGGCAGGTGAGTATGGAGTAGAGAGAGAGAGAGGCAGTGTGTACAAGAGCTAGTGGCACTGTGGCCATCACCTCAGTTGCCTGGTGGATGTTAGGAGGGGTGCAATCAGGTGGGTTAAGAAGACTAAAGGGTCCTCCTTCTTGCTTAGCTTCCTTAGGTGTACAGATTTTAGTATGTTTATCCTATATTATATGTCTAATATACACTTATAAGTGAGTATATCCCATGTGTATCTTTCTGCTTCTGGGATACCTCACTTAGGATGATCTTTTCTAGATCCCACCATTTGCCTGCAAAATTCATGATTTCCTTTTCTTTTAATTGCTGATTCCATGCTCACTCTTCATTCAGAAAGGCAAATGAGACAGACATCGGAAGAGGGAGAAAACAGGGAACAGGACAGGACCCTGCCATAGAGGGCCTCTGAAAGACTCTACCCAGCAGTGTATCAAAACATATGCTGAGACTCATGGCCAAACTTTGGGCAGAGTGCAGGGAAGTTTATGAAAGAAGGGAGAGATAGAATGACTTGGAAGGAACAAGAGCTCCACAAGGAGAGCAACAGAACCAAAAAATCTGGGCTCAGGGGTCATTTCTAAGACTGATGCTACAAACAAAGACCATGCATGGAGATAACCTAGAATCCCTGCACAGAAGTAGCCAATGGCAGCTCAGTGTCCAAGAGGGTTCCCCAATAATAGGAACAGGGACCATCTCTGACATGACCTCAGTGTTTGGCTCTTTGATCACCTCCCTGAAGGTGGGAGTAGCCTTACCAGTCCACAGAGGAAGACAATGAAGCCAGTCCTGATGAGACCTGATAGGCCAGGGTCAGATGGAAGGGGAGGAGGTCCTCTATCATTGGACTGGGGGAGGAGCATAGGAGAAGTAAAGGGAGGGAGGACAGGATTGGGAAGAGAGAGAGGATGGGGTTACAGCTGGGATACAAAGTGAATAAACTATAATTAATATGAAAAAAATAAAATTAAAAAAGAAGACTAAAGGGAACAGACTGCAGTGAGGGCGCCTGGAACTGAGAGGAAGGAAACTGGGTGGTGGGAACGGGAAACTGAGAACTGAACACGCTCCATGTGATGCTATGGGTTCTTGGTACCTGCTAAGGCACGTCTTCACAAACATGCACATGGTGAATTGTGAATCTGAATACACACGAGGTATTGACGTTCAGATCTGTAATTTTAGCACTCGAGAGGATCTCTGTGAGTTCAGGGGCCGCTTGGACTACAGCTGCTCAGATTGACAGAGGCAGTCACCCTGTGAGAGAGCTGGGTCACTGGTAAGGCAATGAACTGAATCCAGATACTCCTGTGCGGGGTGTGATGAGCAGGTGAAAATGTAGACTTTGCTGATGGGAGTCCAAGAAAGCAAGAAACAGTGCTGGGTTTGTCTCACAGAGCACGAAAGGACAGGGGGTCACTATTCAGGAGCCTTCTGTGGTGCTGTGATGGAAATCACACTGTTTACTGTTCAGGCTGGAGAGGAGGGTGGGTCTGGAGGTTCTGACCCTAGGCTCCAAGAGCCTCCCTGACAAACCTAGCAGAGAAGCAACCTGCCAAAGGCTGGAGATCTCCATAGACACTCCTGCTCCGCTGACTACACTGTCCAAGGCTGAAGCCAGATCCTTGGAGGCCTCAGGTCTGTGCTCTCCTTTGCCCCAAAGGGCCTCAGTGGGAAATGTATATTTGAGAACCTTTTATAGACAGGTGAAAGCATAAACGAGGGACAAAATCTCCTGCCTGTTCCAGGACCCCTAGCTTCCCTCCTGGGAGGCAAACACTGACCAGGAACTGCTCTAGGAACATGCAGACATGCACAAGCTGTCTGCACGTATACTCTACGTCTCCACGTCTTCTTTGGGTTTGGTTTAGCGTTTAAAGATTACTTCAGGGCTGGTGCGATGGCTCACTGGTTACAGCCCCTGCCTCCAAGTCTGATGACCTGGGTGGAGTCCGCTTTGACAAAGGACATGTAATTAAGACATCCACTTCATTCCATTTTCAGTCCAGGGTCCAGGGTTTCCTTATGGGAGAGGTTGGGAACGCGCACATATTTAAGAACTGTTTCCATTTTGGGGCAAGCTGGTACTTCATGCCATGTTTTCCAAGTGTGTTCGGTGTGTTTTCTCGGTTGTATTACTTACAACAGTGGTTTGGCCTGTAGGAAAATTATTGCTGCTTGTCATACAAGTGAGAAAGACGTATTCTGTGGTGCCCTTTGCCTTGGGCTTTTATTAATGACATTTTCTTCGTGCTGCAATTTCTCACTTTTACGTATCTACCACTGAGTTTCTCTAGCATTTATTCTATGGCCTCTAACTCTTATGTCATATTTAAAAGTCCTTTGGGGCATTAAAAACTTCTACTTTCTTTTCATACTTTTGTGGTCTCAATTTCATATTTTTTTTTAAAAAAATTCAATCTGAAACTTGTTTTTGTAAAAGAAATAAAATGGAAATTTTACTTTATTTTTTTTCCTCCACTTGGCAATCCACCTGACCTGACATTGTTCATTAACTGAACAATCTTTTCCCCACAGATTCTGTTTGGTTCTGTTATTAATAGCTTGGGATTTTCCTGGTTTGTGCTAGGGTTTGACTCAGTCCTCCTGCACACGAAGCACAAGGTTGCCCCTGAGCCACAAGGTTGCCCCTGAGCCACAAGCTTGGCCCCATCCCAGGAAGCTCAAGGCTACTGTCAGACGTGCAGAATTCCTCACCTACCCTGTATGTCCTGTTGTCATGCACTGGGAGAGCTGTTTATTCACTCACATGTACCACCTTGCTGTGGGGTGGTTGCTGGAGATGTTTGGGGAGCTGGGGGCTGCACCCCAGGCCTTGCACATGCTAAGTGCTTGCTTGAGCTGCACCCCCACATGGCCATTAAAATCAGTTTATCTGGTACCATAAATCCTGCTGTTGTTCTATAGGACTACATGAAAATAAATTTACCTCGAAGAATTTTATGACGTTAAATTTCTTTAATACAAAACACATATTTCCGCATACTTAGTTCTTCTACATCCCTCGGGCGCATGTTAACTATTTTCAGATAAGTGTTGGTGGTTGGACTGTTTCATCTTCCCTCCTGTTGCTGTCAATACAGCTTCCTCCCATCTGTCCCCGGATTTATATTGGCTACATAGCATATTTCTGCATATAACCTGTCTTTAATCCTTCCATTTTCCATCATCGGTTTTCCCTGTAACCTCTTAGATTTTCTAGGTTAACAGTTAGTTTTAATATCAATAATGCTTATTTTCCAACCCCTCTTTCCAACTGTTAGAAAAATCCACTTGCTCCACATCCTATCTGCAGTGGTTGTCTAGCTGTACTGATCAAAGACAGTCCTGTCAGCTCTGGAATCTGGCAGGAGGAATACCTTGAGTATTCTCCACAGAAGCTTTTAAGTCAGACACATATCATCATGTTGCTAGCATTTCCATCTAGTCTGATCGCTAACATTCAGACATGAGGCTGGCCATTTCCCATTTCAGACTTGTGTTGCCTTGCTGATGTCAACTTCATGAGTGCACTATAAATAGAAGCAGAGTTTTCCTCTTTTCCTAGGCAACATAATTTCCTCTGATAATGAGCAATGTCCTTCCCCGTGCAGCTACCCACGTTGTAACTCACACATTGGTTCATCGACTGACATCTGGTTCTGTAAAATGGCCTGATTGCTTTACATGTCCAACTGGATTGAACAGTTCTCATGAACCCATGGAAAAGTATGCTTACGATAAAACTTCTAAATTAGCAGGACTGAAAGTTATACAGAGGCAGGAAGCAGTTATTGCTGGGTGTGGATGTGAGGGTGGGGTGCTCTGGCTAACACCCCTTCATCCACAGAACTCACAGCCTGCTGGATGTGGAACTATGAACTCTGCTGATAGAAGACAGTTTTGTTTTGTTCTTCTGTCCAGAATACTGTGTTACACCACAGATGCAAAATAAAGCTATCGAACCCCATCATTAGCCAATCATGTCACTTCTTTTGATATCAAGGAGCCCCTTGTCTTGTAAAGAATACGAGTGTATTGAACTGGGCCTCCCGAAGGGCCACGGGGAGCAGCATGAGAAACATGGCAGATGGGAATGCAAACCTATGTCTAGAATGTGCCTCAAGAATAGAAAACTGATTTTATACAATGTCAAGCAATGGAAGCAACTGGCCACTCAGTGATTGGCCAGTTCTCGGGGGCTCGGGGCCAGTACGTCCCTAGTTAAGGATGGCGGTATTCAGTCTTGGTGCCGAGGAGTGCTGGCTGTTACATCCATGCTTCTCCCGTGCCTGAAACTGTTCCCACACGTAGCATGTCCTCTCCTCTGCGCTGATGGGGAGGCACACCGATGGAATGTGGCACGCTATCTCCTCAGCATGACTTCTCTCTCCCAGACGTTTACACAGAAAAGACATATTCTGCCCCTTGCTGTGGAAGTGTGCTTTCTGCCTCATCCTCATCGTCAGTCTGTTTTCCAGGCTCCTGACTGTTTGGCCATTCCCTTAACTGTTGTCCGTGCGCTTATCTGCACCGTGTGCTGCCCCTCATTGCCGTCCACCCACCCACACACACCAAGCTCTGGCACCCTGGCTCCTTTACAGCAAGTAGTAAGCATCTGAGGCTGAGCCAGTCAGTAATCTTTCTTCTGAACCCCCTGCTTTCTTTTAAGAACATCTGATTTAGGTTGTAATCTTCTGGCGGCTTACTGCTTTGCTCTATGATGGAGAAAATGTCTACTCTCAATCAAGGGCAACTTCATCTTTCCCTTGCTCAGGTCAGAAGCATTTGCACCTGGCTTTGAAAACGGCTCCTTACAAATGAAGCATCATCCTGCCTTTTCATAGCAAACTCTGGGCAGAGTGTAGGGAATCTATGAAAGAGGGGGAGATAGAAAGACCTGGAGAGGACAGGAGCTCCACAAGGAGAGCAACAGAACCAAAAAAATCTGGGCACAGGGGTCTTTTCTGGAACTGATACTCCAAACAAGGACCATGAATGGAGATAACCTAGAACCCCTGCACAGATGTAGCCCAAAGATGCTCAGTCTCCAAGTGGGTTCCATAGTAAGGGGAACAGGGACTGTCTCTGACATAAACTCAATGGCTGGCTCTTTGATCACCTCCCCCTCAGGGGGCAACAGACTTACCAGGCCACAGAGGAAGACAATGCGGCCAGTCCTGATGAGACCTGATAGGCTAGGGTCGGATGAAAGGAGAGGAAGACCTCCCCTATCAGTGGACTTGAGGAAGGGCATGAGGAGAGATGAGGGAGGGAGGGTGGGATTGGTAGGGAATGAGGGAGAGAGCTACAGTAGGGATACAAAGTAAATAAACTGTAATTTATAAAAAAATAAATTTAAAAAAATAAAAAAAAAATAAAGTGGCCCCATGTCTCTAAGTAGCAGAATACCCCAAGATGAAGAGGTGACATCCCCTTCATAGAAAGATGGCACTAACTCTGATTAAAAGATTAAACTGAGGGGCTGGAGAGATGGCTCAGAGGTTAAGAGCACTGGCTGTTCTTCCAAAGGTCCTGAGTTCAATTCCCAGCAACCACATGGTGGCTTACAACCATCTATAGTGAGATCTGGTGCCCTCTGCTGGCCAGAAGCCATACATGCAGGCAGAATACCGTATTCATAATAAATAAATCTTAAAAAATATATATTGAACTGAAATATCTACGTTCCCTCTAACTTGATGAGAAAATGATGGCTGACGCATCTCAAAATCATCATGAGGAGTATTTATTGAGAGCTATAGTCTCTCGGAATCTACTGGTTTCAAATGGAAGGCTTGCGACAGGAGAGGCTGGCTGTCACATCTTTAAGTCAGGTGTCAGTTTCGCCTCACTAATGGTGGGACAGTCAGCATCACATGCCACCTTCATAATAGGAAGTCCACGATGCCACTTGCAGTTTTATCTAAAATGTCCACAGTGAATCAGATTACACTTTTCACTGAAAACTCAGTTTTATATATTCTAAATTTTGTATGCAGAGGCCAAAAGGACAGGCTAAATGACAAGATAAAGAAGCCGCCGTGTGGTACGGAAGCATCCCCTGGCATCTTAATAGGAGGAGCCATCCTAGGCACAGCGCGTCAGAGTGTCGAGAGGCCAGAACTGTGTTTAGACAAGCTGCCCCAGAAATCCTTACAGCCACTAATGTGTCCACAGGACCAGCAATCCGGGCTCTTCCAAAATCAATGTCAAAGAGAACACAACTGGGGAAAGAAAGGGCATATCATTGAAATGTATTTAATTAAAGGAAAGAGTCTTAGTAGAAATGAACAAAAATACAATGTTAAAAATCTAGGAACTTTTTGGTGTGGACCAGCCATACGCGAGTTTGGTGGACAATGTATGTGGGTATTTGTGAAATGGCTGGTTTACAGGTACATGTCAAAGGATTTCGGGTGGACGTGTTACAATGTGCGTATCTTCTTTGTAATACGCTGATTCGGTTGTTTAACCCCATATGGGAAAGCATGAAGAACCGTGAATCGAGATGATGGAAATACACGCACCATCCTAGTTTTGTTTCTGTCGCTGCGATAGAACGCCCTGACCAAAGCCACACCGGGATCCTGCAATCGCTGCACACTCCATTATTACAAGAAAGTCACAGCGACAAACACTTCTCTTCTACTTCCTGAGAGCACAGACCGTCATTTGAGGAATTGGAAATATACTATTCGATCCTTTACATTTCTCTTGTATTAGGAGGACATGGTTCCCTCAAGTCAAAAGCTTTGTGTCTTTGCTTTCTGCTACCTTTGTTAGTCTGTAGACAATGTATCTGGCACCTAGTAGATACTCAATCTATATACATACATACATACATATATAATATACATATATACACTGATATATATTCAGAAAATAAAAATATAAAACTGAGGTTTCAATTGCATTTAAAAAATCTAATCAAGAAATGATCACTGACAAGCTGCAATATAGAATAATTTCCAAAAAGCTATAGGATAAAACAGACAAGAAGCATAAAACACTTTTGTTAATTCTTAAAGTAAAATGAAAATGCTAAGACAAATACTGAATGGAGAAGCAGAGATTTATCAAATACGGTTTTTGTGACAGACATCTAAGCTTGGAAAAGGCAACTGCTTCTTCATTGGCAGGTTAACCTTTTCAAACTTTGACGGGCTCAGCCTGAACCTCACACTGATCCTCTGTATCTACAGAACTAAAGTTGGTAGAAAATATTTAAGAGCTATCAAATTATTTTCTAAGTTAATAGCAGCATAGGAAAAAAATGCCGATCCTTTTGCTCAGAACTTAAATCCATTCACTTTCCAGGAAACAAATCAACCATAGCACAAGGCAGGCAGTACAGCTGGAGCGAGATGCTGGTTGCCCTCAGTGTATATGGAGCTGTTTGCTCTGCAAAACGGCCTCCATTTTTCAACCCTGTCTTGGACTCAGTGTGGTATCCCTCAGCTCCACTGGGCATTCAGACTTCATCATCTCACAAGAGAAAGGAAGATGCTGAGAAGCAGGTGGCCAAGAGGATGGCACTGATGAGCAATGAAGCCAAAGCAAAATTCACCACTTACTATTGCCAGATGATTCTGTAAGCCAATTTTCCATGAAAAGAACTGCAAGTATATGAAAATGCTCAGACACCCTGAGTGCCTCTGAGTGGGGCAGGGAAGGTGTGGTCCTTTAAGCCTAAGAAAAGGAGTGACTCCTGCGGCAGGTAGCTTAAAGGGAGATAGCTTGCCTTCCGGACTGAATAGAACATTTTCACAGAACATGGAAATATAGAAAGACTATGAGAACGTATGTCAGACTAGCAGCTACAAAGGACTCAGCAATCAACAATTTAGCATGCTACAACACCAGGTATCAGAGTCAGGACCTCATCCAGGGACAGACTGATTAATATAAAACTATACTGAGACATTTAAATCCCCATCCCATAGGAAAAAAAATGAATTTCACAGTGGTGGTGAGCACATATTCGTAACTGTACAATAATATAGGCGCCTCCCCAGTAGATAATCCAGGATTTAAATAGAAGCACGAGTCAACATTAATATGCAACTGACTGGCTTCTCGGTCCCCTGGTAACCTCTCAATTCAGACTGTGGAGGAGAGACCTTTTAAGCATGCCAGTTTGCAATGAAGCAGCAGTGCAAAGCAGAATGGCCAACTGCTCCTCTGTTAGTAGCAAATGTGCTAATATGTACTAGTTTAAACTTGATCTATCAGTGAGTCGATGAACCATGAAGGGTGAGGTTAATCAGGGGGTTCTCTGCACAAAGGCTCCCGAGAGCTTCAGGGATGTCACCCCCAGACTCACATCTGTGCTATTTTGAGTTCAGTGCCGTGGAAATGGTGTGGTTCTCAATGCGGGTAGGAGCCCAGAATCCTGCTACAGTCTTGTAGATTTTCACAACTATTTTAAGCAGGAAGGCAACTGAGTTTTTGGAAAGGTAAAGCCCAAACAGGAAAAGCAAACTTCTCAGCTAACCACACTGCTAGAGAGCTTCTAAGGGTCAATTGTGCCTTGTTAATGAGTAACAGGGGTGGTAAAAGCCTCTCACGGGAGATCTGACTATTTCCCAACAGGGCTTAGAGGTGGTGGCAGTCTGGCTCAGTAGGCTTATACTAAAATGCATTGATTTCCCTTTATTGTCAAATAGAAGCATATGTGTACTGATCTATACTCCTGAGATACGAGTAATTCTAACGCCACAGTTCGACTTAAACTAAAAAATAAATTCACATGCAGTTTGCTAGTGTAAACAAATCTCTTTTTCTGCCAGCTAACACGAAGGGGCCAGCAATTCACAGAAGGAATCACTTGCTGGTGGAATGATCACCTCAGCACTTCAGTATTTAGATTAGAAAGGAGCCAATAGCAGCTAGATTGTGAGAGAACAAGCAAGAAAGAAGGGACAGATAAGAGGCAGTTCACCCAATGGACCAACTTACTTTTCACCAACCATATGATGTTAAAATAATTATCATATAAATTAACATTTCAAGAATCTAATTACAGCATAATTGTCTATTTAATCAGCCACCAAAGTAGGAAATTATGAAATAACAGATAATAATTTCATAAATGTTTTTAATTTAATGTTTAATCTAGTTAGAAAGTTTTACTGAAGTAGCTTCTCTGGGTCGTATGTGAGTGCTGTAACCGGGTGTGCTCTTTAAAGAAATGTTCTTGGTGATCTGCAGCGTCTCAAAGCTTTGCTCCCACCAAAGGAGCAAACCCGAGTGAAGAGACAGTGTATAGACAGGGAAGACTGTTGCCAACCACACATCAGAAGGGGTTAGTACCCAGACCATGGAATGAACCCCAAAAATCAAACACTAGAAAAGCAAAAATTCCAATCAATAAATGAACTCATGAACTGAATAGACAGTTGTAAAAGTAAAACAAACACAAATGGTGGTAAAATGTAAAAATTGATGTTGGGGTGACTATGCACAATTAATAGATCCCCAACACAAGCCCTGTTAGCTCTGGCTCTGGAAACGGCATGGAAGAGGTCCCAGGAATAAGAACCAGAGGTCCAGGAATCTGCTGTGAGGTAGTCTCAAACAAGCAGGACACAGAGGCCAAAATTTAGAATTCAAATAATAAATTAAGCCAAAAGCATTACGAAGAATATAAAGACAAAAGCAAAAATGAATGGCATAGAGAAGGAATTAAGAGGGTCAAGTTAATAAACAAAATGACACCTGTAATCCCAGGCCTCAGGAGGTGGGGATTACAGCTGGAGATTATGGGAAAGACCCCAACCTGGAAGCCAGCAAGACTGCCACGCCACATACAAAAATGTCCTACTTCTTGAGGGAAAAGAATCAAAAAGCAAACAATAAACTAATTCAATCCTTGAAAATGGAAAATAATAATATACATTGTAATTGATAGAGAATTTTCAGATCAAAAGAAAACACATTTCTAAAACCAGATGATGCCCTTAACCTCTGTAGGAGTGAAATATGAAAACAAGAAGAAATGGACCATTTCTTGCACAAGTTGTTGAAATAGTTTCTAAAGATGAATTCATTAAATGCAGAGGACATGTCCGCCTTCCACGAAAACACCAGGAAGAAATGGTTGTACAAGGTGCTGAGTCAACCCCTAAGAGAGCAGCCCACCCAGGACTATGTAAAGTGTGTCAGGGGATTGCAAGAAACAATTCCCAAGCCCTTTTAGCGAAGAAGGTTAAGATAAGTCTCTCTCCCTGAAGAATGGAAAGTATAAGCAATAACAGGCTCCAGTATTCATTCCCAGAGTGGGCTTGAGGAGAAAGGCTCAAGACAACAGAGAGGAATGGCTTCTGCAGTAAGACGGATAGAACATGCCTCTCTATCCCATAGTATATTCTCATCTAGTCTATCATAGACAGCATGCCGTCTTAATGCAGAAACACAAGATCCTTCATGTTCTTCCAAGGAAGAAGGCAAGGATGTTTACTATCCTCGGGGAGACTTTGAAACGGAGAGTTGGGGAGTTACGGTTAGCTGTAACTTAACAGTTGGAGGCATGCTGCAGTTTGGATCCTAATCCTTCCCTGGTCCCTGTGCCCAAAAGTGTTTTCTCCAAAGGGACTTTACTGAGAGATGGTATAATCCCTACAGAAGGGGCCTCTTAACTGTTAACTCAGAAATTTACATCAAGAAATTCATCTTTGAGGGTTAAGGTAGGAAATTAGTGTCGCACCATTTATGATCACAGATATAACAACATCAAGACACCTCATCTCACTCAGTCTTCATGACAGCTAGTGCAGAAAACACAACATTCTTGTTTGAGACAAGTTCTCTCTATGTAGTCCTGAATAGCCTGAAACTTGCTAGAAATAGACCAGGCTGGCCCCAGACTTAGAGACTCAGCTCACAATATACTCTTTTGTAGCAATTAAAATAAGTTCAAGGAAGTACCTAAGAAATAGTATGGATTGACTGCTAACGTAGTTTTTTAGGCGAAAACAAAATAATAAAGAATTTAGAATTGTGTCACTTTTTTGTGTGATAAAGCAAGAAAAAAACATACATGTATCTGATAAACATACACATAACTGGTAATTTTGAAGTAAAAACAAAACCAAAATAAAATAAACCAAAAACCAAATACAGACTGCTGCCTACAAGGACTAAAGGGAAGAAGCGGAAAGGATGTAGAAAGAGGCAGGGTTTTGTTTTTCTTTTAAAAACATGCTTTACATCCTACACATTAGAACTGTAAGATAAAATTATTACAAATGTTAGAGGAAAAAATTAAACTACATGAATAGAAACGAAGTCACGTTTGTTTCAATCATTTAGAAGGGGGAAGAAAACCCAGCCATTACTTCTGAAATACATCTTTAGTGGACGTGGCCAGAAGAGAACTGTCCTCGAATGGTGCCATTATCTCAGAAGGCCACTGCTACTGTGAGAATGGCCACAGGGCTGAGGAAATGGGTAAATGTGCTTTGAGAATAGCTCCAACTACGAAAGAAAGACGGGGATACGGAAAGGAGAGCATTGCAAGGGGCCCAGAAACCACACAAACAGGCTTTGATTGTCATTTCTTTATGGGGGAGAAACTAGTATGTGTAACTAATAGAAACAGAAAAAAAAATGAATGTTTTCAAGATATGTAATTTTCCACTTGAGAGATATATTTTTTAATGCACTAAAATTGATACTTTAAATTTTTTAGGTATTTTTTTTCCTTAATGCTTAATAACTGGCTAATTTGAGAACTAATTGCACAGTGCTGCAGCAATCTATCTATTAAAAATATTCCAACTATCTGCCTCAAATAACAGCAAATATATTCACAAAAGAGTGTAACAAAATTCCTGCAGGTGCATGTGTCTTTATGAACATCACACAATTACGTTGGCATCAGTGGTACTCTATGAATGTCAATAGCCAACATCAACTTGCTGCCTCACATATTTCCATCTGTACATAGGATTGCCACTTTGTTACTTTCTATTTCATTTCCCAGCGAGAACCAACTGTCCATTTCAGCCGCGCTGTGAGGACTGCTTCAGCTTTGCCTCTCTCCTGCAGGCTTCCAGTGTTTGCCCAGGGGTTAGGAAGCTCTGCTAAAGATGGGTAACTCAGTGTTAGTTACAGAGCATTGTGTCTACGTGAGCTGTCCAGATTCCTCTAGGTTGGCATGAAGGAACTGCTGGCATGTCCTCCATGCTGCCTGTACATCTCAGCCTAAGACAGCTAAGGACTCTCAGTAGCGATTTGTGATGGGAAAGTTACTTCATTGTTGGGGCGGGAAGTTTGCGTATTACAGCTGCCCAGTGCTGCCTGTGCTACGGCTTTCTGAACCTCAGCGTTGGAAGAGAACCCGAGAGATGGAGCTCTTCAGTGAAGGCGATGGAGATGATTCTAACAGATGTTGGCTACCCTCGTGTGGGGGGAGCGGTGCTAACTAGACAGTAACTGTGAGATTCTGCAGTAGCACAGTAGCATACCCAGAAGGAAGAGCAAACACAGTAAGAGCACATATGGTCTCAGAAAGAAAAGTGGGGAAAGATACAAGCATGACTTAGTAAGAAATGATATTGTTAAACAAGCCAATGCCATTTCTCAGGAAAACCTGTCTCTCTAGCAAAACCAGTTAGAAGTAAGGTCTCTGAACTTAGAGGAAAAAACCTGATTTTTAGAAAGCTCCAATTTTTGTTCTCTGTGAAGAAAAAGAAGACCACCCTCACGGGATACTGATCTAAATAGCAAAATGAGGTAAATTACTCCTTGTCTGAAGGGAAGCCAGTTTAACACTCTGAAGAGGTAGCTGAATAGATAAAAGTATTTCAAGTGTGAGGATCTGAGCTCAATCCCTAGGACCCATGCAAAAAATGTCAGGTATGGTGACATACACACCTAGCCTTGGGCAGGCAGAAAGAGCTGGATTCCTAGGGAACATTGGCTAGCCAGTCTAGCCTAACTGGTGAATTCAAAGCCAATGAGATACCCTAGCTCAAAAGAAATAGTGTAGACAAAGCTCCTGATGATGAATACCTTCAGTCTTCTTCTGGCCTCCATGTTCACATACACACACATTAAAAACTCCATTAAATTACTTCCCTTTTGTTGTGTATAAACTAAAAGATGATAACCATCATAGTTTATTCAATTTCACTATTTGTCGTCATGAACTGTTTCAGCTCCTCAAGCCTCACAACAAAACTCATAAGTAATTTTGCTCCCATATTTCTGTGGGAATGTATTTATAGTTCTTAATGTTATTATGAGGATTTAATGAGATAATTCATAAAAGTTGCTTACAAAGTATGTGTCATATAGTAACTGCTTAATAAATGTCAGTCATTATCATTAGCCTCTGAGTTTCAGAATAATGACTCCTTGATATTCAGTTAAGAAGTGATGTTAACTAATTCATTTAGCAGCATGAAAACTTAATTCAACATTTTACTGGAAACATTTGGAGGATATTCATGTAATACTCTGACCCTAATCACATAGAAAAACCTGACAAAGCCTACCTAAATTGTTTCCCCCAAGAAGTTGAATTATATAAAACCCACTGTCGCTGAGCATCTTCCTTGCAGAACAATCTGACATTGATATTCCCGAAAATGAATACGCTCATCAGCTTCTATTCTCAAGATACTCTGTCAACGAGTGAAGCCAGAATATAATTTTCTTGTACAATACAGCAATTAATTTTTCAATATAATTATAATCAATTACATACGAAAACATAGCCCTCCCTTAGGATGAATATGCACAGAGGGTGTTGAGAAGCCCTCAGGAAGATCGCGGTAATCATTCATTTCAAGTATAAATAGCATCAACTGTTTCTAAAGAACTAATTCCCACTTCCTATCAGCTGAAGGCGCAGTAGCTGTGAGAGAAGGAGCTGGAGGAAACCAGAAGGAGCCCATCTCCATCAGAGTAAACCAGAAGAGGGAGAAAGGCTTAAGGAACAAAGCATGACCCAATGCGACTTAAGGGTGGGTGTCGGCTAACCTCTGAGAGCGGATGAACCTGGAGTGTAACTGTTCTATATTCTACTATCTGAAAAGACATCTTTGTAAGCGTTGTGTGTAGGGGCTTGCATATGTGCAGTAATGAAGCTGAATGAAGTTGTTTGAACTTGTCAATACCATGGCTTTTGCTCCCAGCAGCACATTAGGTTAACTAAGGAGTCCCCTGCAGGAGGCCCATCTCTGGGGCCACTTAGACCTAGTTAGTCAGAGCCCCCAGAGCCCCTGGCTTAGGAACAGCAGGTCACAGTGAAGACACCTGCTCTGAAAAGCACGGTACTGATCCTTAGGTATTTTCAGTTTCTTTTTTTTTATATAATTTTTATTTTTTATATTAATCACAGATTATTTACTTTGTATCCCAGCTGTAGCCCCCTCCCTCATTCACTCCCAATTCCCCCCTCCCTTCTTCATCTCCTCCCTGCCCCTTTCCAAGCCTACTGATAGGGGAGGTCCTCCTCCCCTTCCATCTGACCCTAGCTTATCAGGTATCTTTAGGACTGGCTGCAATGTCCTCCTCCTTTGTGGCCTGGCAAGGTTGCTCCTCCCTCTGGGGGGTGGGAAGTGAGGGGAAGGTCAAAGAGCCAGCCATTGAGTTCATGTCAGAAATAGTCCCTGTTCCCCTTACTAAAGAACCCACTTGGATACTGAGCTACCATGGGCTACATACGAGCAGGAGTTATAGGTTACATCCATACATGGTTCTTGGTACTATTCAGCAATTAAAAACAAGGAAATCATGAAATTTGCAGGCAAATGGTGGGGTCTAGAAAAGACCATCCTGAGTGAGGTATCCCAGAAGCAGAAAGACACAGTATATACTCACTTATAAGTGGATACTAGACCTATAAGACAGAATAAACATACTAAAATCTGTACACCTAAAGAAGCTAAACAAGAAAGAAGACCCAGGGTAAGATGATTAATCCTCACTTAGAAAGGCAAATGGAATGGACACTGGAAGTAGGAGAAAACAAGTAACAGGACAGGAGCCTACCGCAGAGGGCCTCTGAAAGACTCTACCTAGCAGTGTATCAAAGCAGATGTTGAGACTCATAACCAAATCCTCGGCAGAGTGCAGGGAATCATATGAAAGAAGGGGGAGTTAGTATGTATGGATATTTTCAGTTTCTTTTTTGGTTTGATCATCTGGGACTATTCTGCCCAGTTAATTTGATGGGGGAGGGCAAGAAAGAGAGGCTTATGAGTTGCTTATAAAGATAAGGTTAACACTAAACAAAACTTTTAAGAAATAACTATCTTTTTCTTTCCTTCCTCCTTTTCTTCCTTCCTTCCTTTCCTTTTTTTCTTTTACCCTAAGAAGATCAACCCCATGGACACAGATTTGAGTTAATAGCAAACTAATGGAAATTACTCTTCTTAGGAATAAATGTAGATATTTCAATGCTGTCTCTGTTTTCTTTGGCTTCACATCTGAAAGCTTATTTCAGCTACAGCAATAGAATGTGAGGTAACACTGCAAGAAAAAAAGAATTAAGTAAATGTGGCTTCGTTATATTCCCCTGCCTTGCGAAATTAGTGTTTAGATGCAAAACTGAACATAATGGCATTAGAACTCAATCTCCCTAGTGTGTGCTAAAAATACCATTGATTGACTGTATTAATTAGGAATAGATCACCAATCCTGAAATATAGCAACAAAATTCAATAGTCATGTTTTATCGGGCTTCTTCTACTTTTTGCTCATTCCTTCTACATTTTCCTTCTAAGGTTTTTCTTTTATATTTTATTACAGAGAATCCCCTATAACTTTATATATAGTCTCTGTTTGTTTTAAAGCTGTATATGACTGCTTTCAAGCACATCTCCACTCCTACATCAATGGCATGTTAAAAACTTCCCCAAGAAGGGCTCTTAAAATGCCTGGAGCCTCATCCTGTCCAGAAGGGAGATCTTGTAACCCATCCCTAAGTGCCCACCTCAGGGCACCATCCCTTGGAGCCAGGCAGAGTCCTGATTCCACTGGGCCTATTCATTTTCCAAGTCACTTAGCAGACACTGTTAAAGCTTATTCATTTTAATAAAGACTTGTTCTTGTTTCTGTAGGCTCCTGTAAATTTTGAGAGCTCAAATGTCACCTGTGATGCTGTCTAAGGTGTATGCTTGAAAGCTCAAGGACACTAATTCAAATCCAGATTATTATCTCTAGGGAAAAGCTTGGTGTAGGGTCCAAGGGAGCTTTCAAATGACCATTACTAGGAAACTCAAATATGTAAAAATATAATTGTGCCCTAATGAAGTAAAACTGGACACATATAGTGTATGTATTAATATGTAGTATATGTGCATATACCAATATATACATTATACATAAACATATATACTATGTTTAAAGTTGTGAGTATGTCTGTATCACAAGTTCTTTTTAAAAGTTAGAACACACTGTGTTTGACTATTTTTGACACAATGATGACAATTGCTTTAAAAAAGAAAACTTAAATTCCAGAATCAATGGTCAGTGACTAAGATTGTATTAAGTTGCTAGTGTCTTCATTAAGCACTTGATCCATTTTTAAAACAACATATTGTCTTGTCTGTCTCTGGGGCAAAGTAATCTCCATTTTAAACTTTGTTATCTTTATTACGTGGGGCTTGGAGTTTTGGGGGGAGTGGGTGGGCGCAGGGGCATCTGTACCTGTGAGCGCAGATGCCAGCAGAGTCCAGATGTGTTAGGCTGCCTGATGCTGTAGCACGCTAGGGAGTTGTGAGCCTGCTGGTATGGATGCAGGGGACTGAACTCAGGCAGTGCGGGCTCTTAACAACTGAGCCATCTCTCCAGCCCCTCGAATCTTCCTTTGTTGTTGTTTCCTGCACACAGCAGGGATTCTGGTGCGTAATGTATGCTGCATGAAGGAATTATGTTGCTTCTACTATACAATTATAACAGACCTTCTGTGACTGAAAGTTGAAAAAGAAGCTGGGTATGGTGGCACACACCTGTAATCGCAGCAAATAGAAGGCTCCAAGGTGAAGAACTCAAGTTCAAGGTTAGTTTGAGCTATGTACATCTCGTCTCAAAAACACAAAACAAAATAAAGTTAGAAGATGCTGTGTTCAACTATGCTCAGAAAATTGGGTCAAGAGTCAAATTAATTGACTTTTACATAAAAAGGAAAAATGCTCTTTTATATTTATAAACCTGTAATTATTTAGTCAATGTTAATTAGTTTTCAAATCTCAAGTATTTGATGTTGCTTTCTTCCTCCAGTTACTGCTGCCAACTTTTCCTTTAAAATTTATCACATTTTATTCCTTGCTCAGATTCCAACTATAATTGTTCATATTTAGAAATAACAGAGTGTCAAAACTATGTAAAACTGTAATTTCTGGAATCATTAAGACTGGAGGACCACCCACTTGAGGCCTGAGTGCCTCCATGTTTTCTCCTTAGAGGAACGAGAGGAGGGAGGTGTAAGTGCTGAAAAACAAAAAGTTCTGCTTGTTCAATCAAGAAAAAAATTAAAAATAATTTTGAATGCCATTTTAAAGAACAACTTGTTTTACCAGCTTAACCCAGTTAGAGGTAAGGTATTTGTGTTTGGATTTCAAGTATGGCTCTCTCATATTTAACTGGGAGTTATACACAGTTTCGATATGCAATATTTCTGTCGTTTCTCAAACTCTCTACAAACACACTCTTGAGATGGGGATGCTGGACAGTCGTATAACCAATGGGCAATCACTCTTTCCAACACCCAAGCAGTGGGTCAGAGGCAAGGAATGGCGACTGTGAGGCAGAAAGATGACGCTCGCACAGATCTAATTCCACGGAAAGCAAACCAGGCAAGTTCAGGAAGAGCTGGGCAACAGGTCTTAGCCCATAGACCCTGGGAAGGATGCAGGCTCAAGGAGCAGGATTGGCGTCAACTGTATTTGAGTCTCAGATGACAGGCACTTTAATGAATTTGTAGATTATATAGGTCTGAAAGTGGTCGGGGTGGGGGGGACACTACTGGATTGTAAGCTTGGAAATGGAGAGCCTATGTAATATAATTGGCAGAGAGCTTTGCAGCCTCAGACATGCCCTTATGTACACTGGAGATGATCCAGTCTGCCTTCAGTGGGACAAGAACCTGACTCCCACAGGACACTCCGGGTCCTGGATGCAGAAATGGAGCAGATGCTTGCATCTTTCACTCTTAGAGGCTTCCAAAGCCTCATTGTCTGTACTGTTTAGTTTTAGACATCAATCCATGTGCTTTCATTTTTAATATTTTCTATTAATTATTATTATTTATGATAATTTATTCAATTTGTATTCTGGCTTTGACCCCCTCCCTGTCTCCTCCCAGTCCCACCCTCCCTTCCTCTTCTCCCTCTATGCCCCTCCCCTAGTCCACTAATAGGGAAGGACATCCTCCCCTTCTATCTGACCCTAACCTGTCAGGTCTCATAAGGACTGGCTGCATTGTCATCCTCTGTGGCCTGGCAAGGCTGCACCCCCCCAACCCCCAGGGGAAGGTGATCAGAAAACCTGCCACTGAGTTTATGCCAGAGACAGCCTCTGCTCCTCTTCCTAGGGAATCCACTTGGAGATTGTGTCTACGGACTACATCTGAGCAGGGGTTTTAGGTCCTCTCCATGCATGGTCCTTGGTTGGGGTTTCAGTATTTAGACATAGAATACGGATAAATATACTAAAATCTATAGTCCCAAAGAAGCTAAACAACACAGAGAACCCGAGGGAAGATGCTCAATCCTCATTCAGAATTGCAAATACAGTAGACATTGGAAGCAGGAGAAAACAGGGAACAGGACAGGAGTCTGCCATAGAGGGGCTCTGAAAGACTCTATTGATCAAGGTATTGAAGCAGAGGCTGAGACTCATAGCCAAACTTTGGGCAGAATGAATGGAATTTTATGAAAGAAGAGGGAGATAGAAAGACCTGGAGGGGACAGGAGCTCCAAAAGGAGACCGACAGAGCCAATCTTAATGAGCAAAATAATTCTGCAGGAGCAAGCCAGAGAAAAGGACCCTATGTACTTCACTGTTTCCCACTCTTATTTAAATCAAAATTGCAGAGTGGGCGCCCCAGAGGCTGTTTGACAAAGATGTGTAGTTTATTCACCTCTGCAATTTGACTAGATTTTTAGCCCTGGATCAAGCTCTAACATCATTCATTAAGCTAAATATTTGGACAGTGTTTTCAGAAGTATTTTGTTTGGGTTTTGACGAGTCTCTCTACTCCTATAAAATTGCTTTTACCAAACTGAGGCTTGCCTGGATGTCCTCTGTTTGCTGACAACTTTGTGGGTGAGATATACTGAGGTTGCCCCTGCCAGCTCTTCATAAACCCTGTGGGGGAGTTCCCGGACCTTCGGCATAGAGAAGAGCTCCTAAGCACATGACACATTCTCAGTTTTTGACCATCTACCTACTCATGCTAATAAATTTAATTGAAATCTTTTGAGAGAAATTTAAAATAACAACATTAAAGAAACACTCATTAAAACAAATACTTTCTAGTTATGAACACAATTTGTCTTTGTTTATAGTGAGATGAACCAAATCCTGACCTCTGTGTGCGCCTGTCCTCTAGAAGAGCAGAGCCTCTAAACATCCCAGAGGAGCTGACGAGGAAGCAGAGCCTCCCAGGATCAAAGCAGTCACTTCAGCTCATTGGCTATGAGCAAATGCTTAGCAGCTCTGCACCATCAGCCAGCGTGTGTCCACGTGCTAATCGGGATCAGTGCGGCTGGACGCTCCTGATGCCATCATGACCTGCTTTCTATCGTGTACACCACACTGTTACCTCTCTCCAAACCACCTCACTTCTCCAGCTACATCTGTACTCTTCAATCTGATAAAAAAAAATTTTAAATGGATCAATGAGAAAATAATCTATATAATCCCCAGAGAAGATGTTTTAATTCGGTAAGTTATATACATTTGAAGTGCATGATATTTAATATTTTAGCATTCAAAAAATCACTTTAAAATTTCAAACACACTGAGCTTAGAATACCCTCACGAGCATACTCAGGCATTAACCTTCAGGAAAGTCTACCCCAAGACAGACAACTCTCAGCTAGTAAAAAGCATAGCCAATAATTGATTATCTTTTTTTAAAAAAAATAAATTCTTATTTTCAAATGCCCAACACATAAAGGTACTTTGGTAGCAATGTGTGGAAGGAAGCAAGTTAGTTCTAAATCAAGCTCAGGAGAAATGTGAGTTAGGACAACGAAGATACTTCTAAAAATAACTCACAGGGCTGGCAAGGTGTGTCAGCAAGAAATGGGCACCCGCTGGGAACCTGAGCACCAGAATTCTATCCCCAGAACCCACGTGAGGGTGGAAGGACAGGCCCAACTCCACAGAGTTGTCCTCTGTCTCCACATAGGCCCAATGGCATGTACATCCACACTCGCTCACTGCAAATGCACACACATATAGAAATAATAAAAGTTTAAAAACTAAAGGCAAGGAAATTATTTTAAAGCTTGTTAGGGGCCTGGAAGGATGGCTCAGTGGTCAAGACAACCTGGGTTTGGTTCTCTGCACCCATAAGGCAGCCCACCACTATCTGTAACTGCAGCTCTAATTAGGGTATCTAATGCGCTTATCTGGCTTCTATGGGCATGTACATGGTACACAGGTATTCATGCATGTAAAGCACCCTTACATGTAGATTAAAAAAAAATTAAATCTGTCTTACTTAAAACTACCGAAGCTTTTTCATAAGTGTGGCTATTCAAAAGTTGATTTAGAATTCATTTAATAAGATCAGGATTATCCAGACGACTTAATCAAACCACGGTATCAACAAAAACCCAAAGACAACACTTTTTATGGACACTTATGCAGGAGTCCTTAGGAAAGTCGTGCCAATTTAATTCAACAGCATAGTAACAAAATTATAGGCCAAGACAAAGTGAGAGTCATTTCTGAATGCAAGGACAGATAAATACACAATTACCAATCACTGTGCTATGTCAGTCACATCAACAAAAAAGGAAAAATTAAATGACTTTTTTAGCCAATCTAAAAAAGCACCTGACAAGATGCAAGACCCCTCAAGATGAAAACAACACAGTAGAAGCAGAGAGGGGCACCCACAGCACAATCAAATACTCATTGCCCAGCAAAATAGCTTGTGATTTAAAAAAAAAATTATTTTATGGGCATGGGTGTTTGTTTTGTGTGTAAATCCGTGTACTGTGTGCATTCCTGGTGCCCATGAAGGCCAGATGAGGGCCTCAGGTTCCCTGGCACTGGAGTTACAGATGGTTGAGGGCCACCTTGTGGGTGCTGGGTCTCCCAAGAGCAGCCAGCACTCTGAACTACTGAACCACTGCTCCAGCCCCTGACATGTGATGTCACTTACCTGTATCAAGGAAGCCTGGTTTTATTGAAAATTCCTGTGATGAGTGCTTACCTTCCAGAATTCTACTGACCTGTCTGAACCATATGCTGCCATGGTATTCACTTGGGTTAATAAGGTCAAGGGTGGAGGTCTTTAATCTGTTTTATTGCTCCTTCAGGCAGATGAAAAGTGTGGTGCCCTGCAGTGTAACTCTGCCAGGCTGCTTTACAGGACAGCCCCGCTTCAGCTTCGAGGAGAGCACGTCTTCAAGTCCTATGGACTCTTCTCTGCCCAGCACATCACACTCAGAGCCACCTAGAAAGAAATTAAAGTTGCAGTCAAAACCTCGGCTTCTCCATTTTGAGTGTATGAAGAATAGCTGAAACCCACACAACCTTATCACTTGGATTTGTTTGTTTGTGTGTTTTGCTTTTTGACCTCAATCCCTGCATAAGCTGGAAATGGGAGAGAGAAAGAAAATGAGATCAGTTTTCCCTAGGATATTGAAAAACTGAAATGCAAGTCACAGAGTCGCTCTTGCACAGCACTCGTCACCTTCAGAATCTTAAGACCACCCAGTGTATAAACAGTGCACAAATAGAGCCAACTAATGCTGAAAAGTAGAAAGCACTGGCTTTGCTCCGGATGAAGTCATCTTGAGTCTACGATGGCTTGTTAAAGCAAACATTCCTGCTAAAGTCACAGGTGTGCATACAATGTGAAAATGGACAGGAACTGTTCAGGAGGAAGCGGGCCACAGCATTTAGAGGGTCCCATCGGTGAGAGACTGAAAGCTGCCGTGGTGGGTCTACCTCACAAGGCTTCAAAGCAGGGTTCAGAGGGATCACTCTACTCCCAAGTCATTCCACAGTGTTGACCTCTGACCCTCACAGGCTGTGTACTCACAACCATGCGTGCACACAGCACACACAGACATGCAATATGCAAAGAGGGCAGGTCCCTCACACAGTCTTTTTCTCCTTTTCCTTGGCTGCTCATCTCTCGCTCATTTTTAGGGGTGTTTCAAAGAATCTTGGCACCAGACCCTTTTATATGCTGTTGCAAAAAACTTGTTGGCTAATCTTATCGTGTCGGTCACAGCCTGTGTCGATTAAACATTTAGTTTTGTACAGTAAGATATGCAGTAAGTACGCCCAGGGGGAAAGAATGGAAAAAAAACTAAAAAAAAGGGGGGGGGAGATGAAATAGTCATTGAGGAAAAAAATGATAAACTCCACAATTTTTATCTGAAATCTCATAACGCAGAGTTTGAATGTGTTTAACCTAAGAAATTTAAGAATTCTTCTAACTTAAATCTCTTATAAATCACAAATTTATAGGTATTAAACAGAAGCCAGTATCACACTTGGTAACACAAAACAGAGAAGCCTTTATAGGAACAAGAATGCCTATCACCACCCTTGCTACGACAGGCTATCTAGACATTCTTATTAAGTGCTGAGGAAGTAAAAGACATAATTGATGACTGAGGGAGGGAGTGAACTCAACTTCAACTACAGGCAATCAAATAAGGTATTTATAAGATTCAAGTGAATCTGAATCGACTTCACCATTAGACCTAACCAAAAATGCAGAAAAATGTCTATATCTAAGAAGACATGAAGGGGAAGAAAAGAAATCCCATAACAATTAGTGTATCATGCATTTGAATATCTTACCAGCAACTGATGCAGGAACTGACTGAGGGAGGGAAGCCGTTTAAAATTTACTCAGAGTGAATGGAGATATTTTAGATTCCAGGATTGCATGTCTTGCAGGTCTACAATCTCATTGTTCAAGAACATTTATGATACAACTTCAGCCAAAATCTCAGTGGAATTATTTATGTTTGGATGAGTAAGAAACCTATTCAAACGATTTTCAGGCTGTATTAGCTAGAAAAAGGTTCTAAAAAACAACAAAGACAATAGCCTTCCCTGGCAGGTATAATTTGTGAAACTGCAATAGTTTCAATAAATAGAAACAGAAACAAACGGACCAGAGGAATATGTCTGTGCATCTGAAAATCACTAACATGCCTATGGTGGAATCTGAACTATGTGGAGCCAAGCGAGAGGTGGCAGAGAACTAATTACTCACTGGAAGAGATAAAATCAAACCCAATCTCATAACTTACAGCACTATTTCCAGAGTAAAAATTTACATAACCATAAGCTAGAAATGTGTCAAGCAAAACAAAACAGTTGGGCATGCCGAGATCAAGTTATCTGCCCTAAAAATTATTTAACCACTTTGAAAGTCCTAAAGATCCATAAAGAAAAGTCACACAAAGAGAGCAAAGGCCACCGAGTTGTTTGCAACACTTTCATGGAAAAGACTCAAGCAGGCATTCCACAAAAGAAGGAATGCAAATCGACCAACAGACATATGAAAAAGTTCAACCTAATTAGCAATCAAAGAAATGCAAATTCAAACAACAAGACACCACCCTTTGCCTTTTAGATTGGCAAGGGATCAAAAATAAGGATGGGAACAGTTTTGGTGCTGGCAAAGAGTGCACAAATGGGAGCTGCTAGGGAACATGTTGGGAGTGTGAATCAAAAGATTTCCAAATGTTAACTGCAGCAGTACACAACAGCAAAGCCATCGGAAGCCACCCATGTCCTCCAGTCGAAGCATGAGAGAATAAAATCATGCTTGCCTTCTGCAGCTTTTAATTGCACAAGCGTTACAGTGTGTCCCCATCCGGAAAGACATTGACACTAAGAAGAACAAAAGCATGTAATAAAAGCCTGTTACACAGCCCTTGGGGTAGGGTGACAGAGCCCACTTATAGGACACTTACAAAGGAACCCAAAAATGAGCACAGAAAATCCTTAACACCAGTCACCATTTTAGAGAGACAAGATGGAGGACAGAACATGAGGTTGAATGTTTCTGATAAATCATCATTAGCTTTCCCTTCCAGCAATTGGCAGTTCTTGTAACTATAAGTATGGAAAGGGGGAAATTGGGGGCATGATGTCTCTGTGGGGAAACCAAGGCTGACAAGGAATTATGAGCAACTCCTGAAAATTGTCCTCTCACCCCCACATGACACCCTGGCGTGTGCACCCTGAAGGAAGAATGGAGGGAGGGAGAAAAGAAAGAAAATGCTTTGTGTACAATTTTGATGCAGGAAGTTGCTTTTCAGAATTGACACCAAAAGAATAAATAATAAATACAACCAAGGTAAACGAAAGCTCACCTGAGCATCTTTTAGATTAAACTTGGAAACTACTTAAGTGTGTGATACCAAAACGTGGTTTCATGAAATACTGAGGTATGTTAATGTAGCAGAAGACTATAACACCATTATAATTTAGTGTCCTGTGTAAAAACAGGTCTAAAAAAACATGTTAAAATTTTATACATTTGGCTTTGAAATGTTTTTATCTTTAAGGCTTTGGCCTAAATGTTTAAGTCACCAGAGTGGGCTGCACTTAGCTGTACCTTTTAGTCTTTAAAGTGTGTAAGCAATAGTTAGTACATCTGCTGCCTCTGAGTGACAAAACACCAGCCTCCTAGACATGAGGTTAATGAAGGTCTCCCCCAGTGCCCCACGAAAAGCCCTCGGGCCAGCCTCAGGAAAGGCTAAAGTTTCTGGAGATTATCTGATGGGATAAACTGAAAATTTTAGGTCATTATTTCTCCTCAACCACCACTCCAGGACAACCTTTGGACACTCTCAGGATACACAAATGTTTATCACAAACCTGAACAAAGAGAACAAAAGAAAACAAATCGTGTTGTAAAAAGAGGTTTTGAGTCTATAAAGACTGAGTACCTATCTCTAAGATTATTTTAAGAATGACTTGGATTCCTTTTATTCTACAAATGAATCATAAAGAGGCTTTTGAAAATATATAATCTATTTTAAGTGCTGAACAAAAGGGTTAGATCAAATCTCTGCCTGGATTTCCTTTTTCTGGATGGCTGGGCTGATTCACACTGACCACTCCAGGAACAGTATCAGTTTCTGCCACAAGGAAAGTGTATGTTTTCACAAACTCACGTGAAAGCCACTATTTCCAGGACAACCTAAAATAGCCAGACCTCAGAGTAAGAGAAGCACCACTCTCTCCGATTTCTGGATATGCGTTTTAAATATGGCTTTACTTCCACCTTAAGGCTGAGTGGCACTTTTGGGGGAAGACTCTGGAGTAAAACTTTATGTTTCTAAGTTCATGTTTGACATCAGAAGATACAAATATAGACGTGAGTTTCAGGCGCCACTTTGCAGGCTTCAAAAGCCATGTGTGACTGTGCTTGCTGGCATGTGGCTTATTATTTGAAACCTATTGGCTCGTTAGCATCATATTGGTTGTTGCTAGTCACTTCAGAACACTCAGTGTCCTCTCACATTACTCACAGAGATACTGGGACCATCTGTTCCTGCAAGGGATTTAAGTATGTGTCTATTGGATAGTGCGCTATTTATTTAATTCAGCACCCACTTCCTATTATATCTTCTTGGGGGAGGGAGAGCCAATTTAATTACAGGGAATAAAGATAACCTTTCCTGGCAGGTTACCCTGTCACATGAGAGCAAAGCAGGACCTGTTCAAAGTAGGTTACGGGGGCGAATAGGAGAGCAAAGCCAACCTTACTTAAGGATATTGAGCAAAGGTTTAACAGAAATAGGCCGACGGTGAGTGGCACTTTTAAAAATATTACTGTAAGCCCGGGGCTTGTCTGCATCAATCTTGGCACATCTGCCTGATGCGGACCGTAAACAGGATTAAAGCTGGGTTTATCTGCCTGGTGCTAATTGTGCTCACAGTTCCTGCACATGTCCATCGAAAACACTGCCTGAAAAACTGCCTGCTGGATAGATGGCTCCCACACAACACCCTGGGCACACACGTGTGTGTGCGTGCTTGTGTGAGCGTGCACACACACACACACACACACACACACATTAGATGGTTAGGAAATGTGATGCCTAACAGGTATTTTTGTTGTTGTTGTTCTTTTTTTTTGGCTCTTCAGAATTATTTATCTAATCCCCTAATTAAAAATACAAAATTCTGTTTGAATACACCACATACTGAGATAAATCTGTGAAGCAAGGGACCAATAAATTTGAATACACTCTAATTGTAAGTAGGAAACACACGTAATTGTTAATAATCAGGTTAAACTAGGGTTTAGACAAACAGGGCCGACCCCGCGGTCCACTGGAAACCCGCTTCAATGTATTGCTCTCCTGAAGGACGTGGCATAGCATGTTAACAGAGGTGCTCACATCCCTACACACACGTGCAGAGCAAAACGGAAACACAGAGAATGAGCATTCACGTCTAGTGAAAAGATTAGGACACTTTCATCTTATTTTGAGAGAAAAAACAAACTCCCAGTCTACTACCGGCCTTACGGTTTTACTAGATCAAATTTAATATTGATGAGTTTTCTACCTGTGGGTTTCCTCCATTTATTTAGTTCTGTCAAGCGCAAGAACCTCAAGTATGTCTCTTAAGGTTTTAAACACTGGAGGAGGATGGAAAGGCACAAAGGATACAGAGTTCACAATGAAATAATGAAACGTCAAGAAAATGTAAATATTCTCCTGTTGCTTAGGTTTTAAAACACAGATAAAAATGCCAGTTCTTTACTCAGAACAACACTCAAAATGTAAGGAGTGAAATAATTAAAAGCCACAGTCTATATTTAATCACAATTATCACAAAATTGGCATTAGAAAATACAGTATTGGTAAAAAGAAAAATTGGGCTGTGGCTCCAGTACCGCTCCATCCTCAGTGCTGAAGCTGGTTCTTGCTATGTAGTTTATTCATGCTCCAGATGCCTTAGCCAGTTCTGAGAACGCTGTGTCTCTGCTACTAGCAAAAGATCCCCATACAGCTAGAGCACTATTTTACATAGACAGATACTTGGGGAGACTGGGCGAAGTAAGTCTTTTAAGTGCTTAAGAGAAACCAAACAGCTCCATCAGTAGTTCTCGGCGGCAGACTTCTAGGACGAAGTTTCAATGGAGGTTCTGTGCAATTCGCCACCATCTGCCATGTCCGTGTCTAGACCCCTACAAAACCAAGAGTGGCGAAGCACCTGCTGTTGGCATGGCTACAGACAAGACCATTCGTGTGACGAATAATCACCTGCCCTCTCCACCAGTGGCTCCTGGAGAGGAAAGAGAACTGTGACCTTGTATTCCCAGCACATGTGAGACAGCGATCCTCAAGCACAAGCCTTTGATGGTCCTCCCCGGGAGAAGCCCTGACGTCACTTGGATATGGTGGGACGTCATCTCTACTTAAAAGACCAACTGCCTGGGAATGTGTCTCAGTGGGGAGAGCGCTCTTGGCATGCCTGATTCCCTCCCCGGGTTTGGCCCCAGCAGCACAGAAACAGGTGTTTTCACTGCAGTGTCCAAGGGTTGGAAGCAGGAGGATGAGAAATGAGAGGTTATCCTTGGCTACACAGAGTTCAAGGCCACCCTGAACAAAAGACCTGCTGGTGGGAAGGCTATGGCATCCGCTCATAGCTATTTGCCAAACATTCTTTGGAAAATGAACAAAAACTGGCCAAAGAAAACAACTGAAAGTGCTGTCCATAATAAAGCACAGGCTTTTGAGAAAAATCAGGGATTTCTACAAGATAATATGTTCAGCAAAGGGCTTTACAACCTTACATCTTAAGGGAATTTTCTGGAGAGATTGGCAAGTATTATTAGTACATTTGACTTTAAAAATACTTTACAATAAAACATATTAGTGTGTTAAAACTGTAACACAGGAGCCCAGTTTTCAAAAGGGAACATTATAAAAATTCTACATGAATAGTTAGTCTGATAAAACAGCAGAATGAGATAAATTAACTAAAATCACTTAGATCCTACATTGTAACTCACCTGTACGAGGCCAGTACTTGATGTGTTCTGCTGTGGCTTCAGAGTGATGGCTACAGGCAACTGGGAAGCAGTCTCCTCTCCTACAAGTGAGTGAAGCTGAGTTTTCCTATATCCATCGACCAAACCAGATACTCACAACAGACTGGAGCAATAGAGGGAGAGGCCAACTCTTTCCTACCCCACCGGCCATTGAAGAGATCCTGCAACTATGACAGAGTGAAAACAGCGACACTGCTACTGTGTTGTTGGGCAGAACATCTTAGATAAGCATGTTGTGCTTATTAACATGTAGCAGGCTTACTACTATAAAAACACTGTTATTTTTATTTTTTTTTCCTGTGGTGCTGGATATCCAGTCTAGGACCTTCCACATGCTGCTGCTGAGGTATAGCTCCACTCCTTTAATTAATATTTTAAAGAGTCTTTAATTCATAACATAACAAAGATCAGTGGATATAGCTTACATAAATAACATCTAGTGGTTTTTCAATAATTTAAGTTTGCCCCAAATCAAAGTTTGAGAAATCTTAATATATATACATATATATATATATTCATATTTAAAATGACCTTACCACACAACCTAACGTGCATGCTTTGATGTTTTGTCATTTTGTAATAGTTTTATTGCTACTATTTTTGAGTGTGCAGCAGGTTTCTTTTATATAATAATCCTGATGAATTATAAACACTTCAAGTTATTTCAGGTTTTATACAATGACTTTATGCAACATGCTATGGCTTTGTGACTCCGTCAGGAAGGGCAGTCTTGCGCCCCAGCCTGCTGGGACCGTTTATTGCTTTCTTTATTGTGTTCAGGTTTGTCTATTTGTGTTCTTTCCTATGTCCCTGCCATCTCTATCCCTTAATAGAAACGCTGATAAACTCAAGGGTGGAGGGTTCCACAAAGGATGTTCGCAGAAGATAGGAGCTTAATGGATTCACTCTAATCTCATAATCGAGGTGTTTCTTCGGCCTTATCAGTTTGTATATGTTTATCGAGCTGTACATGCTGGTAACTGATAGCACCCCAGATGACTGCCCCGTGCAGACCCTGTGAGCCCCTGGCGGCGTGTCCCTGTGTCTCCCCATCCACACTATCCGTATCCTAGCATTTCACTTGGCGCTTCAAAAATGGGACAGTCGCCCAGTAAATGCTGGTAGTACGTGCAGCCGTGGTAATCGGGTGAACCTTAACCACACTGTGCATGTGCCTACCTCTGAACCTCTGCCCCTTCATTTCCGGGCAAACGGAAGGCCTTCTTGACTCTAGCCCCTTCAAACATTAACTCTCAGATCCCATTAAGCCATTAGTCCCAGGAAAAGCCTTTATCACTGAGTCCTTCTAAATCTTTTTTTAAATTTAAATTTATTGTTTATACTTTATTCACATTACATCCAGAATGTAGCCCCCTCCCACGTCTCCTTTTGGTCCCACCCTACCTCCCTCCTTCTTCATAACCCCCTCCCCTATTTCTAAGAAAGGGGGAGCCCTCCTCCCCTACCAACTGACCCCAGCCTATCAAGCAAGTCTCACTGAGACTGCTTGCATCCTCTTCCTCTGTGGCCTGGCAATGCTCCCCCGACCCCAACTAGGGGAAAACACAGGAAACAAATAACTTCACTACAGCAAAACGAAAAGCAGGCAAGCACATAAACACATTACCACAACCAACATCAAAACAAAAGGAACTAACAGTCCTTCTGAATCTTACAGCCAGCACTACTGAGCAGCCGCATGTCACAAGCTACTGGTGGCAGTCCACGCGTTTTCTGTACTTGCCTTCCACAGCAATCAAATGACTCAAAGCATAGGCCATAGTTGGATCCAAACTAGAATGTAGTAGTTTAAGGCAAGCACAAAAGCTCTGTTCTTTTGTTTTATATATTTGAACATTTACTATATTTCAGATACTTCTTTTCTACATTAAAGGCCTATTATTTTTGCACTTGGACCTAATGGACAACTGTCTTGACAATAGATGAAGTTCCTCAGGTTCGTGCCCTTCGACTTGCTAGACTAGCTCTATGACAACAACACATACTTCCTTCTCTTGGGGTGTGCAATGGCTACTTTCTGAACACTGTGACTAGATGCATGATAGAATCACATCAGTGCAATTAGCTTTGTTTTGACATACAGTGTGAAGAATATGGTCCATTGTGACAGCAAAGGCATGGTTTATGCCATGCTATGGCTACTGCACGTCTGTAGTCCACAAGCATGGAGATCATCTGGACAGAAGCCAGCCATACCATAAAGCCTGCCACCACACTGCCCTCCAGTGACCCACTTCCTCTGGTTAGGCCCCACTTAAAGGCTCCACAACCTCCCCAACAGGGGACTCCACCTAGCAACCAGGGTTCAAAACACATGTGCCCATGGGAACATTTTACGTTTACACTATGATGGCCTCTGAGGATGGTGGTCTGAATGTGGGCTTGGAGCCTAGCAGGCACTTCCACTCCACAGCCCAAGCCATCTCACTCTTCCTCTTTTGGGAAGACCTTGGGGCTTTAGACTATGCATTAGCGTCAGCCAGTGTGATGCAGGCTAGTTGTCCTTTGGCCTTCCAGCAATCACTGTGACATGATATAGCCCTTCACTTTACCTGCTAGTTACAAACACTGAAAGACTCAGTTTATCTCCTCTTCTGTGTAGTTTCTCTCCCTTAAGACTCTCATTTGAGCCTAAGAAATTATTAGAAGAGCTGGCCCTTCAAGGCTGGTTGACTTGACTCCTCCCAAGCAGATTTGCATTGTTGGAAGACAGCAGTGTCAGAGAGCTCGGGGGAGCAGTTTTTACCTAGAGGACTGGACTTAGAACCAGAATGGGGTTTACCTATGTGTCGAAACAGGCAGGAGCAGGATGCCAAAATCCTGACCACAAGTTTAAGTGCTTGAAAAGAGGAGTGAGTATTCTCCTGGGGCCTGCTTCTTGGAGCTCTCCCTACAGCTGAGACAAAACTGTAGGTAAACAGACCACAGTGGGGCTAAGGTGGTGAAAGACAAGGAGGAGGCAGAGAAGCTCAAGAGAGATTTCCTGAACCTGCATACGCTGAACATCCAAAGCAAGTACTAAGTTCACATAATCCATAATCATATAAACATATTCATATTTATTTACCATCTGATTAGTATTTGCAAGCCTAAGACATATGGAAACAAAGGCAAGGAAGAAGTGATTAGAATATAGCTTATCACATTATTTTATAATCCAGCTTAATATTCAAGACAAAGTTCATGTTTATTTTTAATATGCTAGGCATTTGCATGATATGAGCTTTTACTTCATTTCTGCCATTAAAAGCTTACCAATGACAAATGTATTTGGGTTTTGATTTGTTTCTGACATTGAAAAACATCAAGTAAATGCAATATGAATGATTCACTAAGAAAGAAAAATCACCAGAAAAAATTATCTATAAAATGTAGTCAAATTGCCCAGCTCTAAAATTATTTTTATCACAATTGTTTTCAGCCTATGGAATTTTAAGAAAAATGTGATTTAATAAACTAATTATATGTCAATAAAAACTTTAAAATAAACTTCAGTTATTCAGCTATTAAGTTGGTATAATATAAACTGTTACCTCTACATATTTAAAATAAAATCATATTTTAAAAATCATTTTGTAATGCAAGTAGAGGTCAATTTTTTTTTCTTTGAAAAATGTTTAAAGACTTCGAAGAGTCTGGTATTAAAATGAGTTTGGTGTTTATAACTTAATCCTACACGCATGGTATTTATACACTGTTCCCAGTTAAAAATGGCTTGAAGATGTTTTTTTTTCCTACAAGTCTTTTATATAATCTCTATCACACAGCACTATGAGAAGAAGCTAGCAGTAAAAGTAGGGGCAAGGAGCTATTGCTTGATAATGTGAAAATCTGAAGAAAGCAAATACTCTAGATCACGTATTTTGTATGTTTAGTTGGGCTATGCAGCAAACGATGAACATAAAATGGCTTATAGGGTTTCAGAGAGCCATCCTCTCCTCTGGGCTGGAATACTACTGTCAGGTTTTTTTTAGAAAGATAAATTTGATATCAATACGATGTGACACAACATCAAACCTTAATTTCACTCACAGTGAGAAGTCACAGGATTAAATAACACTGTGCAGTCTTTTAGAAAAGTTTATTGCTTCCAGATGGATTCAAGTTTCCTTTCAGCCCTGATTACATCTAATATGCTCGGGGTGCCAACATTATAAAGGACAGAGTCAAAAATATCATTTATATAGATAGCAAGGGATGGGTGGGGGAGCTCTGTTTTCTAAATAGGTTCTAGGACTCGAGTCTTGGCTGCTCTAAAGAAATAATAATAAACATTAAGTTTTTAAAATGCTGTCTTCTTTAACTGGCCTGGATAATGGCTTTTCTATGAAAAAAGAAGAAAAACTCACAGATCTGCAGTAAAGTGGCCATAAAATGACTCCTAGCTCAAGCCGCACGCTCTCTGCCCCATGTGGGCAGTGCCATGTGTTGAACTGCATGGGGCCTGCTACCAAGATGCCCACCTGTGCCCGTGCGGCTAAAGAGGCTTTTATTCCAACTAACAAGAACACCACTAAATGTGAGCCACTGCAACCAGAAAGAAAAGCCTTCAAAATACTGAGCTCATATTAAAACCTGCAAGTCAGCTTGCCCTGTACATTTAGTATTTGGTTACATTGGTGGGTTTTTTTGTTTGTTTTGTTGTTGTTGTTTTGCAATGCAACTATTACTTCCATAATGTTTTCTTAATAGTTCCCCAAAATAAACTGCCCCCCATAATTTAAAATGTGAGATAAAGTTGCATAAGTAAATCAATCAATCAATAAAATGTCATCTGTTCTACTAGTCTTTGAGAGAAAGGCAAAGAAAAAGAAATCCTGTTTGCAAAGGGTGTTTAGCCATAGATGAGGAATAAAACTACAACAGGATTTCCACTCTTCTCTCTTAAGACGCTTAAAGTGTTCTGAAAAATACCATACAAGTAGCAAAATCAAATGACTATAAATGACAAACAATTTATTATGCATCCTTAAAATATTAGCAATTCAAATCCAACTATGGTCCTGAAGCTAGAAAAAGGGAAAAACGAATAATTTCTAGAAGTGCATAAAAATTTCTGGCTGGAGAAAGAAGAGTCTAATTATAGTTGCCTGACTCTCCTGTGAATTATCAGCCAAAACAGAACAAATACCACTACAATCACTTATTATATTTTCTTTATTCATTTTCTTTAGTGAGAAATAAGTTCCTCAACGTAAGGGATACAAATAAATGTTAAAATGTCAAGTGAGGATTAAATTACTTGCAGACATGACTTACAGTCACATGTCAATCAATAACAGATCAATAAGAGAGTTTAACTGGTTACATTGCAAGGCATTAGAAGACATAATGCATGAGGCATTCACTGACATGCGACCCATTAAGTATTTCTGATATATCTAATATTGCGAAGTGCTTGCTTAACTACCGCCAAGCAAAACAGTTCTTGTCTGCAATGATGGTGAGCTATTCTACAACTGCTCACACCCTCTTCAGTGAGGGACCGTCTTCAAGAGAGAAGTGTTCTGTGTTTACACTTGCACCTTAGAAGTGCAAATACGTGCCTGTGAATTTAGGAATGTGCACCTACGCTTGTGTGTGTGTGTATGTGTGTGGCTGTAATATGTACGTTTGTGTGTACCTGTGGCTGTGTATGCCTCTCTGCGTGCGCTTGTGCGTGTGTATGCTTATGAATGCTTGGTGAAAGGGGGTGGCACTGGACAACCTTGCTGTCATTCTTCAGGAGCTGTCCACCTTGTTTTTGCTGTTAGTAGGACAGTCTGGAACCTGGGGCTTGCTAATTAGGCTCCAGAGACTCTGCTGTTTCTGCTCTCCCATTGCGTGAATTCATACGCGATCATGGCTAGCATTTTTATGTAAGACCTGGGGATAAGACTCATGTCCTTATGCTTGTGCAAGTTACAGACTAAGCTGTCTTCCCAGGCCTAGAATCTACTCTTTTTAAAGCAAAATTATTGGTTTAGGAGAAGAACCCACAGTGGACCAAAATTTGAGAGATGCTTGAAAGGATGTCAGAGGTCCTCAAGTTTTCAGAGTAGACACTTTACAGACTGAGATGTCTTTCCCCTACCTAGACAGGGTAATGTCAATGTTTCATTCAGAAATACTAACATTTGATAAGATGCCATCCTCCGTCAGTTATGTTAGATACCTTATATACACCATATTAGCAAGTATCTACATTGTAATTCAGAGATATCACTAGGGATTTCTGACAGAGCAGGTATAAACGCCCTGTGTGAAAAGCTCATTTTGAGTATTTATGAACAGTCATGATGTGGCTGACGCTAGTGAGAAAGGGGTAAAAAGATAGGATGTGCAAACTGAAAGGTCAGAAGCTGGTGGGTGACATGATACATGAGTATGTAGGCTATGCAAAGACAGTCTCTCATCTAGAAGAGGAATTGTACAATCTGGTACACATTTTGAAAGTAACACCTACTGGCTTTGTAGAAAATGCTCTGATGGGAACACGGCTAGGGAGGGGCAAGTAATGACAATGACATAAGGCTGCACGGGAGAATGGGCAGTGCCTGACCCTGAGGCAGTGACAGAAATGCTCCTCAGTCTCGGGTGAGAAAGCAGCAGCATGACTGCCTACAGTTGCGTTTGGGTGAAAGAGAAAGAGCAGGAGCTACTCATCCTCCAAGCCACATTAGCTTCGATGACTAGAAACAGGAAGTCCTCATTTGCTGAGGTGGCAACATTCACAGAAGTGCGTCTTTGAGAGGTGGAGTTTTTGATGCAGAACACTGTAAGTTTGAGAGGCACTTCGACCATATTATTCTTGGGTATTTTGCATAAATTGATTACTAATATCCTGACTAGCTTATATAAATTATGAAAGAGTTTAGGTGTGGGTTATATATGTAGATTTAAATAAATCATACGACTAATAAAAACATTTTAATATATTTTATACAGAGCTCTATATTTGAGTACTAGGGTTTTCTGAGGTTATGAAAAATTGTTTAGTAAATTCCATTTTTGTGTTCTTCAGTGATTTATACAGACAGAGCCAAACTTTTCTACCTATTTTTTCAGACACACACAACTGCTTTTTTTGTTTTGTTTTGTTTGTTTGGACACGGGTCTCCCTAGCTCTGGCTGTCCTGGAACTCACTCTATAGACCAGGCTGTCCTTTGAGTCATGGAGCTCGACGGGGTGTGTCCCAGCACGCCTGACTCACAACCCTTTCTCATATTATATTATAATATTCATATTATAGTTAATGATAGTTAACTATATTATAGTTATGATATTATATTATATTATATTATATTATATTATATTATATTATATTATATTATATTATATTATATTATATTATATTATATTATATTATAGTTAATGGGAAAATTTTGAACGGCTCTGCTGATTAAAGGACTCAGATCTTGCTCTGTTAACACCATCTTCCAGACATGGTGATTTATGCCTATAATTCTAACACTCCCAGAGCCAATCAGAAGAGTACAAGCTAAGGCCATCCAGAGCCACAAGAGAGACCTCACCTCTTAAGGAAAAAGAGACATTAGCTTAAAAGCCAAATGTTAAGTGAATTATTTTTTAAGCATATGAATATAGGATTTGGGGCTAAATTATCATTTTTAAAAACTTTAATGGTGGTAAAATGTATGTTATATAAAATAATTATTTTAACTATAGTAAAAATAAAAAATTATAGCTACTAAAGCTTGCGTACACTCTCACTCCTCTGTGGCCATAACCCATGTGAGCTTTGATCCCTACGAGGGCAACTTCAACATGTTCTGAGAATCATGGCCTAGGAAGGAAGAGTCAAATATTCTGCTTTGTAGAAATGTATCTACAATTAATGACTTCATAGATGAAGTAAATGTAGGCAATCTACTTGGAATTAAAACTTTTGTTTTAAATTTTCTCTAAAGAAGAAGGGAAGGGGGAAAGATGAAGAGGGAGGGCAAGAAAGCAGTTAGAGAGTCACTTTTTGCTTTAGGGGGAGGTCACATCTTGACACATAAACCTTAAAGTCATCTATATTTGGGTAGTATTTAAAGCTAGAACCTAGAGATTGAGCCAGAGAGGAAGTGGAAACACATCAGACGTAAGGATAGACATGGGTAAAGGCGGCTGGCTGAGAGAAAGGACTGACTGGGACACCCGGGTGGGGAGGAGACTAAAAACCCTGACATCCTTGAGGAAAAAAGAAAACCAGCCTCATCAAGGAACCTTACTACATCTCACTAGTGTTTAACTCCCCAGCCTCAACTTTATTCGTGTTGTCTCTGAATATTCAAAATCAGAAATGAGAAAGCATTAAGAGGAAAATGAATAACTGAGAAAGAAAAATTGAAGTAGAGGTGGATTGCCATGTAAAGGAAAATACCAAGAAACTTCAGCAGAAGAGACAGTTCTGGGAAGGAAGCTAAAAGGATCCAGACTGTAATGAGGAGAGCAGTTCTGGAGATGTCGGGCTGGTGACTACCAGGTACATGCCTGTCAGAAAAGCCACCAGGCCTGCTCAGCCCCCGGACTGTTCCTCTGAAAGAGCCGGCTACTGAATCATCCTACTGAGAAGTGATCCCCAAGAAGACAATTCAAAACCATTTCCAAAAGGATTCAGAGATGCTTTCTCATGTTCTATATCTTAGCCATGTTTCCTTTTAAAAGTATTTTTTAAAAAGGCATTCTTTCTTTAGGTGTACAGATTTTAATATAGGATAAACCTACTAAAATCTGTACACCTAAAGAAAGAATGCCTTTTTTAAAAATATTTTTAAAAGAAAACATGGCTAAGATATAGAACATGAAACTAATCAAGAGGGAGGACTCTTGCTAAAATGCTCAATTCCTACCCATAAAGGCAAAGAGGCTGGACATCAGAAGAAGGAGAAAAGAGAGAACAAGTCAAGAGCCTGACACAGAGGACCTCTGAAAAGCTCTGCACTGCAGACTATCAATGCAGATGCTGAGACTTATGAGCAACCTTTGGGCAGAGTGTAGGGAATCTTATAAAAAAAAGTGGGAAACCGTAAGATCTGGAGAGGACAGGAACAGTTTGAAAAGAGACCTATAAGATTGGTAGTTTTAGTATCTTGTAGAATATAAGCCCATATTTGCCTTTAATAGGAATGCAAATGTTATGATGTCCTATGCAAATAGGAAGTGAGTTAAATCCCATGGAAAATTAAACCCAGTCTCTTCCTCAGATGAATGGATGCTGCAGTCCCAAGGTCCAGTCATAAACACAGAGTTGTTAGTGAAAGTAACTGCTCCCTCAGTGCAGAGGGCCTTCTCTTGGCCCCAGGTGGGCAGCTTGACTTCTGATGATATAGTCGGCATCTCCTTTTGCCCTTTAGCCGGGGATTTGCTCTGTTTTCTGGTGACTTCACCTTAAGGTCTTTTCACCTTACACTATCATTCTTGATGGACCAGGGCTGCAGGAGCCAAAAAGGAATCCATAACATTTCAGTATATTCACCTGCAATGACAGATGCATCACCCTTGCCTATTTTCTTCTGAAGAAGTAAAAATAGGGCAGGTTAATGCATCCGCTTGCTTATTTCCTTCTGCAATAAAACCAGGGAGGTTAGAGTATGAGTTCACTGCGGAAATAATCCTACAACATAAGCAGGATCTGAGATCATATTCAAGGGTTTATAAATCAACTGTAATAGATAACAGCCAGCTTCACCTGTTGGGCTGAAGGAGGAGTAGCATTACTAGATTAACGAAGTCTGGATCATGACTTACCCTCCCGCCATATCATTGCATGAGCCATCAATAAAATAAGTATCTACCTGTGGAATGGGAGAAAGTTGGAGCATTTTTGTGATCACAAATTCAGGTCTTATGAGAAAATCTCATAGTTTACCAGCTGTATAATGATTTCCTATCCTTCCATAGTAATCTGCATGTGAAATTTGAATATCCAGGGAGTTCTGTCATGCTTTTTTAAAACTGATTGTTACTCAAAGTTAATATAATGTAGTAAGGATCAAATTCATGTAATTGTTGCCATCAGGTCATTCCCTGATTTACTAATTGAGCAAGATGATTTATGTAAGGAGTTAGTAATTTATGGTCCTTATGTTGTAAATAAATTCATTCTAGAAGTTTAGCCTCTTGTGCTATAATACCAGTAGGAGACAATTTTAGTGTAGAAAATAAGCGTGTTTAAAGGGTATGAAGGAGCTATGTGATACAGGGATGACTCTTTTCGTCTGGATTCAAATAACTGTACTTCTCTTCTTGCCTCTTAAGAGACTATGCCGGGACTGTTCAATGCCGCCTCTCCCTCTGGTGTTAAATAGATTGGTGAGTACATTGAAACATGTTTATTTTGTTCAAACTGCACTGGAAATGCCAATGGCACCTCGTGAGGCCTGGGAGGAATTGCTAAATGAATTCTGTTTCTCTGCTGTGCCCTACCTTGCCTGGGTTGTAAAATTATCTTTTTTCATAGGCTTTTCTAACTCCTCATCAAAAAGTAGAATGTGTTCAAAATCAGATTGATTATCAAATTCCTCACCTCATGATTTAGGGCCATTTTCAGACAATGGAGGACACATATGGAGAGGAGCTGAGGGTGCTGTCACCAGCATATGTCCTGCTGTTTTTACTTTTCATTTTGCCTCTTCAGGGAAAACCTCTTTCTTTGCCTCTTTTTCAATTGTAGGTTTGATCATCCAGTTTATATTCCTACAAGGAATTCGCCAACTCTTCATCATGATTAATATCCTTACCTTCCTTAAGTATTTTAATAACAGTTTAAACCAATGCCCAAGTGAGCGGAAATTGAACAGGGATCTTTCCCCCTGGTTTAGATGCCTTTTCAACATCCTTTCAGACTCTGTCCCATACATCTTATACTTACTTCTTTTGAAAGACAGAGATTATAACCAGACAAACTTGCAGGCAATCTCATAGTTGTGAATTGGATACTTGTGCTCCCGTGTAAGAAATGGTGCACCAGCTCTGCATTCGACAAAGCCTTCCCTGCTTTCTACCCTACGATGCTCGCTCACCTCCTTCCGGGAGGATCCCCATTTTCTTATCTCAAAGCTGACTTCAGGTCCCAGATTTGTGGTGCCCTTGCTCTAATTGGCAATGTGAACTGGGAAGAATAGGGCCCAAAACTGAGGCAGACTAAAGTCTCATGCAAGCACCAATTTTATTCAGAGCATCAGGCAATTTGTTCTCTGAGGATGAAGAAGAGTCACCTGGGTTAGGTGAGCAATCACAAGAACAAGCCACATGTGGCAAAAACATGTTTTTCCATACAGACACATGGATAACAGCTGAAGTGAACTCACTCCTATCCACTACACCTGGGAGGGGCACAAAAACACATACTAAGAACAGTCCAGTGTTTGTGAAGAAACTGAGGGCACAGGACTCTAAATCCTCATCTTCCAGGTCATGCTTGTGCCCTGGAGTTTTCTCAAAAGTACTCGGAATTTCTCTCCCAGAGCCCCATTCTTGAACCATGTTCCAGCTCCCTGGTGAGGCACATTTCCACAAACGTTTCGAGAATACTCATTTTATAACCATTGCCCTCACTATGGTTGCTACTGCTGTGGTAAAACATTGTGACCAAAACAACCTGGGGGAGAGGGGGCTTATTTCAGCCTATACCGCCACATCACAGCCCATCACTGAAGGGAGTCAACGTGGAGGCATGAACTGAAGCAAGGGCAGAAGGAGTTCTGCTTATTGGCTTGCTCCTCAGGCTTGCTCAGCCTGCTTTCTTATGCAACTCAGGATCACAGGTTCCTAGGGATGGAACCACCCACAGTGGGCTGGCCCCTCCCACATCAATACTTAATCAAGAAAATGACCCACTGGCTTTTCCAAAGGCCAGTCCAATGGAGGCATTTTCTCTCTTGAGGTTCCCTCTTCTCAAATGACTTTAGGTTGTTGTCAAGCTGACAAAACAAAAACAAAACAAAGCAAAAAAAAAAAAAAAACAAAACAAAACAACACCAACCAGGACAGTCATTCAAATTCGATTACTTAAAAATGTTTCTATAACTTTCCTTCCCTAGCAAGTTCAACATCTATTCCAAACCAAGATGGAATGGCTAAATTTTGGAGAAATGTTCATGGGATGCAGCTGAAATTTGCTTACAGTTCTCTCCTACCATAGCCTTGAGATTTTCCTGTAGATGCTGGATTTTGTTCTAGAGATACACACTGTGCTGAGCAGGAAGGCATCCTCACACTGTGGGGCTAGACCCCAGCATACGGTACTTCTCTGAGAAGCGAAACACTAAAGGAGGCAGCACGCCAAGCATGAAGTGTGTCATTCTCCTTATTCATCATCTTCACTTCTTAGAGATGTGAAAATTGTACCATAGCAACAGAGGTGGCTTGGTTGCTAAGAATTTTAAACCTGCTGATGGCCCATCTGTAAGATGGTTATCAACAACAAAATACAGGCTGATCATCTAAAGTACACAAAATAAGATACGTGACACAATTGTGTCAGAATAGCCTCATGGTATAAATATCTGTATTGGAGACTTCATTTCTTTTCAGAATCATTTTGTGTGAAAAATACAAACAAGTCCACATCTGGGTGCTTGTGATTCTAAGTGGATAAGTAGATCGTGGCCATGGACAAGGCCAGCTATTTAAGCCTCAGACGCTAAAACCCACATGATTAAGTCAAGGTCTTTACAACTTTGCAGCTTCCCACATTAGAAAAGGTTCACATTGTAGTTCTCAAAATGATGTCTAGACAGTTCCTCTATGACATTGACCTTAGTGGGTGTGTTGTATTAAACAGCAGAGGGAAAGAGGGTTCTTTGACTTGGAATCAGAGGGAAATGATCAAATGCTACAAACACCAATGCTGAGCAATCATCAAAGGACTGCGGAGCCGTGAGTGCCAAACTCAACTCAAAGAGTTACTGAGACACTAGAAGATCAGAGCTCCAGTCAGTTGGTTAACAGGCTTCTTTTGCAGTGGGCGTCCTAAAACAAAACCCAGCACAAAGGCCGCATCACCACCAGCTGTGCCCCAAACTCCAACAGCAACCTGCCGGGATTTGGTACCCTGGCAACATCTTTTAAAGACTGTATGAAGAACTCTCCCAACACAAAGCTTCTCCTGTGAGGACCTCTCCTCTGTCCCTTAGGGGAGTGAGCGAGCTGCTGTTTACTCAGGTTAGTGAGCTTTAGAGCTCTGTCTCGGAGCACGCTGCCTGCAGTAGGTGCTTACAAAGGGTTCTTATAATCTAGCCCGGGTCGTTACTGCTGACACCAGCAAGGTAGTGCTCTTTGTTTGCCAAATTTTTGTTTTCCCAAGAGCCAATCCTACTTCATAAAGGTGTGTTTCCAGGACACATACAATTATGCTGCATATGACATCTGTCGCTTTGTGTTTCCAGAGCCTCGGAGAGCCAAGATAAGGAGGAGGCTCTAAGTCTGTGTTAGGGGGTGACTGAAAGAATCAACAATGTAATACTCAGCTATTTAAAAGCGGGTTTGAGCAAAAGCCACAGTTGCTTTCCACTACTGTTCTAATATAATCAAGTCATCTGAAGCTCTGTTTAGATGACTTTGACCTGGCTAACCTATTGTTTTTCAGTATCATGACTTGTTCTGAATCATCTTTCGTATTTCACATTGGAACCTTCGCTTTGGGTGTCTTCCAAAGACAGCCACCTGACAGAAGAAATCACTGCTGGTCAAATATAGCAGAAAAAAATACTGGCAACCTATTTTCTAATATTTCATCCTCAGGAACACAGTGGATTAGGGTAACAGCACAACACTGCCTTTGCCAATGTAGGTCAGAATTCTGACTGAGCTCAAATGTCACTTGCTGAGACCTGAATGAAGCAGAGTGTCCACTTAGGTCACTTTTCCCCGAGGCTGGTCACTGGTTTTTGGAGGAGCAAGAATCTGGTATCACCACAAAGATCCCAACATTCGAGTAACTATTTACTGCTAAGTCTTGCATCTAAGATCTGGAGTTAAGGGAATGTTGAGTTTTGGTACCTAAATGTAAAATAAGCAGCCACTGGATGGCAAGGGACCAGTCATACTGGTAACCAAAGACAAAACACTACAGTTCTGAGTTCTAAATTTGCACTTTGCTAAACTTTGACACAACAGAAGTCACAATTTTTGTTATTAGTACTCAGGTATTTTCCCCATTTCTCTAGTCTATGCAATGAAAAATTTATGTTTGCCTGGATTGAGACCAATCAGAATTATCAAGTTTCTCAAAGTCTGAGCTGAGAAAACCTACTTTGAATGAAAAAAAAAATTATATCTCTTTTGCTAAATTATTTCACTGTGCCTTATTTCACTTGGATATCCTAACATTGCTTATTTCTTGTTCTCTCTCTCCCCCCTCTCTATTTTTAAAAGAATTTTTGAAGCAAGTAACAATAGCCATTGTATTAAAAATGAGTCCCACTTCACAGTTCAGAGTAAAATCACTTTCAGATTTAGAAAAGATTTAATTACAGCCATTTTGGGCTATATGGCCCAGTATTCATACATCAGGGCCCAACCACTACCCAGTGGGACAATTTGAAGAGGGAGCAATGAAGCCATTAGCTAATGTGAAAGGATGTCTCCAGAGAGAACTGGTCTCCCTGCAGGAAAACAGTATCTCTGGCTCTCACTAGTTCTCGCTCTCCCTCTCCCTCTCTCTAGTTCTGTCTTCTCATGCTCTTCCTTATGTTCTTGCTGGCTTGCTTGCTCACTTTCTTGCTCGCAGCAGGTGCAGGGAAAGGCCAGGTGAGCACACGGCAGGAGCCAGAGAGGGGCACTCCATCAGAAATCACCTCTGGTGGCACCTTAGAGCTTGAGCTCCAAACTATGAGAAGGTATTTTTGTTGCTTACCGCCTCCCTGCCTGGGCTCTTCTGTCACAGCAAGCAGCTTCAGCAACTGTCCCCTCCCTCCTTACCTTATTCCCACATTAACTTCTGATTCTGTAACCTTTTCAAAATGTCTTCACTAGGTGATCATTGTTTTCTATCATGATATGAAAACATGGCAGCCACGGAACTCAATCATATCCCCTCTTTCCCTCTAAGGCCCAACATCTCCCATTGTGAGTCCTGAAGAACAGCTAATGCCAAGGAGGCAATATTTTGAACACATGCCTAGTTTATTATTGGTTTGAACATCTGAGTTATACTGAGAGGCCACTGAATTATTTTAGGTAGCAATCATCAAGATAACAACGGCTGCAATATGGTCTGGTGACACAGATTAAGGTAACTAAGAACCTGTTTAAGAAGTGAAAGTATCACTTACAATATGACTCACATTGCTTGCCAAATGGGTCAAGTTGAAATCTCCTGATATTACGGCCCCACAGTTCCACTGTTGCTGTTGTTGCGGTGGTAATTTTGTTTTGTTTCGTTTTAAGTCTTCTACTAAAGCAAGAGCCAATGCTTCTCTGAGCTTCCAAAGAGCTACCAGGCTGGAGTTTCTAGCCGAAATTCATTAACTGGATCTGTAAAGGTGCTTTCTGCCCAGGCCCAGAGTGAAGCCCTAGAACCGGGGGCCCTTGGCCCCTTCAACTCAGACCTTGCTCACGATGCCTTCCTTTCCTGGCTCAAGGGCTGAGGCAAACACCGAGGAAGGTCAGGAAGGTTGCAGCTGAAGAGCCTCTACCTCATGCAGTGTGCCCCCACATTTAGGCATGCACACTTAGAGGCTCACCGGTGAGGGATTTTAGAATCTCATAAGAAGACTCCATGGTGTAGGAAGATAAGAAAGAAGACGGAGGTTGATTTTGCAAGTTTTAACTAAAAGCAACATGATAGGTAGAATGTTTACATTATACTTTTCCCTGTAGCTTTCTAACCCTAACCAGTCTCACATGTAAACCACCTCGGACAGAAGTACTCTTGTGAGACATGTGACATGGGAAATGTGAATCACTAAACGGAGTATTGGCAAGGCAACACATATAGTGTTGTGGTTAAAGGACTCGATAAAACCGTGTGAATAGATTTATATACTTAGATAATTTATTACAACAGCGAGCGCACTGTCACGTAAGAGGCATTTCCACAGCTCCACTGCTCTTATCTCTGCCTTTTCGATTTAAATTTAAAATTGTTCTTGACCTTGCCTTACTCTTACACTACCATCCACAAACTTTAGAAAGCATTATTGAAATTCACTACTTACGAGGACCCTCTAATTTGGAAATATTTATTATCCTATGGCACAACTAGATTTTTTTCCTCATATATAGGGATCAGAGAGACAAAAGGAAGAAATCCAATTATTTAAAGCAGTAATCCCTTAACACTAGGATTTTGTTTTAATTATGAAGAGTGTGTCTTATTAAAAACAAAACAAAGCCTTATCCTTTAAGGAAAGAAACCCGATGTTTCTCTAGTGAATGTGTACACAAGACTTCCTAAATAATGCTTAAACAAATTAATTTTGCTATTCTTCTATCTCCCCTGGTATTATTGGCTTTTTAAAAGAGCATCAAATAAATAATTACAGGTCCAGGTGCTCAGGGTAGCTACGAGGCATGACACGATCATAACGGAAATGTTTCTTTCTATTATCTCCATCCTTAACAGTACAGACCAAATTCACTAAGCTAGAAGTTAACCAAGGCCTAGGAAAGATTCACAGAAGATAGCTAAGTATTCTTGTATATAGCAAATATCATTCCAGATATACACAACACCTGAAAACCCTTTTCAAGTATGTGTTCCCAAGTCTTTTTGCTCCTCAAATACCTTGTGTTGGGGAGATGGTACAGAGAGGGAGGGAGCTATGACAAACTCTACCCCCCACCCCGGGAAGCAGTGAGTCTCTAGGTACGCACTATATTCAGTCTTGCTTCTGTTGTACATGGAGACAAACTAAACCACAATTTGGGGAAACGATATTCCCTTTGGATTCAGCCCACCAGCCCACTTAAGCAGCTGAGTGTTAGGCACAGAAGGCTGAAGTGGATCCCTATTTCTCAAGGGACACCCTAGTCCCTGGCTCTCCTATTTCAGGCCTAGCTGAAAAGCTGCCCCAGCACTCAGCTTCACTTTTGTCTTATCCTCAAAACTAGCTCTTGAAGGGACCCTGGTCCAACCACACCCTGCCCAGTAGCACTGTGTTTTGGATGAGAAGCCACAAAGATGCCGTGACAGCCAAGGCTGGGGCACAAGAGACAGGCACAGAATGTGATGTCAGCCAAGTGATGGCAAGCCAGGGAACAGAAGGTGATCCTAATGACGTAAGTCACCCAAGGGACAGAGAGGGACCGAACAAGCCAGCGACACAGAGTGAACATGCAGATGTCCATGATGACTCTGCCGACACCCTGAGTAAAGAGGAGGCCAAGGCTGGGACAGAAAAGCATAGTCATGTCAACACAACACATCTTGTGAACAAGACCATGCCCGCTATGCGAGTTTGCTTGATTAGGTTCGGGTGTAGTGGCAAGCATGTAGGTGACACATTTAACTGATAAAATGAAATGGAAAGTCTGTCATTCTTCCAGCAGGAAACTAAAAACTAAACACTACTATCCAAAGAAGTTTTGGGTTTTCATTTCATTGATATTCTAGACCCATTTAAACGCCACAAAAATGATTCATACTACTTTCTTTGAGTAAATATGTTTTGTAAGTAGAAGAAATAAGAGAAAAACAGAAGGTAAGAGGAAATGTCTGTTTAAGTTCCTAATCTCTGCTGTTCTCCATCAAGGTGGTGCCAAGAGACAGAAAGGAAGGGCCCTCGGCTGTCATACAGTCCTTGACCTCTGTTTTCTACAATCATCCCCAGTGCCCATGAAGACAGGTTTCAGTGATTTCTGGATGTTTCATTTCTAGTCCTTGCACTAAGAAAAACTAGTAATCCAACAAGACATGAGCTAACCAAAGCCACATCCCTGCTATACACATGTGTCACCAAGCTTCTAGAACAACATCAGATACAACAGAGGGCTTGGAATTAAAAATCCTAAAGGATCTTTTAAAAGGGCAGCTTTTATTTTCAAATGTTGGAAGTGAAAAGGCACAGTCACGAAAAGGGGCTTTTTAAAACACCATGTATAGGTGTTATCTATTTTTCTTCTAATCACACAATAACGATGCTGGCTCGGTTTTTAATTCTGTGATGTAAAGCATAGAAGGAGCCTAACATAGTGTAGCAGTATAGATTCGCATTTAAAGTGTGGCTATAAAGACTCAGAACCTAAAAAGGAAACAGTAGATACCACCACAAAGCTAGCAGATGTTACTTAGGGTCATCTGCACAAAAGCATAAGCATATGCTAAAGAAATCTGACACTATCATGGAATCAGTTGGTGTCTAAAATAATAGCAGCTCCTTATGGCAATATGGTAATATCCGTATCAAATGCACAACACATTATGCTGCTACAGCGTTTGCAGACAAAAGAGCATTGCTAGCAGCAGGCATGACCGGGGGCTGGCTAAGTCGGAAGCGGAATACAAGGCTACTTCCTGGATGAGAAATCAGTGCTAAGTTGAAAGCGATGCGTGGCTTGAATTTTCAGCATTGTCATTTCAGCAACCTTACTTTGACTTCTATAAATGCAGAACAGACTACAGAGCAGTATCTGTGTTTTCATAGTAAACCCCCAATATGTTTTTCTTACTCAAGAATAATGCCAAAGAGAGGTGTTAATTTTTTAAGATTTATATACTTATGTATATGAGTGCTCTATTTACATGTATGCCTGCATGACAGAAGAGGGCACCAGATCTCGCTATAGATGGTTGTGAGCCACCATGTGGTTGCTGAGAACTGAACTCAGGACCTCTGGAATAGCAGCCAATGCTCTTTTTACCGCTGAGCCATCTCTACAGCCCAGGTGGGTATTACTCTTAAAGCCAATGATAATACTAAGTCTAGGATATAAACAAGAATCCCTTTTTCTTGATGGTTTTAGTGTGGTATCCAATATCTATTGGCTAAACAGTATGTAACTGTGGCTCAATATCTTAAAACCACACAGCCAAAGAAGTGCTGCACCTACGTCAACTCAGAAGGCTGGGTATTCTTTGATACTTCTTTGAGCATAGTCACATCCCCAAAGTAATGAGTAATGTGCATGATGGATACTACTTAAATACTAGTGACTAAAGGACTTTAAACGCTCAAATCCAAAAGGATCCCATAGCTTTTCTTGTTGGGAGTTGTGCATCCTCTGGGTATCAGAGCACATCATTCCCCAGGGATGACAGGACACAGAAATCCCTTGAGCATCTAAGATTCTCATGCACCAAGATGACTCCAGGAAAACAAACGTTGACCCATCAGACAATTGTGTTCCAAGATGTGTCCAGTACTGGAACACATTTGGTCCAGATGTAGAACATTTGAACAATCTGAGAAATGATAGCTCCCTGTAGTTTAGATGCTGAAGACATTTTTCCCCAGAATATGACAAATGTTAAACTTAATAAAAGTAAACAACTTTAATTGAAATTTTAATCTCTACAGTTTTATGAGAGCTTACTACTCTCATAAAATAATAAGTATCTAAATGAAGTATTTAAATATATGTGGGATATTAGTGGGGCTATTAAAATATATCATACCCAACAAGATTTTCAACAGTATTAACATTTTATCCCTCATAAGGGAATATCATAAGAACATACTGTCACCCCTTTAAATTTTCAGAGCACAGAAACATACATAAACTATAAGGGACCCCAACACACACCAACAGCTGCTACTCCTCTTGACATTGCTCTTCATGCGCAGATGGACACGGTAGTTTGAGTAATATGTTTGTAACATCCATAAACGTACAACAGGGCTAAACATTAATGTTTACATTAAACCAAAACAGTATGGGGACTTGAAGAAGCAAATGAAATTTTTCTAATCTTAGAAATGCTATGAAGTTATTTTCTGTGTTTAAAAATGATATATTTGCAAACTACTATTTTATGCTTTTTATTTTCCTAACACTGCTTAGCATGTGCAGAGATCATAACCTCATCACCATATAACAATATTTTCTGGCTGTAAAAAGATCTAAGCTGTCATTACTCCTAAGCAGCAGCCTCCATTCCAGTAAGAAACAAGACAGGCAGGAGAGACCCCCAGGCTTCTCGGGACACAGGCCTTTGGCTTGATGAGGTTTGACTTACACCCTTTCAGGAGTGATTTCCCCTGCTTATGCTTTGTTCAAGCAATCTCCCTTCTGCTGGTCATTTATTAATCCCGGACACACTTGACCCAGAGTCTTTGGGAGGATCTGTAGCAGATACAATGCTTTGCACTCTCCTTGTTCGGAATGGATTTCAGCAATATCCATAATCCATCAGTCACCTACACTGAAAAATGGTATCACCATTGCAGCATTTTTTCCTTGGCCTCCACATTCTCTAAGTTCTGTCTGTGAGAATTTTCCATTGTCCCTGTCTCCACACGCTGCCTCCTGGTCTCCTGGTAGGTTGGTTACCATCCTCCTCCTCCAACTCAATGATCCATCCTGCCTGCTACCTTGACTGTCTTTCTGAACTCAAACTTGATTTCCAAAAGAAAAGAAAAGAAACAAAAACCTTGGTTTCCACTAACACCCAACCTGCACCGGTCCTGTTTAACACTCAGGTTGAGAGAACATGCTAGCCCAGGTTCAAGTCCTGTGTCATTCCTAACATAATCACCTCTCTATCTTCATCAGGGTATGTGATTCTTTTTGTATGAAGACTGATAAAATCATGTGCTTATTCTCCAAATAAGCCTAAATCTTTCCTGCACATTCTCAAAAAATTCTCAGGATTGTTTTCCTTTGTCTACGTTGCTAGCTCCCAATCAGTCTCAGACCTCACCCTCAAAGCCCTCTCTCCTCAGTGTCTCCCCAGTCCTCCTCCTCCCCATGGAACAAGACAGTTTTTTTCTAGAGCTCTTTGTCCATGACTGTTCACAGTGCCCCGTAATACCTCACTCGCACAAAACATAAATCACCAAGTCATTATCCTGCCGCTGTGTTTTCCAAGAGGCGTTGACGTAGAAACTGTCAAACTGATTTTAGTGTCAGAAACCCCAGCACATTGTGAGGGCTTCCTAAATAAACTAAAACACAAATGATTTGAGAGAAGAACTAACTAAAAGTATGCAAAATATCACTTCTCCTCTCCTCAGTATTCGGTATTGAGAGGAAGGCTCCTCTGAAGAGCATTTCCAGCAGCCACCTTGGGTGGCTCATACCTGCTTGTATCTCCAGCTTTGAGAAGATCCCCCACCTTTTGCCTTCAGAGATCCCTTCACTCACATGCACAAACAGACATTCAGCCATGCACGTGTGCACATAATTAAAATAGCTAAAAACTCAATAACTTGTAAAATCCCTATTCACTTCAATTACTCAGAAATTACAAATGGATAGAAAAATGCAACAAACTCTCTTATTGTCTTAAATGACAAAAAGAAACATCGGATTTTGTCTGAAAAGTTTTAGGGGTAAAGTCGGGCCCCTGTGTCTTCACTATCACTATGTGGGATATTGATCCTGAGGGTACTAGAGAATTCTAGATTCCCTGAAGGGGCAGCATAAGAAGAACTGCAGACAGCTAGGTCAGACTGGCCAACTGTAGGTCCAGTCAACTCCATTTACTGGTATCGCTTAGAGCAAGTTTATTTAAATGCCAGGAGGACTAGGGATAAAATTCTCTTTTAGACTATAAATTCTCATTGCAAAGGTTAAGCAGTATAGGATACTTAACACAGAACCTGGCGGTACAAACGCCAATCGATATGTGCTCACTATTTGCAGCCAAGCACAAGGCCCTGTTGCGCAGCAGCCGTAGACGTTTGCACAATACTGTTTCTGATGCAAAGTCTTGGAGCTTTCACAGGAATCCCCTGACGCCAGCTGGTATGTTGGTTTAGACTTATCCTTATGCTTACTGTAACTGCATTATACCAATGATATAAAAAAGTGCAAAAATATTTACTGTGTGTGTGTGTCTATTTGCCCGCTCTAGTTCTAGTCATTTCTTATACTGAGAACTCCTAAAGTCTTGTTTTTGTGTCAAACTTCAGCATGAGGTTTAATTTCCAGCAATGCCCTGTCCTTGCTTTCTCCCCCTAACTTCTGCTAGTACACCCTGCCTTTGGGAATCCCAAGATCATAGGAAGAATCATAGCTACTAAGAGTCCCTTTTCTTTGGTACCACACGTACGCATGTATGCATGCAGAGGCACAACTCACTCCCTCAGCATGGAATGCTTCTAAAACTGTGCCAGGGTTCACACATACAAAGGCTTTTGAGGGAGCTGTACTTATAGCTTGGCAATGTTCTGCTGAGTTATCACTGTGACCTCACACGTTCTCTAGTCACAAAACACGCTAGATATGGCGACAGGCAAAGGGTTGGGATGGACAGTTGAACGGTAAACACCTCATGACTGCAAGGCCTTCTCAGTCCTCTAAAGCCATCCTGTCAAACTGCAGTGGATCCGAACATACTCCAGGGCAGGCCCCCATCTCCTCCTGCATCCAACAGTGGTTTGCTGTCTTCCCCATTGCCTCAGTTCTTCATCTTTGATGTATGTATATTTCTGTAGTCCTCTGGAGGAGCCCAAGCTCTGGACAGTGCCATCTGGATCACATCACTAATCTACTGACCTTCACCACCCCCATACCCCAGGTGGCTCTTGCTGTGTGCCCCTGAGGGGCCAGTGAAAGATTTGTCCCCTCTCCTAGGGAGAGGGAGGGCACACGGGTACCAATTCCATTCCCAAAGAGCCAACAGGAGTGGAGAGAGGAGAGAAAAGGACAACAAAACAGGTTATATTTGAAAGTGTTTGTCTTATGATGGGCTCTTCACCTTTTAGAATAAACACTAATCTACAGAATTTCACCAGGTAGGAGGGACCAGATAGGATAATGACCATTTCCAACCAGTCACAAATCACAGCTGTCAAAAACAGTCAACACAATGGCTGTGATGAACACTGCATGGTTTTTGCCTACTTAACTGTCACTAGCCAGTTAATCCACAAATAACCAAAGCTGTCTTGTATACTCAAAACATTTTAGAGTTACTGCCGCTTGGGCATTTCCAGATTCAGAATTGGTAATTATTTTTTCTTTGTTTTTGCTTCTGATTTGAGTCTGGGACTTGAGATGCCCTGCCTTGGCTTCCTGCGTGCCACATACCCAGCCAAGGACGCAGCTGGTCCGCTTGTGAATGGGCCTCTCAAATTGTATGACTCTCTCCATTCTATGCTGGGATGAACATTTTGAAAATTATACCTTCCTGAGTGGAAAAATACATTAAAAATAAATGCTGAGGAGTTGTTCTTGGAAGCGCTGGGCTGGGGGTTGAACCCAGGGCCTCATAAGCATTGTCACCCTGAGTTACATCCCTAGGGCACAAGTGAATGCCCTCCTCTCTGTGTTACTATAGCACTATCTAATGATGTTGCCATCAGACTTCTGTATACATTAATTTAAATAAGGTAAAATTCAATCTTATTTCAGATTTTGTTCTTCAGTCACACTAGCCATGCCTGTGTTGCTCAATGGTGCAGGGAGGGCACGGGACTTCTGTTGGTGAGGTCAGCATACAGCATCCTAAAATGTCCAGCTGTCAGTCCTGCTTGAGGGGAGCCACTCTGCATTCGGGTAATGTTGTTGTTATTCTTGGCTTTGTTACAGTGAAGACCAATTTATCTTAATAAAAAAAAAAATCTTGGGCAATTTCTACAGGATAAATAGGCATTTTTAAAGCCTCATTACCAGGTAGAATACAGTTGCTATGTAAAATTGAATCTTGATATCCATCTCTTAGGAATTCCTTCAAGTCTGGTAGCTTTGGAACATCCCACACTGAGACATTTTCTTATTATTGTGCAGAGTGACGACTCAAAGCGTCATGTCTTACTAATTACTGCGTCCCTGGCTCCCATGAGGAATAGGTCATTTTGGGGGTTAGCCCTGGCTTCCATTATTTGTGACCACACGGCCCTCTGACAGATGTCTCAGTCTGAATGTAAGCAGCAGAGCTCTGGGTATCTGTTTCGCTTACATCTGTTCCCAAACAGCTTAGGCAGATTAATACTTAGCACGAGTCCTGCTCGGCTAAATCTCAAGTAACCACCAACCCCATTAAAAGGGATCATTTCTTTCCCTCCTTTTCACATGTTTCTGCATTACCTTTCTTGTTGCTAAACTTCCAGGAAGTAAATGTGTTTGTATCAACTTAAAGATGGAGAAAATCATTTTGCCTCTTAACAAGAGATGCTTTCAAGGCTGTCCCGAAGCTGGGCTTTCTTAGATTTTTCTGGTCACTGATCTAATTCAGCTGAGCTCATCAAAGCTGTGGTGGGAATTTTTTTTTTTAAAGAAAACAACTTTAAATTGTGTAAAAGGTAGTAAATATGTGAAAATAGACTTGGAAATCATAATTAAAAATTGAAACCTTCACTTTATATAAAAGTGTTGAAACATAATATTTTAATAATATTATAGTCTGCTCAGAAGTTTGGAAAAGATCACATAAACATAAAACAAAATTAAGATGACATGAGAAATTACTTCTGTCCATCATGAAAAATCTGCTAACATACAGACAAGGCCTGTGAAGAAGCACCCATCCATTTCCCATCATGCCCTAGTGCTGGAGAAGTGACACACATGTACCCCATTTCCCGCACTGTCCCTCTGAGAAATTCACTCAGGTTGCAAAGCTCCTGCCATAAGCAAAAATGCTTCTCCACATTCACCAAAAGGCTGAACACAATGAACATTCAAAGCTTACTCAAACTTATTTTGTTGGAAAAAAAAAAAAGTCCTGGTTTGTACTCTTTATAGTTTTTTCTTTGTTTGTTTTAGAGACTTTGGTATAATGCAAATCCTTCATTTTACAGGTAAATTGTCACTCATCCAAGTCCACTGACTTGTCTAAGTTACTTGCAGTTCCCAGAGTTAAGACCTGAGAGCCTTCTGTCTCCATGCCTGAAATATGTTCCATACTATACATGCAAACAGATGCCAGAAATGTGGGGGCTTTGCTAACATATTCTCACACTCCAAGGTGTTGAGTTTTAATAAATTACGCAGTTAATTTGCTGAGCCGTTATCACCATTTGTAATGAAAACCAGAGGGACCCTCACAGACCAATGGCAGGATTTGCTTTCTGAAATTTTCACTTTAGAAGATCGTATATTTTCACAGGTATGTGCCATGCTTGTTTTCCCAGAGCCCTCCCTTCAGAGCAATGAGGAAGAACAGGTGAGACATGTTCCCCACATGAGCTCTGGGGGCTCTTACTAGACCAACCACAGAGATCCCTAAATGTGTCATCTGCAAACGAAAGACAATGAAGCTTCACCCAGCCCAAGTCTTTCTGAGCTTCCGTGAATCGTGGCACCTTATACCCAGTCCATTTGGACTCAGGAATCTCGCATGAGTTCACCCTCATCTCTTTGGGATAGTGCTCCCTTCTAGGTCACACACAGCTACCTTGACAACTACCTTACATCAGCATGAATGAATTCATGGGAGAGCCACAAGTAAGGCAGCCCCAGTGTGCAGCCCTAACCAGAGGATCAAGGACTGTTGCAGCAATAATAAAAAGCCATTTTCTGAGCTGGATGATGCCTCATGCTCCAGATGGTTTATACGACAGAGCTCAACTCCTGGTCCCTCTAACCTGGAAACTGAGCAAAACTTGAGAAACTCCCTTCTAGATCCACACAGGAAAGAAATGGAGTGACACTAACGCTTATGTTAGCAATCTAGGACCAATACAAAGTTAAAGACATGCCAGGAGCGTGTTCTCTAATGACAATGGAAAGCTTATTCGTGTCTCAGTATATAAGCCCCAACTGCCTGAAGAGAATGAGGGGAAATCTAAAATGAATCTTCATTAGTTTTAATGAGTGTGAACATTGAAACACTGAAAGAAGAGGATGCCAGTTCTAGGTAGCAGGAGTCACGTGGAAAACACAGCCTATGGAGCTGTTTCTGTCATCAGGTCTCTCACAAGATGTTGACACTTGAGGAATGCACTGGGAGATAAAGGTGCAGAGTCAGGCAGAGGTAGATGCTGGAGACCTTGTGCTCCCTTAGCTGGGGTGCCTCTCGGCCCATTCTCTGCTACTCTATGGGTGAAGACAAATGTAGTCCCATTAGGTAAGGTGGGAACCAGGGAGACAGGCTCACCACTCTGATGAAGAAGCTTTCACTTTGATGTGTGTTATATTGGAGATCCCCTTACAAATGTTTACACAGAATTCCAGTTCTTAAAGTGGAGGTGGGAGGTGATAATCCTCCCATAGGTGAGGAGTTGATACTTACTCATGAGGCCAGCAAACCATCATAAACATATTCCTTCAGTGTTGTCCACAGTGTCTGGGACTTACCAAGATGCTGAGAGTAAGCCTCAGGGACAGCCTTCCCTCCTCCATCCAGATCTGAACCCCATGACTCTCCACTTGCACAGTGCACTGAAACCACAGCAGGTGCCCGACAGCCAGGTTTTTCTTACCTCTGCCCAAGGACTGTTGGCTTTGAATACAGAGAGGGAACTGAGGTAAGTAAATCCTAATCTCTTCCCATATAGGGTTGGTGGATGAAATGGGTCAAGTTCAGGCGAAGGTAGATCCTGTCTAATGGTGTCATCTCTAAACTTGGCCTTCTCCCTCGGGACGCCCCTTGGGGCCTAAGCATAGTAGCACCTGCTGACTCATTTCTAGAACCAACCACTCTTTGGGGGGTCACAGCTGATCTGATCTTCAGAAATGCAGTAATTCCTCTTATCCATCAGGGTTATGTTCCATTGGGTGTCTGAAACTATGCATGGCCTGACCCCAAGATACGAGCACTGCAAAACAACAGCAGTTGATCAAATATCAATGATGGCTACAAAGTGACTTTGGAGCAGTTTGGGTCTGCTGGACAGCTGGCTACACTGTCTAGAAAGCATACGTAGAGTCATAACAGACCAGACTTTTGGGGAACACCATTACAAGCATGGAGAATGAAGTCCAGTGGGGGACTGGAAAAGCTGGATGCTGTTGGCATCAAGTCAATGGACTTGAGTCACAGGAAGGAGAAATACATAAAGGAAATGAGTGGAATTTCCCATTTGTTTGAACATTCAGAAAAAAAAATGCTTATAACCTTTTCCTGGACAGTTTCAGCAGAGGGGAAGAGAGTACATATAGAATTGAGGGATGAAACAGCAGTGACTCAAGGGAAGAAATGTGAGACACTATTTATCTAAAATCCCACTAGACAAAGTGAGAGGGAGGCCGGGAAATGGGAAGGAACCTTTGAAGAGACAGAACATGTGCTGTTAGAAAGGGAAAGGCCTGAGCACTTAACCATGCTTAAGGAAAAGCGCTGAGAGGAAGAAGTCAATGTCTGTGAAGGAGGAGACTGCATCCTTCCTTCCTGAGCCCAGGAAGACTTGAGAGATGATGAACATCCCTGCCATAGCTGTGAAGTAGCTAGTGAAGGGCACCAGTGAATAGAATGCAAGGCAAAGCCATTCACACTGAGGAGTTTCAGAAGGTGGGCAGTTTCAATAAGGATGTGACAGACCATCGGTAGTAACAGACTTGGAATAGATGCTGTGGAGCAATTTAAAATTAAAGAAAAGAGACATGAGAGAACTTTATCTTTGTACTAACTTAAACCTGAAGTTCTTGCCATCAGGCCTGTTTACTTTTGAAGATTCTATTACTATCCTAACTGATGTTCATCAGTTACTATCCCCAGGCAACAGCCTTTCATTTTCTGCTCTTGATTTATCCCTTCAACTGAGACTATCTCTCCAACTCCCATCATAAATTCAGTGAGATAAACTGTCACCCTCCCCCCCAAATCTATTACCTGTTGGAACCTTGAAAAGAGCCAGACTGGGGAACAGTCAGCCATTGTAATTCAGCTAGGAGAGTAGCCTAGAATTAAGGTGACTCTTAACTCTAGTGGCAGCTGACCTTATAGGAAGGTCGGGAAACACAGGGAGATAATGTAAGACCATCTGAAGACACAGAGTTACCTAACCACAAGCCGAGGAATAGCAGAAGACACTAAGGCTACAATCACAAGGAAGGATTCCCTCTGCAGGTCTTCAGAGGAGTGTGGAAACTGAACGTGGGACCTCACACATTCCAGGCCACCAGTCATAAACTCTACCACTGAGCTGCACCCCTGGCCCTCACCGAACATTTTGGTATCTGAAAAACCCTTATAAAATACCATGAAGCTCAATTTTTCCTTTTTTCCCCCCTTAAATTTTTTGTCTTTCTTTTCTTTTCTTTTTTTTAAAATTTAATTCTATCCCTGTAAATTTTTAAGAAGTAGGGACTTAAACAACTAATCAGCCCTTCATGACAATTCCCCTATCATGAACAGATCACTTCCCTTTAAGCACACTGAAGCTCTTCAAGATGGGGCCCACATCCAGCATATCTTTAGATGGCCTCACAAAGTACTGGTTATTTCATATTTGATGGCTGAATGGCTGGGGCCAGTCTCAACCTCTGGAGTCATGTCTGCGGGTGTTAGTTGAGGCTGCTAGTCCTGGTGCTGTGTCTTCAAAGCGTTCAACAACGTGTGAGCACTAAGTTCTGAAGCACTCAGCTTACGAGGCAATGAGTGCTTAACAAGACCTTAACAAGACCTGACTTACTAAACTGAAAACATTCCTTCACTTAAAGATAAAAGGCCAAATCTAAGTACTGGTGTACTCAAGCCTCTCACCTTGACCCGTGGCTCCTCATATGCCTCATATCTGCAGAGAAGGATAACACAACTGTTGCTCTAAGTCAGCCTTGAACCCAATAAGGAAACTGCAGTCACGAGGGTCATACTCGCTTTCGCTGCCAACAAGACCATCAGTTAGCCATGATTCCGGCAGTGATAGCCTTCGAAAAATACATGGTGTCTTCCTTCACCATGGTCAAGATGGATGGACAATTTAGGAAAGATCACATCGTATTTTGTTTCATCAGTGAAACCTCTAAGATACTATGAGTTTAAAAACTGAATGATCTGGACTGGGCATGGTGCTTCATGCCTTTAATCCCAGCACTTGGGAAAGCAGAGGCAGGCAATCTCTGAGTTTGAGGCAAGCCTGGTCTACAAAGCCAGTCCAGAACAGCGAAGAGAAACCCAGTCTTGGAAAACCAACCAACCAACCAACCAACCAACCGATGGAATGTTCTGGTAACAGCTCATAGACACCATACAATAATGTCTGTAGACCTCATGAGCCAGGCCCACTCTGGGTCATAAAGTACCTGCCAAGCCATGGCCTCCTATACCACTCATCCCAACACCATGGCCTCCTGAGTGTGATGGTTCTGGTACATCTCTCCCCTGCTCTGAAGCTCTCTTCACTCATTTCTCTCCAAGGCAACAGAGTGCTTCATTTATGCTGTCACCTAATACCATCACCCCCACTGCATTTAGTCAACTGTCTCTTGGGCTGTTCTACAGATTTAAAAAAAGTGCCAGGTTTCTGAGGCTCCAATATTAGAAGCTCAAGGTGGTTTAAATACCGGGTGTTAATTGCAAAGAAAGCTAGCGTGTTGTTCACATGAAGGGAAAGAAAACCAAAGGGTCTTAGGGCAAAATTAAACAGAATAAGCACTTGCAAACTTCGGAGGAACAAACTGTCAAGAGAGCTTTTCCAGTTCTGTTACCAGGAGTGCTCATTAAACCTATTTTTCCTCAACCACCATTCACTGTAAAACAGCATTTCTTTCCAAGTGTCACATTCCTGCTACAGCCCTGGCCTAGGTGGGTTCTAACTGCAGTCTTTGGAATGTGTTGGCTTGTGGCTTAAACTGGTTCCTTGGGCTCATCCAAATTCTAGTCACCAGCATTTTTATTCCCCAACTCGGGCTGATTTACAGCCTAACAAAGAGATTGCGCATCCTGGCGCCTAGCTTGTAGTTTCAAAGGTTCAGGAAACTATTTCACCTTGGGTTTTCAAAAGATGTGAAAACATTTTACTTAAAGCCCAAAGCAGTTTTCGCTGCACAAGTGTCTCAGGAGGAATTCACACTCCTCCATGGTGCTGGTCCCTGACTGGATGTTGTCATTTTCTTAGACGTTTGAACAAGAAACTTTTAAACAGGCACTTTTCCATTCTATGAGAAAGCGCGGCACAAGGATTTTCCCCCCCCACTGCGGAGGTGGGAGGAATCAGCTGTTTTTAATCTTACAAACTCTTAGCTAGTTAAACCAGGCTGTGAACCACATTCCACTCTCCTGCAAAAGCCTCCTCTCGTCGAAGACGACTCAAAATATTTCTACTGCAAACTGCAGCATCGCACTTTCTAATAAAAACCTATAAGAGATGGTAAGTTTAAGTAAAGCACAAATCTGTGGTGTGATATTTCATAGAAATTCATAAAAAAAAAAAAAAAGCGCGTTTCAAAACTTGTTCCAGGTGGAAGGTGAACTGCAACTTCCTGGTTGGCCATCACAACCCCTCCAGGAGGCTGGGAGGGGGAGGGGCAGAGGGGTGTAGGTGACAGGAGGACGCGCTGGCTGCGGGGTGGGGGATGGGAAGGTGGGGGGCCGCCACTCACCCGCCGGGAGCTCGGGCTGGATGCGTCGCCACCGCAGGGCCAGCGCCACACCGCAGATTGCCCTCCCCATCTCGAAGTTGCCCTGAAGCGTAACCCGCTCGCTCGGCAGCTCTGCGACCCCGAAGGACGCCCCTCCTCCAGGGCTCCCACCAGGCTCCCGAGTCTGCCCCGAGCATGGTGGGGCGGAGCGCTGGGCCGAACCGGGGACCCACCCAGGGCCTTTGGGGAGGAAGAGTGGTACAGCCACCGCTTGGGCCTCGTCCCGCGCTGCCACGGCAACGATCGTGCAGGGAGGCGGGGCGGGAGGGCGGGGCCGCTGAAGCTTCTCTTTTCCCAAGGGTCTGTAGGAGTTGATGGGCTGTCCTCTGAGTTGGCCACGCATTCCCCAAATTGGCTTGGGTAGGTATCACCTGATCCCTCGTTAAATATAGCTCAGGTGCTTATCAGGTAAGTCTGAAGGGTCCTCAGTATACTGAGTGGTGGTACTAGCCTTTAGTCCCAGCAGCTTTGAGTTCAATACCAAGCAGAGGTACATGGTGAGTTCCAGGCCAGCTGGCACTACATAGTAAGACACTGTCCAAAAGGGACACCGCGCATCTCTGAGAACCTACTTACTGCGTAACTGCAGAAGTTGCTGGCTCAGAGACAAGTGTTTTAGTACGGACGGCTCTGTCCACTCTCTCAGGGGTCTCTCCCGAGATTCCTCAAGGAGACTCCGTACCTCTATGACTACATCTGGATGCCTGCCCAGGAGTATCCGTAAAATCCCGATTTGCATAGACAGAAGTGCACCTTAGCTTGGTCTGATCAGCGAGCACATCCTTCGTGTAGTGTATCTATTTAGAGTTCTACTTTTCCTAGACAGCGCGCCTTCAGCTCTGCTGGAATCTGCTGCTGCTGCTTGCAAAGACCTTCAGAGAGCTGGGCTTGTGCCCCAAAGCACAGCCATCGTCAGCGGTGGCAAGGCCTCCAAAGACAAGTTCCTCCTGGTGATATGGGCGCTTCTCCACTGTGATTGCACATTAGAGTCACCTGGCGGTGTTGCTGTTTAACCCAGTTGTCCGACCACATTTGTAGACAATTAAATCCTAATCTCCAGGGATGGGGTCCAGATTTCAGACACCATTCCCTCTGTAAGTCCGATATTAAGGCTGAGAACCACAACCAGAAACAAGAGCCTGGTGCTGAAGCAGTCATGCAAAGCGGCTTTATAAAGTCCTTATAATTCTATGGGGTAGGGGGAGTCAGGTGGTGAAGGGGGATTTACATCCGGGGTCTCCTGAACTATTGCCCAAGGGTTCCATCCATCCCATTGGCAGCCAGTTCACACTGTGTCCTGGTCACAATCAGTCAGGAGGGCTAGCTGCAGGAGGGTTTCTCTGGGCTCAGCACTCACACTGTTTGTCATAGACAGATAATTTCCAAACACAAATCTCCAGTGTGCCAGGTAAGCGGGGACTTGTCCTAGCCAAGGCGCTGAAAGCAAATACTCAGCCTTCCCCAGCAATCAAGAAGAGCCTTAGTACGATCTGGTTGCAGCCAGGGAGCTGTATCTTGGAGCAGAAGCCTAGGTGCTGCTAAGCCTCTTGCAGGCAGTCACTGGTGGGTAAGGGCTGTGCCAGCCCCAGGAAGAGCTCAGTTCTAGAGCTGAGTCTTGTATTCACAGCTGTCCGACAGAATCAAGCTTCTTAGCATTTTAAAAGCTCCGTGAGAGCCAAGGCAAACAGGCCAAGTCAATGGCTACTTCTTAGGACCTTTACAAAGGGGCAGGCTGCCATTTGTCAAGCTTCAGTCAGGCCAGGAGTTGCAAACATTGGCTTTGACTTGCCTTGAAGATGGAAATAACAAGGTCCACGGTCTTACTCCTTCTCTCTGATGAGCTGTCTTCCTCAAGGGTTTTAAAGATTACTGTGTCCCAAGACCCAGGTCCTAGTATCTCTGTCTTTGTCTCTCTGTCTTTGTCTCTGTCTCTCTCTCTTCTCTCACACACATCTTTAGTGGCTGGGGTTTCAGAGGTGATGTCATCAACTCCAGAGCTGTCCTGAACTTCAGATATTATGTTCCAATTGGCTACATCTCACCTCCACTTACATGACCAGCAAGCCTCAGAAACATCTAACTCACAGTTTTCCACCACAAATACATTCTTCCTGGAAGGTGTTCGGTGTCGCCAGAACTTCACACACTGGCTTTTGCCCCCTGGTCTCATGCGTCCTACTCACCTCACTACAAACCCTGTGCATTCCACCCTAACAACTCACCCCTGTCAGGCTGCCCTCACCTGCACACTAACACCCACAAAGACAAGCACATAAATTGGGTGTGACGGGACACATTTGTAATCCCAGCACTGAGGCAGAGGAGTGAAGGGCGGAGGGTCAGAGGTGAAGGGTTTTCTTCGGCCACATAATGAGTTCAAGATCAGCTTGAGCTCCGTGAGACTGTCATGAAAATGAAAATGAAGGTGTCAGTAAACTTTCCATTTTTCCTGGGGAGAACACATCCTTGAGCCTTTCAGCTTTGCAGCTAGTCTGTGTTTCTGGGCTCTGCCCTTTCTTCTATCTTCCAAGCCAGTGGTTTCACAGCATTTCTGCTTCCATGCATGGAGCTCCTTTCTTTGTCTGCCTTTGACATTTCTCTCCTCCTCTTAAAGGAAATGTGTGATTTCATTGCCTCAATAACCCTTAGCTCAACTGCACTCACAAAGTCACTTTTGCTGTACAAAATACTCTAGTCACAGGCTCTGGGGTTTGAGATACAGTAGCTGTAGGCTGTTGCTAATTGCCACACTTGTCTTCATTTTTTTTTAAAGAGGTTATTGTTACCTGTTATATACTATTTACTTCTGTATGTATTGTCTTGCTTCCTCACTGAGTGAGGATATACTTAGTATCAGGAGTACAGAACAAGAGATACTCCTTGATGGCAGAGCAGTTAACTTGGTCACCATTGAGACTCCAACGTTTAGCCTAGCTCCAAGTACATAGCAAATGCTCGATAAATATCTGAAATTGTTAATGAACTCCTTCAACATTTGTAGCAATGAGTTGAAAGTATCACAAATTTGTTCTCTTAGTCCACAAGGTCAGTTGTGTCATCATGAGAGATCTATATAAGCACCAGTCATAATCCCCGAAGGCATACTTCCGAATGCCATAATTCTAAGTGTTGAAAGCCCCAATGATTAAAAAAAAATGTAAAATGATAAATATCTATACGCGCTTAAGTGGTGATTCTGAAAGATTAGAATACCAGATGATAAAATCCTAAAAGTCTAATTCTGAAAACCCATGATGTCCCGGAGTGGGGGTGGTGGTTAGTGGTACTTAAAATGGATGGAAGGCTGACTTTAGAGAGATTGGCCATAAAGTATAACAAAGACAAAAACTTCACTTTTTAAAATATGTTAGTGGTCTCCACTTGCGTCCCTGAAGACGCCAGCAATGTCATCAACTAGCTCCACAAGCTACACAGTAGAACTATGTAACAACCCATGTAAAAAGTGCTCCATGTAGATACACAGCACAGAAGAGACCCCTGGAAGACAAGGCACTTGGCTTGTCTGAGGGCCATGAAGGCCAGAAGCAGGAAAAAGAATAAGTGATGCCCCACTTGCTTCCTACTGCTGTGATAAAGCCTGTGGCTGCGTCTGTTTCTTTTCTATTGCTGATAGATCACCGGAGCCAGAGCAGCTTATAGAGGGTTTCCTTGGGGCTTACAGTTCCAGGGAGTCAGAGTTAGAAGGCTGTGAGCACCTGGACCAGCAGCTAAGAGCTCACATCTGAAACACCACACAGGAAATGGAGAGACCTAACTTGAAATGAGAGAGTCCTTTGAAATCTCAAAGCCTGGCCTCAGTGACATACTCCATCCTGCAAAGCCAAACCTCACAATCTTCCTCAAAAAGCCACTGACCATGAGCAGCACATTCAAGGGGCCAAGATTTACCAGGGACATATCATTCAAACCACTACGATGACCAAAGCAACATGGGAAGAAAAAGGGTTTATTTCCGCTTACAGTTTAGAATCCATCGTGAAGGGAAGTCAGGGTGGAAACTCGGCAGGAACCTGGAGGTTCCTGAGTCAAGGAGGAGTGCTGCTTACTGGCTCACTCTCCGGGCTCACGTCCAGCTCCCTTTCTTAGACACCACAGGATCTCCTGCCCAGGGATGGCGCTGTCCACACTGGGCTGCAGCTTTTCACATCAATCAAGAAAATGCCCAGACAGAATTGTCCAAAAGCCAATCTGATGGAAGCCATTCTTCAACCGAGGTTCCCAGTTCTCAGATGATTCCAACTTGTGTCAAGTTGAAACACATACATACAAACATACACTTGCACATACATCCGTATATACACTTGCATGTACACACATATAGAGAGATCCAGATAGACACACACATGCAGATACACACATACACACATGCATGTACACACACGGACACACACACAAACACACACATCACAGATGGTGAAGCCTGAGGAGGTCGGCAAGAATGAGATCGCACGGAATGACACAGGTCCTGCTTCCAAGGACCACCCTTTAAAAGTTATTATCCAGTGGATTCTGTTGAGGTCAATTTTATGGAAAAAGTACTCAATCCTTTGTTAGCAAAATTTCCAACTCAGAAACAGACTTGGGGAGATCAAGGGAAAGGCATAGACTGGAATGTTTACCGGCTGGAGTTTAAAGCCATTGCAATTGGTCCCCATCAGAAGAGCTCTGTGTCCCCTGCCCCAGGGTGGTGTCTCTGCTGGCAACGGAGTCATCTGTCTCCATCTGACACTTTGGGAAGTGGTCCAGACTTGTGCCGGCTGCTCCTGAGCCACGGCCCTGCGGTGGCCTCACCTCTCCTCTAAGCTAGGGTGGTTCATTTTCAGAACCTATTCAGGGGCCTCCTGAAAACCTTATCCTTAAGGCTTATTTTTCATTATTTTTTGTGTATATGGATGTGTGAATGCAAGTGCAATTGGAACCCAGAGAGGGTGTTAGGTCCTTGGGAGCAGGAACTAGAGGAGGCTGTGGCCACTGGGCATGACTGCTGGGCACCAAACTCAGATCCTCAGTGAGAGCTGCACATGTCTTAACCTTGAGCCATTGACCTTTGTTCTATTAGAAAACCTTTTATTACCATTAGAGAGATTTGCATGGTCCTCTAGTCAGACTTCTAAGATTTCCATATCCACATCCTCCTAATTATAAACAGCCCTGTCACTGTTGGCTTCACACTCTTTCTCTCCAGTGCTCTGGAAACAAATCCCCAATGCATAACCACAGCAAAGAAAGCCATAGTCAGCGTGTTTCAAGGCTTTTGAAATGGGAGTTTTAATGCATTAGTATATCACACATCTGAGTCCAGCTTGGGTCGTAATCCCAAAAAAAGAAAACAACAAATGTTAGCATCCGGTGAACAAAATTCCTGAAGTCTCAAATCACAAAAAAGCAAAATCCTAAATATTTTTTTAATTTAAGTGTTTGTTATGTTAAACGTAACATATAAAAATTTGTATATTAAAAGGGGTATGATTTTAGGAACAAAATGTGACAGAATGTCACAGGCCACTGACATATCAAAACAAATAATAATGACACATGTATACTGCACATATAAGTACTCTGTTATAACAAACACAGTTGCATGGCTCTAACTGGCAAGCCATGTTTATGGAGGAAAGGTCAAACATTAAAATATACAAATGTGTGTCATTGTGGTTGGTATCATAGATTTACTCCAAAGTGGTTGCTGAACTAAGGGTATTACAGGGTTGGAGAGGGGACTTCAGCGAGTGAAGACTGTTTAAGCAAACAGATCAGTGATGATGGGCACCAACCCTTGGTCCCTTCCTCTTCAATAATAATCATAATCATAATAACGATAACAGCAATAATAATACACTGTAAGCATTACCACATGCACCCCAAAGACAGAAATCTCAAGAAGTCTTTCACAAGTGCAGATTGCAAAGCAAAGAACTCTGACTTTATTAACAAGGTCATGATGTCTGTAGGTAGATACAAAGAAATTACACACCAACTGGATGTTATGATAACACATTTTTGTACAGTGATGTTTGCAAAACTGACATTTGTGTGACAAGGACTAGCGTACTTGAAGAATCCTCCTAGGATGCACACCTGTGGCTTTGGAAATGATGCAAAGAATAAACGCAGAGCATAGAAAATTGTGCAAACAATGCTGACAGCTTAAAATAGTGAAGGGGAAAAATTAACTTTTTAAAGGGAGAAAACCCTAAGATGGGAATTCAGCACCTAAAAGAGTGCGTTGCAATGACAGACACCAACATCGGCACAGGTACTCTTGTAGAGTTGGCTGGCACTTAGCACTCACTGTTGACTCAGCAGATGCTGAAATCACGCATCTGAACGGACAGCTGCCTCTTCTTCTTCTTCTTCTTCTAGAGGTGTAGACCGCCTTAGTAAACTCACTCACCTTTGTCTTCAGTGTGGCAATGCTTGTTTCTTAAATTCATCTGCGGTTCAGTGGACGCCAGCATGAGCCTACGCACCAAACAAGACTTGCACCAAAAATATGTGTGATGTACTCTGGCTCATCACAGCTTTGCCTGGGACGTCAGTTGACTTCATGACATCTTTTCAAAAGGACAGATTTTCTGGCTGAGTAAATGTTAACGCCCTACTCAATAGCAATGTCTTCACTCTTGCTTTCTACTGTGCACCGTTGGGATTGACTTTTTTAAAATTGTTTTCTTCACAGCTTATTCATTAGATATCCCGATTGAAGCACCCTCCCTCAACTCCCCCAGTCCCACCCTCTTCCCCTCCAAATTGATTTTTTGAAAATAAGTTTCTTGATGACGTCATGTGTGAGCAGGCTATCTAGACTGCTCTTGTTTCCTTCTTCCTTATAGCTCCTTCTGTGTCTCCCTATCCCTCTCAGATTCGTGAGCTCTTCTGTAACTATTACTGTTACATCTGTACTTTAATCATGAGCACATGCGTATCACTTGGGATTGAACAACCCCTACATGAGTTCATCCCTGGAGGAAACGTGCCCGGACTACCTGCAAAACTATATTAGAGAATGGGACCATGTGATTTCCCCTTGGCATTTCAAGTGGTGTTGTCATTTTGTTGGTGTTTAGATGACCATATTGCTGAGCTTTCACGAGGGCAGATTCCCAGGATGTGGGAGACACTACCTAGCAGCAGGTGTACTGTGCCTCTGGCTCTTACAATATTTCCACCCTCTTCTCTGAGATTTTCCCTGAGCATTAGCTGTAGGGGGTGAATTACAAATATAGCAGCTGGACACCAACCCCCCCCCCCAGCTGCCTGTGCACTTTGACCAGTTGTGTATCTGGTAACAGTTTCTGTCTGTTGCGAAAACAAGCTTCTTTGATAGGGAGTGAGAGCTATATTTATCTGTGAGTATAAAGACAAGCATTTAGAAAACAGACACTATACTTTTTGGGCTGTAGTGGGTTCCCTTCTGGAGTCTATGATCTCTCTAGGCACAGGTAGTTAGCTGAGTTTACAGCAAGAGGCATGAGTTTCCTCCTACTGAGCAGGCTACAGTACAATTAGCCATCTGTTGGTTAATCCCGAAGATAAAATTGCCATTATTGCACCATTAGAGATATCTCACTAGCCCAGCCATTGCTGGGGCTCTTGGGCTTTGCAGCCAGGCAAGACTACCAATTGCTTCTCTCCTGGCACGTCGCATTGCCCTTCTGACCTATTAGAGCTAACACTCAGATAAGAGGCTTCCAGGTCACTTTCAGCTCAATTTCTTGAAATCTTGAGTCTGAAGTGTGCGGTGTCTTCAGCAATCAGATCTTACCTTCAAGTTCTGTCAGGCAGCCCAGGGCACTGGCCATAGCCCTGATTTTAAGATTTTAATTTTTCTTTCTACTCATTCTTCTATCAGCTTCCTACCTTAGCTCTCAGTGACCTAGTTTCCCCTACTTATAAATCTATCTCTTGTGCTCAAAATAATGCTTTTGGGATGAAGGAAATGGCTTAGTGGGCAAAAGCATTTGCTGCATGTGAAACCCTGATGACCCGAGTTCAGATCCTCAAAACAAATGTGAGGTCAGGTGCACTAACACACATCTGTCCTCCTAGCACTCCTGCGGTGAGTCGTGAGGCTGAAAAGTAAGGATGGCGCAGAAGCGTGTGAGCCAGGGAGGCTTGGGTATGCAGTGTGGCAGCAGGATGAAGGTGAAGAGCCTCAACCAGGGGGAAGCTGTGAACTGACCCCCAGTATTGTCCTGTGTCCTACACACACACACACACACACACACACACACACACACACACACACACACGCATGTAATAATAATAATCTTAATAAATTTATTACTTTATAATTTATTCTCTTTATATCCAGATTGTAGCTCCCTCCCTTGTCTCCTCTTGATGCTACTCATCCTCCTCCTTCATTTCCCCCATCTCCTTCCTCTTGTTCACAGAAAGGGGAGCCCTCCTCCCCTACCATCTGACCCCAGCCTATCAAGTCCATCAGGACTGCCTGCATCTTCTTCCTCTGTGGTCTGGCAAGGTCACCCTGCCAGGAGGAAGTGATGAAAGAGTGGGTAACAGAGGCCATGTCAGAGACAGTCCCTGCTCCCCTTACTAGGAACCCCCCCATGGAGACTAAGCTGACTATAGGCTACATCTGAGCAGCAGTTCTAGGTCCTCACCATGCATGATCCTTGGTTGGTGCATCAATCTTTGCAAGCCTGTCTGCAAGGGCCCTGTTGGCTCTTTTGGTCTCCTTGTCTTTAAATATAACGGATGTTCAATAATTAGGCTGACTGTGCTGATGAATAAACGAATTTTAAAATTGCAGTTCTGACCCCACTGAACATATTATGCCTCATGGCTAGGAATAATAGAAAGATTCATGGCAGAGGTCGGTATTTATTTCTGCACATCAACATGCATTTGGAGTGAGGTCGCTTTGGGTCATGTCCACCTCTCAGTTATCCCTCATGCTCTATGGGCCCATTGTCAAGGTATCTCAGGGAACACTTCCTTCTCATGCTGAGTGGAGATTTTGTCAGAATGTTCCTGCCACTGTGGCTCCTGCTGCCTACAAGGTAGAGGGCCATATGTCCCTACAACAATTTCAGAGAAAAAATAGAACAGATCCTAGAATCCCATCATGTCAGAATATCACATTCTCTAAATGTGCCAGGTTCCCACTCCCCCTCATCTCGTAGCTTGTGAAGACGGATCGCTCAGCTACCTTCTAGGACACATCTCACACAATGTGATTTCCAGCTTCTCAGCAGGCTGTGACCCAGAGCAGCAAAGAGAAGGGTGGGTCCCTTTCCCTTCTCTCAAAATCCCTCTGCAGTTGGCCCTGAAGCTTATAAACTACAAGTAAAATCTCCAAACACGTTTCCTCTGAGAGGAAAGAGTTTGAAGCACCTCACAGCAACTGTCAGCAATGCCGCACTACAGGATCTTAAATTAGGTGTAACCAGGCACACTGGTGTAAGCAGACATTTAAAGTCACAAACCTCTCCTCATTTGCTACACTAAATGAAATCAAGAAAAAAAATAAGTTTCTCTCCTCACTGTTGGAAATAGCTACTTGCTCCTGTTGGCACACAGGCAGCGGTTTGTATGGAACTAGGTGGCTTTCGGTATCGCTCCATTGTGTCTCACCATTCTGAATCTCTGTCGACGACTCATGCAACTGAGATTGCATTTCTCACAGAAAAGATAATATTTCTCAAGTGGTCCCAGACTGAGTGTTGCCTCATTGCCTCACCCTATGTGACGTCGCCGAGAAAGAAAGGGCTATGCAGCGCTCCGCCTTGCTGTTTCTACAAGGCAGCCAGGACTCCACTGGCAGCTCCACAACACTTCCTGGGATGCTGCTGTCAAACATTCTCCACAAAAAAAGTGTCCAGGAAGAGGAGTGAAAGGAGGAGAAAGGCAGCTCTTCCTTGAGCCAGCCACCACCCTCCCATTCTTTCTGAGAACAAAGTATTTTTCAAAATTCCACCTATCACATTTCCTCTCAAGGACTTCAAATTGGCATCAGGTAGTAGAGCTGTGCTCTGGGAGCCTGGGAAACATGTCTTCAGGTTTCAGGTAGAAAATGAGAACAGCTGATGTACAAAAAGAAGTTGGGGGTTATTTAGTCTGAGGTAAAGACCATGGCCAAGAGCAGCTTGAGGAGGAAAGATTATGTTTGTCTTGTATTTGCTGATCACAGATCCTCATTGAAAAACGCCCAGGCAGGAACTCAGAGTGAAAACCTGGAGGCAGGAACCAAAGCAGAGGACATGGCAAGGGATCCTCAGCAGCTGCATCAGCCTCTTTCCAACACCTTGCAGAACCATTGCCACAGGCGGGATGACCACAGCCGTCCACAGCCAGGAAAACGCCACCCAGTCATGCCACAGGGCAAGCCAACGGAGGCCATTGCTCAGTAGAGATTCCATCTTTCCAGATATGTCCAGGTCTGTCAGGCTGACAAAAAACAACAGCATAGAGAAAGACAATAACCAGTAAGGCAACCAACAGTTCCGGGTGGTCTTTCTTCCAGGTTGTCTAGATTTTTCTACCAGTGCATAATAACCTCCAAGTATTTTGACTTGAAACAATGACAATTTTTATCTCTCATGATTCTGTGAGTTGGCTGGACCCAGCTGTGTGGCTCTGCTCCATGGATTGTTAATTGAATACACTGGTATTTGGCTGCCTGCAAAACATTCACGATGGACTCCCACACCTGCCTTGTATTTCCAGTGGGGTTGCTGGGTTTTGTGCAGATAGGCCTCTGTCTCTCTCTCTCTATGTAGCTTTACATCATTCCATAGTTTATCCAGAACTTTTAAAAATGAGTCATGACACCATCATGAGAACAAAACAACAACCTATAGACTGGGAAAGGATCTTCACCAACCCTTTATCTGACAGAGGGCTAATATCCAGAATATATAAAGAACTAAAGATAAAAAGCAACAAATCAAGCAATCCAATAAAAAAAATGTGGTATGGAGCTAAACAGAGAATTCTCTGTAGAGAAATATAGAATGGCAGAGAAACACTTAAAGAAGTTCTCAATGTCTTTAGCCGTCAGGGAGATGCAAATCAAAACAACCCTGAGATTTCACTTTACACCCATCAGAATGGCTAAGATCAAAAACTCAAGTGACAACACATGCTGGAGAGGTTGTGGAGAAAGGGGAACACTTCTCCACTGATGGTGGGAATGTAAACTTGTACAACCACTTTGGAAATCAATCTGGCACTTTCTCAGACAATTAGGAATAGTGCTACCTCAAGATCCAGCTATACCACTCCTAGGCATATACCCAAAAGAGTCTCAAGTACACAACAAGGACATTTGCTCAACCATTGTTGGGGACCTCCTGGCACCTTGTTGCCCCCTGAATTTTGGCATCTGGTTTGACCAGCCTACTACCGGATATAATAGTGCATTCCTGGCTGACCTTGGGCTTTCTATAAGATCATCTTCCTGAAATACCTTAAATCCTCCTCTCCCTCAGGGCTTCCTAAGTAACTCTTCTGAGAAACTTTCCAAACAACCATTATTAGCACATCTTGGTGGGCCATCCTGTGATTTCTAGTCACTTAGTAACCCTGCCAAAGGTAATTACATTCCTTTCGTCATGCCCATATAAAGGATATACTAAAAATAATAAACAGAGACTTTGATCAGAGATACTTTCTTGGTCTTCATTTCTCTTGCCCTTGTCCCCTTTTTCATTCCCACTCTGCCATTCACAATCTCTGGTGACAGACCTGCAGGATGGGTCAAACCATGTTTGTAGCAGCTTTATTCGTAATAGCCAGAACCTGGAAACAACCCAGAATTCCCTCAACAAAGGAATGAATACAGAAACTGTGGTATATTTACACAATGGAATACTACTCGGCAATTACAAACAAGGAAATAATCAACTTTGCAGGCAAATGGTGGGATCTAGAAAAGACCATCCTGAGTGAGGTATCCCAGAAGCAGAAAGACACACACAGTATATACTCACTTATAAGTGGGTACTAGACCTATAAGACAGAATAAATATACTAAAATCTGTACACCTAAAGAAGCTAAACAAGAAGGAGGATGTGGGGTAAGATCATCAATCCCCACTTAGAAAGACAACTGGGATGGACATCAGAAGTAGGAGAAAAGAAGAAACAGGTCAGAAGCCTACCACAGAGGGCCTCTGAAGGACTCGAGCTAGCAATGTATCCAAACAGATGCTGAGACTCATAACCAAACCCTGGGCAGAGTACAAGGAATCATATGAAAGAAGGGGGATTTAGTAAAACCTGGAGAGGACAGGAGCTCTACAAGGACCAATATATCTGGGCACAGGGGTCTTTTCTGAGAGTGATTCTCCAACCAAGGACCATGTATGGATATAACCTAGAACCCCTGCTCAGAAGTAGCCATGGCAGTTCGATATCCAAGTGGGTTACCCCAGTAAGGGAAACAGGGACTGTTTATGACATGAACTTAGTGGCTGGCTCTTTGATCTCCCTCCCACATGAGGGAGGAGCAGCCTTGCTAGGCCACAGACAATGCAACCAGCCCTGACAAGACCTGATAAATTAGAGTCAGATGGAAGGGGAGGAGGACCTCCTCTATCAGTGGACTTAGAGAGGGGCAGGGAGGAGATGAGGAAGGGTGGGATTGGGAGGGAATAAAGAAGGGGGCTACAGCTGGGATACAAAGTTAATAAACTGTAATTAATATAAAAAATAAAAATTTGAAAAAAAATGAGTCATGAAGTAGGATGTAAAGCTAATTGTTTTTCTAATTTTATGTCTATTGCAGAGTGTTCATTCTTTAGTGGCAGATAGGTACGTAAAAATGGTGAAAAATGTCACAGTCCTACCATTAGACAAAGAACTATAGGCAACGGATGAGAGAGGGAGAATTAGCCTCTCCTGACTGGCCATCATCCAACACAAAATGATCAGATACACACAAACTGAATCAGATACACACAAACAATAACAAGGGCTCAGCTAATTGTCTTTATATATTGTGCATACATGTGTATAGGTATGTAGCGACAATAATCATTTGAAGAATGAGTTTCGGCCAGGCATGGTGGCAGAGGCCTTACAACCCTCCAGACAGTATGGCGGCCGTGGCCAGGTTCTGCAGAGGCTACAAAGAAAACCAAAGCCAGCTAGGTCAACTTAGTAAAAGCTTGTTTCAAAATAGAATAAAAAAGGAACCGAGCTACAGTTCATTGAAGGAGTACATGTCTGCTATGCCTAAAGCCCTGGCTCAACTGTTGGCATTTGTTTATTTCTTTGCTGGAAGTCCCAGGGAAGTCTTCTTGTACCACATTTCATCCCCCCAAATCAAACAACTTTAGCCACCAATAGGGGGAAGGGGACAGTTAAGATGTGGTTTTATTTTCAATTTCTCCACTGGCTTAAAACAATATTCACCTCCTCAATAGTGTATGTGAGCAGGAAACTAGAAAGAACTGTGAACTCTCTAAAAACAAAGATTTAAAGTAGTATTATATGGTACCACATATCCTTAATCCTAGTACTTGGTAGGCAGACGCAGGTAGATATCTATGAGTCCAAGGCCAGCCTCACCTGCAAAACTGTGGGGGTCTCTCCAAACACAGTGGCCAGCAGAGCAACAATCTGTGTGAGGAAAAAAAGGATGTCCAGTTCATCATGACTCACTACCCAGTATTGGTTCAAACTTCAAGAGTCTGACACCAGGCATTTATTTTAGGCATATTTAAGCACAGAACAGTTTTGGAAAGTTTTCTGGTGATATTAATTCAATCTTGGGTTTGAAATTCTTTGTTAAGTACATGTGTTATCTTCCATAAACATGGGTTCTATCGGTTGACTACAGGAGACATCTTAAGGGTCTTAGGAAGGGTCTTGTGAAGGCTTTCCCATGCAGATAGCTTAACAGTCACAAGGCTATTAACTACCTCCGCTCCATCCTTCTGGAAAGAAAAAGAGACAATACATTGTCTCCATTTGAGGAGACAAGCCTCTGAGTTTAACATTTCTGGTTTCCCTAGTGTCTATCTGAGATTACAAAAATTTCTGTGCCTCCTATACAAAAGCAAATTCTGGAACAGCCAGTAATACAGAGTGAGACCCTGTCTCTAAAATCAAATCAAAACAGACAAAACAAAAAACAAAAACAAAACATGAGTTTCAGAAGGATAGAGCAGCCAAACTTCTGAGTGAATATCAAGAAGAGGCAGAGGAGGGAGAAAAGAAGAAGAAGAGGAGGAGTGAGGAAGGAGAAGGGGAAAGAGGAAGAAGAGGAGGAGGAGGAGGCAGCAGTAGAGATGGTGTCAACAGCTTACCAGCTTGTGTTCAGAGCAATCAGAACAGCCACATAAACCAATGCAGAGCCCTCCATAACAGAGTAGATGTCTTAGCAACCAAATTTCAAGCTTGAAAGATAATAATGGACTAAAGACCCCAAATAACCCAGAAACAAAGACAGAACTTTGAAAAGTTGTGGCATTTAAATTCATTAGGACTACAAGCATTAAAAAAAAAAAAGGCACAAAATTGTGTGTTAGATGTTTGTGAAACTATGTAAATGTGACATTTCCACAGAGGCTTTACTTAGTAGAATCCATGCTGTCCCACAAATATAAATTTCATATGAAGATTAGATAATAGTTGATATAAAATATGACATAGGGATTTTTAAATCACCCTCCATTAAATATAAAAATACGTTCAATTTCACTCATGTGAATAAAATGCCCTACAACTTTTATGTGATCCAGGTAGTTACTAAACAGCTACTATTTGCCAGTCCAGTGAAGAATCAACTAACATATTCTGGTAGTGACACACGTGTGACTACTGTAACATTTTCAAAATAATTTGAATGAACTTTTCTGTACTTACATATACCTGCGACCAATTTGAATCAGACTTGAGCAGCAGCTTCCTAACTTGTGTTTGTAACACACTTGTGTGTAGCATGTGTAGCAACACGTGTGTGATACACTTGTGACATTTTGAGGATAATTTGAATTAACTTTTCTACACTTAGATATATTTAACAGCAATTTGGAGCAGGCTTTACTGTGTAGTTTAGCTTCATGGGGATACTATAATGAAGTACCACAAACCAAGGATCTTAAACAATTGCAATCTATCACTGCTCTGATGGCCAAAGTCTGATTGTTTCCTTCCTAGAGATTCTGAGATAATGCCTTTTAGCCGCTAGCAGTGGTCCAAGGTCCCCACAGTCCCCTAGGTCATAAATGCATTGCTCAAATCTTTATCATCACCTGCTGTTATCTCTACGTGCTGTGTTTTGTATATCCTGTCCTTTTACAAGGACATTAGTGATTGCATCTGGGGCTCACCCCAATCTGAATGACATCATCTCAAGTTTCATCTTACAGCTTTATTATCTGTGGAGAGATGGTATTTCCTCGTACTAATATAGATAGGTAAATAGATAAATGGATCTACAGACAGACATATAGATAGATGTAGGTAGACAGACAGACAGATAAAATATAAAGATAAATGTACTGTCAGTTGATCAGAGAGTAAAGATCTTTGTGTTTAATACAAACACATTCAAAGTACAAAAGTACATTGTACAAGTCAAAGTACATTGAAATAGATGTCCTTTAATCAAAATTTCTCATGTTATCATTAAAAATATGCACAGAAGCAACCTTGACTTCTTTAGTAAAGAAATGTAAATGTCACTATTAAGAATTTATTATATATGTATTTGATATTATTGTTATTTATTGTCATCTATTAAGTCACACAGGAAATGGATTTTGTTGTCATCAACCAGTGATGTTTCCCCACTCTGTTTCTACCTCTATCTTCTCAGTTGTTGGGTGTGAATATTCTTAGTCATGTGTTGAAAGCCTGCAGCAGATTATGGCTCCATAATTCCCTATGATGAGCAGACAAACCTCACAATCATTACAAACACCAGTGGGAAGGAATTAACAGTTCCCTTAAACACCATGAAATTTGTCCCTTGACGTCACTGCAGCCTTAACTGACATCATTGAGAGAGAACACTACAGAAACAGCCATGATAAGTTTATGAATTGAGCATTTTAAAGGAGAAATTATGGGTTAATATAATTTTACACAACCCTAAATATAGAATGAGGAATGACTGGAAGATAAAAATAAAAAAAGAGAAAAAGAAAAAAAGAGAAAAAGTTAGCATGAATTTAAGAGAATTACTAATATGTAAGAGAAAAAGCCTGGTCTGAAGACAGCATATAGTACTTTTAACCTTTCTTTTATCCAAGCCCAAATTATACTGTACCAAATAGTGTAAAAATAGATGGATGGATCAACCAGTAAATAAGAAAGAAGAGACAGAAGACTGTTAACTCAGGACTTCTGATTCTCAACAGGGAGAGGAAATTCGGCACCATGCAGTATCATGAGAGATTGGTTACACTTGTTCTCTTTTATAAAACTAACGATCATTAGGACGAGACTCATTTGTGGCACAGGCCATTCTCAGCAGAGTGATTTATAGCACTGCGATCCAGACAACAGGCTTCAGCGTCAGAGCTATAGTCTGGTTTCTTGGACAATTAATATTCACTAAGGCTCTCCTAGGTCTCTATGCACTAGGATAACAGCAGCAAGTGAAAAATACAAGGTTCCTCTTCTGGAGAAGCCCATAGTCTGTATGAAGAGATGGGTAGTTTAGAAAAACTTCAACAAACAAATAGAAAACACTAGATAGAAAAAAAAACTATGGCAAAAAAGAGCTATACCACTCCTGGGCATATATCCAAAAGTTGCTCAAGTACACAACAAGGACATTTGTTCAACCATGTTCATAGCAGCTTTATTCATAATAGCCAGAACCTGGAAACAACCCAGATGTTTCTCAGTTGAGGAATGGTTACAGAAATTGTGGTACTTTTACACAATGGAGTACTACTCAGCTATTAAAAACAAGGAAATCATGAAATTTGCAGGCAAATGGTGGGACCTAGAAATGATCATCCTGAATGAGGTATCCCCAAAACAGAAAGACACACACAGTATATACTCACTTATATAGACATATAAGGTAAACATGCTAACATCTGTACACCTAAAGAAGATAAGCAAGAAAGAAAACCCCAGGTAAGAGGATCAATCCTCAATTAGAAAGAGAAATGGGATGGACATTGGATATAGGAGAAAACAAGTAACAGGACAGAAGCCTACCACAGAGGGCCTCTGAAAGACTCTACATAGCAGTGTATCAAAGCAGATACTAAGACTCATAACCAAACCTTCCGCAGAGTGCAGGGAATCATAAGAAAAAAGAGGGAGTTAATATGATCTGGAGAGGACAGGAGCTCCACAAGGACCAAATATATATGGGCACAGGGGTCTTTTCTGAGACTGATTCTCCAACCAAGGACCATGTATGGATATAACCTAGAACCTCTGCTCAGATGTAGCCCATGGTAGCTCAGTATCCAAGTGGGTTCTCTAGTAAGGGTAACAGGAACTATTTCTGACATGAACTCAATGGCGGGCTCTTTGACCCCCCCCCTCCCCTTAGGGAAGAGCAGCCCTGCTAGGCCACAGAGAAGGACTTTGCAGCCAGTCCTGAAGATACCTGATAAACCAGGGTCAGATGAAAGGGGAGGAGGACCTCCCCTATCAATGGGATTGGGAAAGGGCAGGGAGGAGATGAGGGAGGGAGGATGGGATTAGGATGGAATGAGGGAGCGGAATACAGCAGGGCTACAAAGTTAATAAACTGTAACTAATATTAAAAAAAAAAGAAGAAAAAGAGGTATAACAATTGAGTGCTTTGAGTGCAGTTGAAGGTGTTGGCTACATTAGATGAATGTCAAAAATGGTTTGTGTGAGGAAGTAGCTTTGAACAAGAACCGAAAAGAAGAAAGATTTGAACAGGACCAGCAGACATGGAGTTTTCTGCCACTGCTCATCTGTGGTGTAAGACACAGGACAGCTTTGAGGACGCCAGGTACAAATGAGCAGAAGGCCTTGAGCACTGACCCCATGTGGGAGGCCATCTTCCCGTTGAGCTGTCTGTGCTCATGAAGTTTACAGCAGTTGGCTTTCAGTTTTACTACCAGAAACACCAACGTCTCATGGAGACCAGGTGAGTGTGCCTACTTTCTTTCCTCCATGTCATTTTAATTGGATTTACCCCTTTGGACTGTTTCATACCTGGGGACCTATAGAAACAGCTCCTGTCATTATCTTTTTAAAATGGAAAAACAAAGATTTCCTAAATTAGCTGGGTAAATAGCCCAATAGTCTGTAGGTGGCCAAATCCACACTTGATGTATCTATAGGCTTAGTTCAACATTAACACAGTATTCTGCATTTCAAGGCATTTTTAAACTAGCAATTCATTCAGAAATCCCCCGAGACTGCGGCCTTGTCAACGCCACTAGCTTGGCTACACTGTTAATTCCATCAGAGCCATCGAACCAAGAGTTAGCACATGTGGAGAGGGTGCAGGAGCCGGTTGCCAGCACAGAGTTCTTCCTGACACAGGAAGGCATATGATCTCAACTTCTGAGTGTATACAGTACAGATTTCTAGCTGAATGGTTCCTGACAATGGGGTCCTCTGAAACACCATTCCTGGCCAGGAGCCAATGATTATGCCACCATACAAATCACTGTTCATCTGACTCCAAAGTGCCTCTTTGCAAGGATAACATGAGCTCTCTGCCCCGGTGTTTGACAAGGTGTCATACTGGCTCCTTTGCTTTTTCATGGTTACTTGAACTGAAATTTTTATTTAGACAATTTTTGAGAAAATAAGAAGAGATGGATGCATTTAAAAAAAAAAAAAAAAAGAAACCAAGAGGGTTTTAGTGTAATTTCTAAAACAGCTTTGTTGTTTTCCATTTCCCATTAGGACAAAACTACTCTGCTTTTGAAATCTAGTTTTATTAATTGTTTAATAGATATTTTCACTTTAAATTTCTCATATAATTATGGAACTTATACAGCTTGTTTCAAACTGTTAGCTAATGACCCGTAGCTCATCTTAGTAATTGCAGAACTGAAGCATCTTGCAGAAGTTGGATCAGTTTTGTAAGAATTTATATAGATGTTCAAATGGTGAAAACATACCGAGACCTTTTTAGTCAATAAATTATACTTCTCAAAATTTTATTCTAGTGTCATTTTACTATACCATGTTATAAAACTAAAAAATAGAAGGCTATTTTGGATGTGTGATGTGCCATTAAAAGTTGCATGTAATTATGTTTTTAATGGTTAAAAATAGATACAGCATATTATATAAAATTGAAATTAATATAAATGAAACTTAAGTTTATGGAGTAGTCCTATTCCATATGCATTATACACTCAATAAAATATTTAACTAAACTTCATCTCCAACTATGAAATAATCTGTGAACTTTGTGAACTTTAAATGCCATCTTCTTCATGGAATAATTTTTCCAGGGGTTTTAACATTAAAAAGATGTAAGTATTTTCTATGGTAGGAAGAGCAATTGCTCAAGAAGAAAAAGAATACAGATCTCAAACACTGTAAAAAGCACCACCCAGCCAAACAACAAAAAAATATTTTTCTTGATAAAGCCAAAGCTATTAGCAGTTCTTTATTCCTTTCTCTTTTTCTGTCTTTCTTCTTTCTTTCTTCTTCCCTTCCCTTTTTTCTTTTCCTTTTCTTATTTGATTGCTCTTCACCAAACAAACTTTTCTTATTAGCTTCATATTAGAATTAAGCAAAATAAAGACTGTAGAAATCTCTTTAGAATATGGTTAACAATTCATAAAATAAATGAAGGAGATAATTTAAAAGATTTCTTATGGTTTGAAAATGCCTTCCAAATATTCATTAAACATTTAAGTGAGTAAATGTGTAGAATATGCTTCTGACATTGGCGCTGGTTCGGTGGCATTTCTCTGATCAGATGGAAGTGCTATGCGTTATGCGGAGTGCATGCAGTTCATTCATGCATAAACAATATCATTTTCATAAATTAAAACCTCCCCTGCAGAAGGAACATCTGTGCCTGCCTTTGAATAAAAGATGGTGGCATGTGAGCTACTCCTGCCTAACTGAAAGAATCCCTATGCTTTAGAGTGAAATTTTAAACAGAAAATGAAGAACAAAAAGAGTGAAACAGAACCTTCATCCTTCATGTGTACCTTTAATGAAACCCACTCTCTGGCTTTTTGTTTTAAATGTGAATCTAGAAACACCATTTTTGGTTCTTCTGTTCTCTGACAGCAGCTTAGAGTTTGCATGGAGATGTCTAATTTTAATTACAGGTGAAATTGAGCTGCTTAATAGATCAGATCAGATCTAAGTGTTCACTTTATGGTTTCTGTCACTGGGAGGCTGGAAGTATTCAAATATTAGCATTATGTCTCTTAAAGTCAATGGTGAGAAGAATCCAGGATAGAGAAAGCAGCAGCTTGATTTCAAAATAACTCCTGACTCATTTGGAAAGAGATTGCTGCAGTTAGGGTAAAGTTGGGACCAAGTTAAGTGTATTTATTTCTGTGTGTGATGAAGGCTGCTAGAAAACATGTTTAAATTATGTAGTTTAAATTACACTCATTTTTTTGAACGTTGAAATATCCCTTACTGCTACTGTCACAGCTTGGTGAGGGCCCACTGGCAGTGTTATTACTGTGGCTAATTGTTCCTGTCCATTAGATTACTCACATTTTTCTGGAGCAGCTTACTAAATGAGGTCATCTTTCTGGAACCCTTAAGTCAACAATGAGAAGAAGATTAAAGGAACATGCTTGCAAGAGAGGTGGGCATCCAGCATGGCATCCGAATCAGAGAAGAAACAATGGAGTTACTAATGACAGTAATCAGAGAAGCACAGCAGAGCCAGGGTACAACTGCCAAAGTGCTCTTCCCTAGGAATCAAGACTGTCAGCCATTTCTCATGGGAAGGGAATTGCCAAACTATTTTTTAAGTGGCCTTACCGATGGACAGAAGTTAAGTTGGTTTGAGTGTGTGTGTGTGTGCACTTGTGTGTGTTTAGGTGCATATATATTATGTTTATAAAGCTAAAATAGACTGCAAAAAGACTGGGGAGCAATATGCCTCCCTAAAATAGTATAGAGTGGTATATTCTTATGTACAAAAACTCACTAACACTTTTGTGGTACAATTATCGAAGTCATTCCCAAGCACTTAACACAATAATTATAAAATGCCACCTCTTCTGAGGATTCTTCAAATAATTTCTCTACAATGTCAGATATATAATTTTGGAGACAGCACTGTTTTGAAAGAAGTCTGTTTAGTTCAGGGAAATGTACAGGTAACAGATCACTAAGAAAATGTTCATATTTTGTATTTTAAATGTGTAAACAAATTAAACTAAGGTAGTTGTTTATGTCTTGCTGGTTAATAATTAAGCAAATACACCTTTAAAATAAAAGAAACTTCTAATAATCATTTCAACAAAATGGTTAAAAACAAACCCACAAGCCAAAAAATAAAAACTGCTTTAAAGTGAAGTACCCCAGTTGTTTGTCCTGCTTCTCTGGGCCCAGTATTTAATAAAACAGTGGCTGCGTCTGTTTGTTAGCTATGAAGCAAGGGAGACTCCCTAAGCAGGATGACGGACTAAGCACAGAACGGCCAAGTCTTTATTTTACAACTAGTGCTTAACATTTTTAATTCAGCAAATACAGAAGTCAGTCCCCTAGGTGAAATTTTATCCTTTAAAACCCACTTTTGGAAGAAACGAAACATTTGTCCTGATTTTTTTATACTATTTTTATTGCAACTGCATGAGAGTTTTCTAAGTTGTGCATTCCACAATAATACTCAGGAGCACAGACAAGATTACAGCACAGGTCAGTTCCAATAGTACCGGCATCACATCTCAGACAGCACGTATTCTGGACTGCATTTTACATGCAACAGCTATTGTTCTAATTATGAAATCAGTGGTCTGACTTTTATTTAAGCTACTGTACTAACTGACTACATAGGTGTAAATCCCACCGTTAACAACCTGAATAAATGTCGGCTCAGATTATTACATGAGTAGATAACACCACCATTTGTTTGACTATGTATAAAATCATGCGTTTATAGATTCCGGAGACATCGATAGCTTTAGACACTCTGTAAAATCATGGAGTTCAAAGAAGTAAAAGACTAAAAAGAAAGAGTGCAAATTGTATGTGATAGTCAAGCAGCCTTTGATTTAAAGGAGTGTGTGTTGGCGTTTATTTCTAATATGTGTGTACAAGCTTGTGCAAGTAATGAATTGATATGTTTTGATAAGGAATGCATCTCTTTTTTTTTTCATCCTCGTAAGTGTTATGGGTCTGGTTTCTATTTTAGGAAGAGGGAAAGATTTTAAAGTGAGATGGATTGCTCAAATTGTGCAATTTTTTTTTTTTTTTACAATTAGATAAGGAAGAAGTGCTAAGGCAACACAATAACTTTCTAAGCACTTTTCTGCTGGTTTAAATTAGTTAAATTATTTTGTATAAATTAGATATAATTCTACTTTTCTGATATGTATAAAAATTGATGAAGCTGCATGGTTTTAAAATAGGAAATCCACGTTATAAAAAGTCATTAAAAATTCTGTACAAAATCACAACAAAATAATTCAGCATGGGAAAGGTAACAAGTAGTAAAATGCTGGTTGAAAAATATATATTTATATATATTCTAATTGGCCCATTACTAGTTTAAAAATTGCATAGATCCTAATTATTGCTTGTGATTTTTTTATCCCGATCAGATAATTAATATGATCTGAATACAGCTACACGAAATTCGTGGTACACGTTTCCTTTTTTACTTCACTGTATTGTTATTATCTTTAAAATAGAAGAGCTATAGAAAACAATACACAAGGTGAACAGGAACTTTGATCCCCTGTTTCTTCCAAAGGCAGTAACGACAATAAATACATATATCACTTGAAGCTTTGAGTATTTGCACTTTGCAGCAATCACAGCAAAAGGGCTGCCTTCTGTAAACAGGACAGTCACTGTGTGCACAGTGGGTTCGTTTCCCGGGAATGGTGACACCGGTGTGCCTCTAGTCGTGAAAGATGGCGTTCAGCTGGGCACTCATGACTCGCTCGTGATGCGAATGGCTATCGAAAGACATGATATTGTCTATGGGGATCTCGCAGCGAGGGGCAGCGGCGCCGGAGAAGATTGATCCGTGGCTTTGGGGCCCTGCCAGGGTCGCGGCAGGGTAGTGCATGGTAAAGGCGTAATTTTTTTCAAACTCGGTGGATGGTTCGTGTTTGAAAGAGAAGTTGCCATTGATGCTGAGCGGAGGGCTGAGGGGTCCGTCGAAGGAAGGGCTGGTGCAGTCCGTCAGGGGGCTTTCAAAGAAGGGCTCCAGAGCCGCGCTGTAGGCGTGTGGAGGCGGCTTGACGTGAAAGACGTGGGAGCTGTCCATGGTGCCGTAGGGCGGGCTGGGCAGCCCCGGGGACTGGTACGAGTAGGGGTGCACCGGGAAGGAAGCGCTGGCTGCGGGCAGGTGCGGGGCCAGGTCCGGGTTCTGCTCGGGCAGGAAAGTCCGGGGGTTGAGCTGCAGGCAGCCGGCCACCAGGTTGGTGGTGGGCTGGGACAAACCTTTGCAGAGCGTCTGTACGAAGGACACCAGGTCGGGGCTTTTGCCTGAGCGCAGGATCTCCGACAGGGCCCAGATGTAGTTCTTGGCCAGGCGCAGCGTCTCGATCTTGGACAGCTTCTGGGTTTTGGAGTAGCAGGGGACCACCTTGCGCAGGTTGTCCAGCGCCGCGTTCAGCCCGTGCATGCGGTTGCGCTCGCGGGCGTTGGCCTTCATGCGCCTCAATTTAAACCGCTCCAGGCGCGCCTTGGTCATCTTCTTCTTTTTGGGGCCCCGTCTCTTGGGCTTTTGATCATCCTCCTCTTCCTCCTCCTCCTCCTCTTCCAGGTCCTCCTCTTCGTCCTCCTCCTCTCCCCCGTTCCTCAGAGAGTCCTCCTCTGCATTCATGGCTTCGAGCTCGTCCTCCTTCTTGTCTGCCTCGTGTTCCTCGTCCTGGGAACTGAGACACTCGTCTGTCCAGCTTGGGGGACCTTGGGGCTGGGGCTCGCCCATCAGCCCACTCTCGCTGTATGATTTGGTCATGTTTCCACTTCCTGTATTCAACAGGGAGAGAGGCAAGCAGAAAGAAGAAAGAAAGAAAGAAATCCACCCGCTCTGTTTTAAAAGCTAGGTGAGCCTTCAGCTCCTTCTCCCGGTGCTGCAGAAATGCACGGGAACAGAAAAGCGCAGAAGTGCACGGCAAAATGGACGCCTCTAGGAAAAGTTAAAGGCAGCTTGGTGCTGGCGCGTCCGTGCCTCGCTGCTGCGTAGCAGGTGAGGCTGGGCTGCCGTGGGTGGCTGCGGGTACGTGTCCTAGTGATCAGCTTAACTGTGTGCAGGGCGCCTGCTTGCCCAGCCAGATGCCCTGTGTGGAAACAGACGCAGAGGCCATGTTTTCCTGCGTGTGTCCCAACTCACTCCCAACTCACAGAAATGAGGAGTTTGGAAATGGAATTTTCTGAGCCCATCTCTGTTCTGGCTTCTCGGTACTTAGAGGTTTAAATAAATTGAAGAGCCATTACGTAATTTACTAACACTGACCCCGATTTTTTAAGAAGATTATACAGAAGAGAGATTGGAGAGCCAACGCACGGAGGGGGAAAAGTAGTTTCCACCAAATTATTTTCCTATTAACGACACATTTGGCCACAGAAGGGGGCACACGTCTTCCATCCCCCCTCGCCTTTCTTTCTCAGCTCCCCCCTCCCACATTCCCACCTTGTACAAAAGCTCTGGCTCCCAAGCGAGGCTCTGCCACGCGCAGGGGATCAGGTGCAGGAGACTGCTCTCTAATAAACAGCCCATTGAAAGGGCCGCCCGCTCTTTATTGGGGCTTTTCAAAGTTCGCCTCCAACCTCCCTTTAAAAGGTCGAGTAATGACGATGCTCAGCGACTGGCCGCGGCGAAGGTGCCGCTTTTCCAGTAAGGACAGGAAAAAGCCTTCCGTGAAACAGCCGCGTGTCCGTCCCAGCAGAGGCTGCCGCGGGCTCGGCGAGTTTGGGGCAGTAACAGGTAGCAGGAGGAGTCCCTTCCTTCCTTCCTTTCCTCCCGCTCCCCCCACATCGCGGCTGAACCGTCCCAGAGTCCAGTCGCTTCTCCGGGACGTGTGTGCCCCGTGGCCCTGAGAGCGTTCACGGGCACAGTGCGCCTTAATAACTGCGCACAAAATAAAACTGCCGGCACCGGGCGCCCTCCCCTCGCTCCCTCCCTGGAATGAGTGTGAACGGGAGGTGGCTGTTTGCTTTGGGGACTTTCAAATAACCGCTTACAAATAATCACAGTTACTCCCCCTCCCCAAACCTTCTGCAAGCTCCGCTACTATTAAAAATTAAATTAAATTTAATTAGAGAGCCTGCAGGGGTACTTGAGTGCTGGGACTCATTATGTGCGAGTACTTGTGGGCAATTATGGGGAGGGACACTGGTCCCAACCCACGGCAGCCGGCCCCACGAATGTGCGCATGCAAAGCGCCGAGAAACAGTTCTTCAGTGACTGCTTTTATTCTCGGGAGAGGGAAAAAAAATAATCGTAATTACCTGTTGTTAAAAGGTCCCGAACAGTGACGATCTCATAACCCTGGAGCCTCGGGACGCCGTGCCTTCTGCGTGGGCGAATTCCTCGTGTCCCGGTGGCGCCGGCGCTAGGGTTATATAGCCGAGTTGCTGATGCTGAGCGCGGGCGGGGCCGCGAGCTGAGCAACCAGCAGGTCCCGGAGCCCCGCGATCGCGCACGCGTCCGGGCTGAGCGACTCCCGCCCCCCCCCCCCCCCCCCAGCGCTCCCCTCCCGCCCCTGCCGCCACCACTCTCCTCACCCCCACCGTACCTCCGCCCCTGCTCCTTCCTCCCCGGCATGCGCCATATGGTCTTCCCGGTCCAGCCAAGAGCCGGGAACCACGTGACCCGCCTATTTGTATGCCGCGGAGCGCTCCATTCCGGCCCCTTTGTGGCCAGAAGAAAGTGGCCCATCTGTCGCCAGTTAGAGACTCTGCGGACCTGTTTTTACCCGCAGGAGAGATTAACCCTTTGTGGCGGCAGAAGGCAGAGGACGGAGGGGAGGGGTTGGCAGGGGGCGAGCGGGAGAGGTGAAGATGACTGGATCTAGGTCCTAGCCTGAGGTTTGCCTTAGCGCAGGAAGGGAGGCCACTGAGCTGAATCCGTCACAACCCACAACCAGGGAGACTGAGGTGCGCTGAAGGGTCCTGCCCGTGACAAAGGTCTCTGGTGCAGCTTGAGTCGCTGTCCTCTCGGGGAGGACAATCTCTTGGCTTCCACCCCTTGGCAGAGGCTTTGCTCATTGGCACCAAAGGGTGGCTGGCTGTTAATCTCCATCACCCCTCAAGGCAATCGTATATTTCATATAAAAACGACCTCATCTGGAAACGCAGCTTTGACTAGTTAACAACCTTCCTGACTAGCTCACCCTCTCCCAACTCCTGCAAGACAGAAATCCTGTACCTGACACCGGACTCCGGAAGCATAACCTCAGCCCTCTCCTGCTCTTATCCCCAGAGACTTCACTAAGACAGTCTTCAAATCTGACCTCTAGAATTTTGGGCCTAAAGCTAGTTTCTGTCAGCAGGTCTTGTTTCCATTGGTCTTCAGATGCTTCTGTAGTGAAGAATGACGTCACCTAGGCCTTCTAGGGCATGCTGAGATTCCACACACCCCTGTGGCCTCCGTGTGGCATTTTATCCCTGATGAAAACCATCAACTCAGTCACAGCCTTCTGCGCCCCTGTTGCTCAATCTCCAACCTTGGAGCTGAAGAGTCTCAAAGAGAAGGTGCAAAGAGACTTTCTTCAATTCCTCCTTTTCCTCTCTGGAGCCTCTCTACGTTTTGATTCAAGCAAAGCAAATAGCTAAGGAAGGGCCTTATCTCTTTTTAAATAACGATTCTCTATTTTCTCCTTATGAACAAGGCACGTTTCAGAAGGATGGCCTTCCTTCCAGCCCGAGGAAGAACATGGGAGAGGAATGGTTGGCCTCGTTTCTCTCCACAGGTCCTCTTCTGGTTCTTCATTATGTTCTTCGCCCCCCCCCAACCCTCTGCCATGAATGCATCCCTACTTGAATTGCTTATGTAGAGGCAATTGCCCTCGAGTTTGCAAACAGTGTCAGGGTTGAGAGGCTGGAGTGGGGTACATCTGGGGAGAGGGAGGGGGAGAGGGTTCCAAGGAGATCCTGAGCACAGAAGATATTGGATGTAGCCTCCCAGACCCAGAAGGAATCTAAAAAGAAAAGCAAGGCGTTGTGAGAGTTCTTTGGTGGCCTAAAACATGGCACTGATCGGTCCTGGGTTCTAGAGAAAAACTGCCTGGAGTTTTGTTTTTTCTTTGTTCTGTCAACCGGCAAAGAGCAGAGCAGAGCAGGCAAGGAGCACTGTCCTTGTATTTACTCTGGGTGCTGAGTTGAAACCCAGGGGCCTCAGAATGTCAACTGCAGGGGCTGGCCTAAAACCCCGAGATCTAAGCACAGTAGGGGCAGATCCTCTTGCAACTTCCCTTCTGGGAATCGCTGGCATAGCCTGGTTCCGGGAAGGGAAGCTCGGATCCTGGCTCTCACCTCCCCGTTTTTAGTGGAAGCTACAGAAGAGTCATTGGGGCGAGGAGGTGGGAGAGATGGCTCAGGCGATCCGCAGGCCCAGGGATTTGTGAAAGAAAAGTTACACCTCCATATCCCTGGGACCCGAAGTGAGTTTCCCAGCTTGCTGCACCCCACTGTGGCCCCCGATTCCAAGTGGGGGGTCCCAAACACCAGTGAGTTCAGCAAACGCCCTCTGAGCTCCAGGGAGGCAGCAGCTGCCTTCTGAGGTGGGAGTTAAGTTTTGGTTGATTGGTTGGTTTGGTTTGTGAAAATATGCGTGTGTTGGGGGGGGGGTGAGGGGGTCACCAGACCTGAACCGCACCCACCTAGCATGGGGTGGAGTTCAGTGCTGGGGCCCAGGACCCCGGCCGGCAAGCCTTGTCCCTGTGTGTTGGTGGATCTGCTGCCACGGTGGCTGTTTCCAAGTTCTCTTCGCACCCCAGCGGGTAGCCTCGCTCCCCCAGCTCTGGCCCCCACCGGGCGCCTTAGGCAGCCAGGCGGCACGCGAGCTGCACGCGCAGGCAACAAAAGCCGCTTTTCATGACTCAGTGCCCTCGAGCAATGCCCTAAATCTGCCACCCCGCCAGCTCCTAGTCCCCAGCGCCGCACTGGACCGGCGTCCGGGCCGTTACAGCCTCAGCCATGGGGCCCGCGGGAAGCAGAGGCCTAGGCAGGGGTGGGGGAGGAGAGGGGACAGAGGAGTGTGGCCTGGTCACAGGATAGGGGCGCATTCACCGAGCAAAGATAAAGAGCTGGGTTGCGGCTGGCAGCGTCCCGGGCGGTGACCTGTTTTTCTCAGAAACAGATGCTTGCGGTCCATGAAAGGACCCAGTGTGTCCATGGCTGGCCCACGGGCTCCGAGCCTCTCCCTGCAGAGCCCTGGACTGAGGGGGCACATTCGTTCCCCAAGAGCCCGCTGGTACCAGCATAGCGAGCACTTGAGGACCTTGGAGCACAGTGGCTCGCTAAGGTCAGCCGCTGAGAACTAAGCCCTCCCTTAGGCTTAGCACAAGCCCCCTAGAAGACCAGAGGATGCTGGTTCACAGCAGATCTCTGGGGTGCCTCCGGCGTTGCCCCTCCTGCCTCTCTCGGGAGGCGGTTGAACCCCTGGGTCCTGGACAGAAGCTGGAGTTGCCTCGCCTAGACAGCCAGGCGACAGGAGAGAGCCAGGAGCAAAAGAGACGCTATTAAAATGCCTCGCTATCGCCCGGAGCGCAAAACCCGTTCTCCCCAAATCTCTTGGGCTTGCGGCATAATCTTAATTAAGATAATTGATTCATATTGCACCTGCGAGAACGGAAAAAAAAATTGATTCCAACCCCCGACTCCACAAATTGCTTAGAGCTATTGGATGGAGGACGACGAGGCTGTGATTTGGGGAGTGATTTAGTGCAGGGCTTTCCCAGCTTGGCCTGCCTGGGCTCTTTTATTTATTATTTACGTTCTCTGGATCCCGCTGGGGCCTTAGCGGCTCCCCTCCTGGCGTCCGCAGACCTGGGGGAACCCACCTCCGCCTCCCTGTCAAAATTAAGGGGCTTCCTTTAAATCCGTTCAACATTCAGAATCAACAACATGAAAATAAACGCAGCCAGAGCACCTTGGCAGAAGCACGTCTCGGGCACGTTTGTTGTCAGAACGCCTGAGTGTGCAAAGGTGTTAAAAGTGCGATTGTGGTTGCTTGTTTAAGCGTGTGAATCTGAGTGTGAACGTATGAGCAGGTGTGGGTTTGTATGATCGCGGGTCGATGGTTCCGTGTGTGGCTGTCGATGTGTATTCCACATCTGAGAGCATAAGTGTGTATATCGGTGCTGTCTATGTTGGCGGTGTTAGCTACGTGTTCAGGGCTTCACTTCTCAGGAACTGAGGAGCAGCTAGTGGTTCAAAGGGGGTCCTTCCACAAGCACCCCGTGTTGGCCAGACTTTGCCACGACAGAAAAGAAAATATAAAATAAAAAAGAAAGTGACAAAAATTTAGCTTCGGGAGTGAAAGGCCGGCGAGGCACAGCGGATGCCCCTAACAATGGCTGCCACCTTAGGTCGGGGAAGTGCTCACCAGGGTTCGAGAGGCACAAGGGAGGAGCACAGGCCAGCCTTACAGCCCCGGCCGCAGCAGGGACATGACTGCGCGAGAGAATCAGCACCGTGGACAACTCCTAGCTTGTAGCTCCTGAAACTGCTTTCAGATTTAGGGAGAGCTCTGTTGGAACTCTTTCGCTTTTTTTTTTTTTTTTTTTTTTTTTCTTTCTTTCTATCCGTTTCGCCTAATGGCTTTCTTTCCCAAAATCACTGCCAGCCTTCAGCCCCAGAGCGGCAGCTAGTTACCGATCTTAACAGAGCAAGTTTCCTGAAAACCTAGATATCGTGATGTGGAGCACGGGGAGATTAATTCCAGCCAATATATCTGAGACAAAGACAGAAACTGAACAATTTTCGGAAAAAAAAAAAAAAAGCGCCACTAATTGAACATTTGAACCTATTTGCCACAGGGTTTTGAAGATAGGAAAATGTCTCATAAAATGTTTTTGATTCTGTTTTACTGAGTATGTAAATACTTCCTTATCACAATGATCCAATCCGTTCTCCAGTTGCTTTATCCCATAAGAGGCTTCTATTATGGGGGAAATAAGCCTACAGGAGCAGAAGGCTGCTTACCCCGATTTCATGCACCAGAAAGGTGCTGCCTTAGTACACAGGGCTGCTCTAAAAAAGGCTGGAGAAGAGTCTAGCTGAGACGTGATTCTGGGAGGAGGAAGAACCTTCAACAAAAGCACAAGTGTTTTACAAATATGCATCCCACTCCCTGTTAGACTGGAGTAAAAGAGATGCCCAGACTCTTCAGAAGCAGCCTGCACTCTCATCAGAACGCACACTTACTAGTCTTGTTTCCGATATGATTAGCAAACAAAATCTTCATCGTGTGTTCTTTAGATGTCATTGTCATTAAAAGGCATAATTATTTTTGGTTCAAGAATTCAACTCCAGATTTTCACCTTCTTTAAATTAAATATTTTATTTCTTTCTTTAAAAGATGTGTTTCCACTTGAATTAAATATTGATAATTTGACCTTTTGTGTCTTTAACTCATCAAAGTGGGAAAATTCCAAATGTAGATCTTGGGCCTGGTGGGTCTTTCCACTTGAATAGACACTGAGATTAAAGAAATCCAACTTCCTCTTTCTCTGCTCTCTCCTTGCACTAATTGCTTATGCAAAAATGCAGATTTGTATTAATTAGTAACTCCACTGATTAGTTCTGTGGTATTTTCACATAATAAATCATGCTGCAGACATGAATTTTGGCACATCACCCAATGGTGGCTCCGGTTGTAATACAGATTTCATATTAAAATTAAATCTCTGACTGAATCTACCTTTCTGATGCAGGTACCATGAGCAGCCACCTGCTGGGAGCACCTGCCATGGGAGGCTATTTTTACCTCATGACAAGCCACTTTGAGGCCCCAACAGAACAATCTGATTACAAGGTTAGGCTATAATAATAAACAAATAGTTAAAGGCAGGCAGACATAACACAAATGTGACTTCACTTTAGTCTTTTGGCAGACAACAATATCATAACAGAGGATCTAATTGCATCAGAAATTGCTTTTTAAACAATAAATGTCCAAGTTATTGATAAACACCTCTGTCTTCTTTAATCCCATGAGCATATTGGTCCTTTGTGAGATGGTCTGAAGTTCTAGGCTTCTCTGTGGCACAACACAGCCCTTGGCTTATCCTCTTCTCAAATAGGCAAGCCAGTGCTGAAAAATTAAACCATAACACACTGGAGAAATATGAATGTCAAAATCCATCCCAGTGGGAATAGGCCATGATAACCACCCCAGCACAGAGTAAGGAGCTATGGGGATCAGGCACCCACCCTCCCTGTGTTAGTTGCTCTGAGCTTCTACACACTTCCTTTCCTTCCCCTTGAAAGCTGTGCAGTTTGACAAGGCAGCTCAGAACAGTGTTGACAAGACTGTGAGTAAGACCCAGGGGTCTTCTGTGCCTTCTACCTTTCGCATGCCCTTATTTTCTTGGGCAACACCTTCTCCAAGGCCATTCAGAGGCTCTTGTCACTTCCCTGTCCTTTCTGCTCCCTGATTATCTCAACCTACCTTCAAAGGGAAGTCACAAATGCATGCATCTTAAGTGGTTGAGAGAGGCAGAGGATGTTTAATCTGATGATCCTAACTGGAGTCATGGAATATAAAAAAGTAATAAATATTTAACACTGACCTCCAGGCATTAATAAGGACATCAGGGAGCTAGTCTCTGAATGGAGGCAGGGACCCATTTCTCCATTCCAGTTGCACAGTGTGGCTAAAGGTTTTCTGTCTGCTTTTAAGACTTGTCCTTGGGCTGTTGACAACACTGCTGGTGTGAAAATGAATAGTCTCTAAGCAGGTTCTCTTTTAGACATCTTTTCCTGACTCTTAAGGATGCTGTGGGGATAAAAGAGAAAACTCATGTATCTGTGGCTCTTAATTTATTTACCTTAGAGCTGGAGACTCTTAAAAGAGATTGTTATCAAAAGTTGAGAGGAGAGGAGTGTAAATCAGCTAACTCCAATCAGCTATCTTCTTTGGAGTCATTTCTGAAACTGTGCAGCTTTCCATGAACAAACCTGATAGTCTCTGGTGGAAAAAAAAAGTCCTTCCTAGATTTTCATGTTCTCTCTTAATGCTGGAGAACAAGAACTGCATAGAGAGCCAGGACTGGCATGGCTTTGGTTAGAGCAGTTGGTTTTGATATTCATTTTGCTTTGTGTTTTCTCTGTCATCTTTCTGAAGCTGCTTCTTCTCAGGTTGACTTAGTCACTGTCCCATTGCTTCAAGGAGACACCACGATCAAGGCAACTTATTAAGAAAATGTGTTGACTTGGGGTCTTGCTTATAACCCCAAAGGGTAAGCTCATGATCATCATGGCGGGAGACATGGCAACAAACAGGCATGTCACTGTAGCAATAGCTAAGAACCTACATCCTGATCTGTAGGCATGAGGTGGGGAAGAGAGAGGGAGGGGAGGGGGAGAGAGGGAACAGGGGAGAGGCAGACAGAGAGAGAGAGAGAGACAGACAGACAGACAGACAGAGAGAGCATGCATTGTATGTGGTGTGGGCTTTGGAGACCTCAACGCCTACTTCCAGTGACAGACCTCCTCCAACAAGGCCATGCCTCTCAGTCCTTCCTAAATAGTCCACCAACTTAGAACCAAGCGTTCAAATATATGAACCTATCTATGGGGGCCATTCTCATTCAAGCGACCACACTAGGTAACAAGTACTTTTAGCCAATCTCTGTGAGTGCCACCATATGCCAGGACTGTGTTGTGAAGTGTATGTGTAGAGGGGCGACAGAAGACGACAGAATCAGATAACAGACTTTTTTCTTTAAGTTTTCTAGGCAGTGAGAAGGAGTTAATAGGGTTCATTCACAACTGAGTCTTTACTTTCCAACTGAAAGCAAGTTCAGGAAAGAAAAACAAACTACACCAGGAAGTACAACCAGGAGATAAAGACACAGTAGCCTAGATAAGTTCAGGAAGGCCCCCTAGGAAGAGGAGCTTTGTAAAGTGAGAAGGGCATGGCTGAGGAGTGTCCTGGGTGGGCTGGGGGAGGTCTTCCAGTTAGTCACAAGAAAACACTTCAGGGATCCACAGCAACAGTAGCAGGACCAGCATCCTTAGCAGAATGAGGAAGTAGAACAATGGTTGGAAGCAGTGAGGCAGTCAGCGAGGAAACAAGGCCCAGAGCCTGCTGCCCCAAAAGGGCTTTGATTGGTTAAGAGGGTGGGATAGAGACTTGGGGAGGATTCATACATTTAGAAAGACTGTTCTAGAGGAAGTGTAGCATGCTGATTACAGCATTGGTTGATTAGTTATTGCAGTTTCCTAGCAATAAAGTATGGCGTTTGACTCACGCTGCTGCAGAGAAGGTCAACCAAGGCAGAGGACAAAGCTCAAAAACCTTCAGAAAGATTACCTCAAAACTACAGCCAGTTTTGTACAAAGTATCCAAATGGATATAAAATAACATGGTTATTTTAATCTTGAATGAATGTTATCTGTCTCCTTGGAAATTGCATACTAAATCAATAATTCAGTCGTGATGGAACCTCTTTGTAAGTGTGACACCTAACAAACAGCTCCTCACACAGATTCAGTACTTAAAGTGGGTGACAGCCCTGGCGATTCTTACTTGACAGTGGAAGAAAGCCCAGCTTGGCCCTCTGTACCTCTTAATACTTAGTGGAGATGCAACTAGACCTCAAACTTGGCTCGACCCCAAAGCAGATGTCCTTTAGTTACTATATTGTAATGGGATGGAATCTAAGCTACATGTACCTACAAACTATGCTTTGTTAAAAACTTCAGGGTTGTTTCTAGGAACTAATGATAAACTTTATGGTTTTGGTCAATCTGAAACTGGCAGTGAGCTGTGATACCAACTGTTGTATCTTTCTGTAGATAAATCTGAGGAAATGGTGCCTAATACTTGAGGCCATTATATCTTTCCACGTTTTAGTATCAATTAATTTAATTAATTAATCAGTTTGAAAATTTGATGCAGATAAATCATTCTATATCTTTGCATTAAGCTTTCTCATAAAAAGTTCGCTGTTCAAGAATTTACTAAAATTTGTTCTTTTGTGCAAATTCAAATTGTTTTGGCTCCAATCGTTATCTGCCTTAGAACAATTTTCTATTAGCGTAGATGGCCAACAAAAGACCAACTCAACTGTATTTTTGGAAGTGTTTTGTCTCATAAATGTTTTGTTTGAACTTAAAAAAAATCTTATTTGTCTTTTGCTTGTGTACTATGGCTACCGAGTTTCCCTGGAGAAAGTCATATTTGGTTTTATGGAAATTATGATGTACAAGTTCCCTATCAGGCTGGGTGATGACCTGGTAAGTAAAGCACCCATGATCAAAGCATGAGGATCTGAGCTCTATCCTTTTCTATGTGTGTTGCTTTGGACACATTATTTTCTCATTTGTATAATGACAGTAATAGCTTTAGATGCACAGAATCCAAATGAAAGGTCAGATGTGGTAGCATGCATTTGTAATCCCAGTGCTGAGGAGGTGGAGGCAGGCCGATCCGGGAACTCAAGCGCCAACCTAGTTCAGCCCACTCAGTGAGTCCCAGGCCAATGAGAGAGCCTGGCTCAGAACAAAACCACCATCCCCACCAGCAGCGATAGCTACAGACTCAAAGTGGACCTGACCTGGGGCACAACAGTCGAGGCTGTCCTCCGGCCCCCACACGTACTCACACATGCGCACACTCACGCACACTACACAGGTATCAGGACACACATTGACTGTGGCCATTGTGTCAGTATTCCTTACTGCAAACAAACGTGTATCCTAGTGTGCACATTATCATAGTCCATACATTGGGTATCAGGGTTGTTATTGTCATGATGGAGAGGAGAAAATAACCTGACCATGGCTGCACATCTGGAAAAGACCAGAGGTTTCTAAAATTGTGATGTTTTCTCTCTCTCTCTCTATCTGTGTGTGTGTGTGTGTGTGTGTGTGTGTGTGTGCATGTACACATACATACCATACACTCATAGGGACATCAAAGGACAACCTCAGGGGTTGGTCCTCACCTTCCTTCTTATTTGAGCCAGAATCTCTTCTGTTGTTCCTCTCTGCTTACACCAGGCTAGCCAGTCTGTGCCCTTCTGTGTCCTGTCTCTGTCACTACAGGGTTGCTGAAATTACAGATCATCAGCCGACATGCAGCTTCAGCTGTGTCTGGGGGATCCAAAGTCAGGTCCTTATGCTTGTGTGGCAATTCCTGTATCCAATGAGCCACTGCCCCAGCCCAAGAGTGGAGCTTTTAAAAAATGTTTCCTTCTATCCTGTTGAATACCAGTCTAACCAGAATGAAGAATAGGCCAGGCTTGGCAGTTGAAGCTCTTGGGGTGGGGGCAGGAGGGTCATGAGTCCAATGTCAAACGGAGTCACCAAATAAAATGCTGTCTCAAAAATAATAATGAAAAATAACACATATCTTGAGGAACTTTGTGACCCTCCATTCCCTGGATCTACCCTCCTTTTAGCATTGCTCAATTCATATACTGTCAGCCCGTTGTCTCAGTCACGCAAAGTACAAGATGTACTTTCTGCTTCAGATTGGTTAGTCAACTCACAATCTACTACTGTCCTTGCACGCTTTCCTATAATAAAAAGACTGGAAAGTTAAACAAAGCAATAAATGTGAAACATTGCTTGAGCTTCCTAGAGGTAGCAAACATTTTATAATCGCAAGTACTAAACCTTAACTTATAACCTAGTTGCACAGGAGAGTCAGAGGATTTATTTGGCTGGCACAAAGCTGAGTGTAAAGTCCTTAAGCCAGCCAATGAAGTGCTGGCTTTCGTTTTCATTTGCTGCCCGACTCCTGCAAAAGGCACACACTCTCTTAACAGCCAGCTTTTGTGACATGGTTAGGAATATCATACTTGGAAGCCAGAGTTAGACTTTTGCTTTAACATTTATTGCCATTTCTGTGAGATATCTCTGCCCACCATGAAATCTATTTGTGTTCATTTCACTTGGAGCTAGTTGTGCTGTCTACAATTAATAATTCCCTCCTGGACCAGAAGTATGATGAAGACAGAACAGTCAGAACACAAGACTTGGGATCAGCTGACTGATGAACACAATGCAGTTCAGCAATATTGGTGATAGCCAACACTGGATTAGTTGATTGACTTGCTGCCTTTGGTCACCTGTAGGGCACTGCCATGCTGGCTTGTTGTTGCAACAGATTATTATTGAAATACAGGTACCTTAAGACTAAAAGAGTATTGGGATTTCTGTTCCTTTTTCTGCTTTGAGTAACTTCAAGTTAAAATATGAATCATTGAAGGCATGAGGTGAAGAATCATGGTGCATAGGTAAGACCTCTCTCAGGGAAGCCCAAATCAGTCTGCAAAGCAGTCAGTCTCCTCCCAAACACATACTGTTGAGTTGCAAAGCAGTGCTGGTGCTCAGAATGGCGAGTCAGCAGAAACAGCCACAACTGGGAGATTAGTGGAAACAAAATTCTTGAGCCTCATTCCAGAGTTCTGGAAACGGAGAGTACCGGATAAGGCTCGGTAAAGCCCTCCATATGACCGTGCTGCTAACGGTGTTAGTTACTGTTCCGCTCCTGTGACAAAACACCGTGACCACGGGGACTTAGGGAAGACAGAGCTGATTTTGGCTTCAGGTTCTTGAGGGATAAGAGTCTATCAGACACGGTAACATAGCAGCTAGTGGCAGACACGGGGGTGGGAGCAGGAAGCGAAGAGGCCACATCTTCAATCACAAACATGAAGCAGAGAGGGCAAACTGGAACTAGAGAGAGGCTGTCATGGTTTGAAAGAAAATGGCCTCCATAAGCCCAAAAGTGGCTCTACTGGGAGGTGTGGCCTTGTTTGAGTAGGTGTGGCCTTATTGGAGGAGGGGGTGGGGCTTTGAGGTCTCAGAGGCTCAAGCTACACCCGGTGGGTCTCTGTGGACCAAGATGTAGAACTCGAAGCTTCTCCAGCACCATATTTGCCTGCATGCTGCCATGCTTACCGCCATGGTAAGAATGGACTAAATCTCTGAAATTGTAAGCCACCCCCAATTAAATGGCTTTCGTTGTTGTTGTTTTAAGAGTTGCCATGGTCATGGCGTAGCTTCACAGCAATAGAATCCCTAAGTAAGACAAAGGCTAACTGCTCTGAAAGTGACATACTTCCTCCAGAGAAGCCAAACCTTTTAAACACCCACAAACAGTGCCAAAGCTGGGGAGCAAGTGTTGAAACATAAACTATGGTAAACATTTCTCATTCCAACTATTACACTCAGTAAAGTTTGAGAAAAATGTGTACTTCCCAATAATCCACACACTCGCCTGCTGATGGAGTATGTAAAGGAACACAACCCAAGAACTGCAATGAAAACATTTGAGGGAATTTAGGTGGCTCCAATTTCTCAAAACACTAAAATTCTACTGCAAAACAACCTATCCCAACATAAGTATTTCCTTCTGCTATAGCTTATAAATCTTAATCTGGGATTGTGTAAAGGCTCCTCTAATGCATATAATTTGAAAGAGAATGCAAACTCTCTTCACACCCTGCTCCTCATCTTCTCATTGCCTCCAGCCTGTGTCTATCATCAGTTCCCAGCAAGAATAAGCTGGACCAGGTATAACTGCAGGCCCAAGAAAAGGATAGCCAGCAAGTCCTAGAGTTTGTTTGTCTTTATTAGCTTCAATATGAGAGCAATTGTGTGGGAACAGCTTTTAAAAAGGCTATCCTACTGAGAATTAGGCTGAAATTATAATTAATCATGATTATCAGTAATTTTGTATCCGTTGTATTTCTGAAACCTCTGGGCACATTTGTTTGCTCAGAGAGCTGATTAAACGTACATTTTAAAGATGATCCACAATGAACATAGTAGCCAAGCTTTATAGATGTAACGTAGGAAAAGATCAATAAAAAGTTTTAACCAGAAAGGCTTTTAAACTTAGTTATAAGATAAATTCTTATACCTTCTCCCCACCCTCTGCCAAACACACAGCATCACTTTGGAAACAATGGCATCTTTGAAAACTCTGTTTAGGATGTGGAAGAGTATAGATGGTGTCGTCCTAGACTGTGGCTCTTTAATACCATTTGTGGCAGTTGGTTCCTAGTGTGACACAGCAGTGAGCATCGGATGAGAATCAGAGGCAAGGTGAGAGCTTTACTATCACACACAGCAGAGATATGCTGGTTAGTGCAATCACCTAGCACAAGGAACCCATACCAGTACATTAATCTTTGCTTGGATTTCTTCAGTTTTGACCCAAATAGTATGACATGAATGATGGACCCTGTCACATGCCATCATGTTCTCACACGAGTCTGAGGCTTGATACAGATGTGTAGAAAGCTGAATAAACAGGGTCACAGTACATCCCATAAATCTTTCTCCTGCCCCCTCCAAAAGTACCTTCGATCATTTCTTTCCAAGGTTATTATGTAGTTGGAAGAGGGAAACAGTCAATTTTTGGAGGCATCACCCATCAATTGTGAACTAATTAACAGAACTCAAGATGGGAACATATGAAGGTTGGAAGACTATTAGACTGGGAATGCCAATTCTATAGGTCTACAAATCCATACTGTGATTGGGGCCCATGCTACCTATGCATAGAGAAGACTAATATTTATGTCTCTTCTCTGACCTCTTGTGAGAGCTAAGAAAGTTTAAAAAGCTGGAGGCTAATTATTGGGCATTTTATCCGTATCCACCACACTCTGGATGAATGCAAAGATTACTTAGCATCAAAGTTTAGAATATATGATTAAAAATTCTGCTGTGGAGGGAGGGAGGGTGGGATTGGGAGGGAATGAGGGAGCGGGACATGGCTGGGATACAGAGTTAATAAAATGTAACTGATAGGAAAAAAATAAAATTAAAAAAAATTCTGCTATGGCTATTGGTCATTTTTGATAGTGTTTTTTTTTTCTCCTCTGTCATGAAAATACTATCTCTAAGTTTTAGCTATGAAAACAGCCATTCAAAATCACAGGTAACCTTTTCTTGACTCATTGCAGCTGTGTGTGGCCATATAGCAAAATTTCAGGAGAATGGGAAATGGATGAAATCAATGAAAGCCGACTGTGGATCTTGTCAATAGAATGGATTGGTGTGCCCATCCTCTTTCCTTTTCCATTTGTCGATGTGTAGAAAAGGCACCAACTATTGTGTGGGCAACAAGATGGAAGCAACTGGTCCACTGAAGGTGGCACCGAGCATCATCCTTGTCGACTTATATAAGGCTGAATGAGAAGACGTTTCTCTTAGAATCTTGTTTACTGATCTCAGGTAGCTGGATCTATCCGCTAACAGATATGGGTAGCAATCCTTTTAACGCCCCAATTAGAAACCTGTATTCCCTTTTCTGCCTGTATATACATGAGGTCTGGCTGATGCAGAATGTCAAGGGATTGCTGTAAAGGCAGTCAAGTGCTGGGTTTTTAAATGGAAGTGCCAGTCCGCATGATCTTTACAGCTGAGTGAATCGGCAGCACGTCCTAGAACTCAGTGTTGAATGACTGTTCTAACATTTTTTTCTCTTTATTCCAATAAGGAAGAACATCAGACCAGCTTTCTGTGAACTACTCTATTTCATATGCAGCAATTCTTTCACTATGTGGGGGTAGTTTAGCTTTGAAACTCTAGTCACGCTACCATTCCATGGAACGGAATGCTTGTTCACTGTATCCACAACCCTGTAGTAATAGACAAGGAATTTGAGTGGCAGCAGCCCAGATGTATCAAAAATATCCATGATTGCCAGTGGGTGGGAAATATAACCAAGTAAGATTTAGATCCCTGACATCTCAGAGAAGGACTCATCCAGAGTATTGTAAACAGATGCTCCTTCCAAAACAAAAGGCAATTTCTTTCACTCTGTACTTTCTAAGGACCAGAGTTCCTGGGAAGTTTTCACTCAAGACCCTCTGAACTGTGTTCTTTAAAGGAAAGACAAGAGCAAGGTAGTTAAAGCAATCGTTCTTATGAACTTTAGCCTGACCTAGCTCTGGATTTTTGTTGTGCTTTGTTTGTTTAGTTGGGCTTTTTGTTTGTGTTTATGGTGGTAACAAACAGCTTGGACAATGCCCTGAAATATGAAAGGCCTGACATTCCTTATCATTTGAACAAATAAGTTTGTTTTAGTTACTATTTTATTGCTGTGAAGAGACACCATGACCAAGGCAACTCTTATAAAGGCAAACATTTAATTGGGGCTGGCTTATAGTTTCAGTGGTTCAGTCCATTATCATCATAAGGGAAAGCATGGTATTGTAGAGGCAGACTTCGTACTGGAGGAGCCAAGAGTTCTAAATCTTGACTCTAAGGCAGCCAGGAGGAGACTGTCATCTGAACTGTGCTAAGCCTGAGCAAATATATGAGCCCTCAAGGCCTGCCTCCAACAAGGCCACACCTCCTAATGGTGCCATTCCCTGTGGAACAAGCAATCAAAAGCATGAGTCTAAAAGGACCAAACCTATTCAAACCACCACATTCCACTCCCTGACCCCCACAGACTTGTAGCCATAACATAAGGCAAAACACATATAGTCCAACTTCAAGAGTGAGAAGTTGGTACCAAGGCCTGGAGTATTGCTGTGATTGGCCTGACCATGCTTTCCTAGGGAGAAATGTGGATTTGGGGGATTTGGGTTAGGAAAGCAGCAGAATGCTTTAAGTGGAACTGTCTAGGCCTTATGAGCAGAAGCATGGAACACAGTGGTGCTGAGGGTGACTTGAATTTAGGGGGCCTGACTCAAGAGGTTTCCAAGAAGAATTTTAGTATGTTGCCTAGAGATCTCATTCTTGTAATGTTTTAGTAAAGAATGTGGCTGGTTTTGCCCTTGTATGAGAGTCAGCCTGAGGCTAAGGTGAAGAGGTTTAGTTTAATTGCATCGGCAAAGTCAATCTCAAAAAAAGCCTAGCATAGATTTTGTCCTGTGGTTCACTCACATGAAGATTATTTTTGATTAAGCATAACAAGCTTAGAAAAGAAAAATACAAAATGTATGGTTCAAGTATTAAAGGGGCACCAGGAAGTGGAATGGATCTAAATCCTGTGTTCAAGGAGATAAACAGATTAAGGGTGGTACACACCTTTAATCTCAGCTCTCAGGAAACAGTGGCATCCAGATTTAGGTCAGTCTACAGAGCAAGTTCCAGGATAGCCAAGCTTAGAAAGTAAAGGAAATCTTCAAAAACAGGAAGCTGGTGAAGATGTAGCTGAACAAGGGGTCAATGTTCCAGTCCCAGCAAGCAGCAGAACTCAGTAGCTTTGGCCATGCTGTTCTGGCTTTAGAGTCAAGAATAGAAGGAGTTACTGAAACAATTAACGCTGCACAGCTGAAGCTAAGAAATTAGTGGTAATTAAAAAGGGACCAGCATCACTGAAGTGAAATATTCTGGGAAGTGTGTCTGATAACACAAAGAAACTGTGTTCCAGAAATGGCCAAGGTTGTACCTTGCACTGGCAGCCAGACTTTGTAATCTGTAAGAATTACCCAGGTACTACTGGTTTTGAAGGTGTGAAAGGGTCCTGGAGAGCAGCTGAGGCTTGGCACTGTGAGAGGCCAGGAAAGGCCACTGGTGAGGTGCAGCCTTAGTGTCCATTGAAGTTGAGGTTTGTCACCATGAAGAGAGCTGACGAGAAGCTATTGGTGAAAGTACAGCCTCATGGCAGTGGAAGACCGCAAGTATTGGAGTTGCTGGTACCATGAGATGACCATCAAGAACTGCAGCAGCAGTGGCGTGGAGTCAGCCAGAGCCTAGAGTGCTGCAGTGGGCAGATCCAGATGTGGAGCCCTTTGGAGGAGCCCAGAAGATCAGGTGTGGATCCCAGATGTGGAAACAGGAAGCTATGAAGCTGAAAGTTGCCTTGGAGACCCCAACTGTCAGAGCTGAGGTATACTTGGTGAGGAAAACTGCTCACCAGGGAGCGGAACCAGCCCAAGAGAAAGAATTGTGTTGCAGTCAACAAAGTTGAAAGGATTTGGATATCAGATGTGGAGATACAGAGTTTGAAGTTTGCCCAACTGGTTTTTGGTCTTGCTTTGGTCCTGTATTGGTGATATATATCCTGTGATGTTGGAAGTATGTGATCTGCTTTTTGATTTTGATTTTATAGGAGATCACAGTGAACAGTTTCCATGAATCTCAGAAGAGACTTTGGACTTTTGAACATTGTTGAGACCGTGATAGGCTGTGGGGCCTTTTGAAGTTGGACTGAATGCAGTTTGCATTATGTTACAGCTACAAGTCAATGTGGGGCAGGGGATGGACTATGGTTTGAATAGGTGTGGACTCTTTAGACTCCTGTGTTTGAATGCTTGTTCCCCAGGAAATGGGAGGTGTGGCCTTGTTGGAGTAGGTGTGGCCTTGTTGGAGGACGGTAAAGGCAGGTCTTGAGGTCTTATATATATTCTCAAGCTCTGCCCAGTGCGGGTGACAGTCTCCTTCTGCTGCCTTTGGATCAAGATGTAGAACTCTTGGCTCCTCCTGCACCATGTCAGCCTGTATAATGCTAGGCTTCCCACCATGATAATAATGGACTGAACCTCTGAAACTGTGAGCCGGCCCCAATTAAATGTTTGCTTTTATCAGCATTACCTTGGTCACGATGTCTCTTCACAGTGATAAAACCCTAACCTAAGACATCATTGTACACAGGTAAAGGGCGTGTAAGTGATTTACATGATGCTGAAGACATTGTTTGCATGGTAAGAGTTTAAGGTTAATAAACATGGAGTAAGAAACACAAAGACACAAGGAAAACATGACACGTTAGAATAAGCAACAACATAAATGGAAGAAAATGAGAGGAAACCATCACATACAGGTTTCTGAAGAAAAGATATGAAAGAGTTTTCATACACCGCTGGTGAAATACAAAATAGTCTGGAAGGTTCTGAAAATGTTAGAATTGCCATATGACACAATTAAACTCTAGTTATAGCTATGATATTATTTTAAAAATATATTTCCACACAAAGTTTTGTATGGAAGCATCCAAAGAATCATTATCCATCACTGCTCCAAAGTAGAAAGAAAAGGCCAGATATCTATCATACAACAAATGCACATATTCATACCACATTATAAAAAGCAATATTAATTAGTCTTAAAATATAAAAATATTCTGATACATGCTTATGCAACGATGGACCATGAAGACATGCAGAGTGAAATAATCCAATCATCAAAACCCATGAATTCTGTTTGATTACATTTATGTAATACTGCAGGGCTGGTCCTTCGCATACTCCAGTGGTTCATCAATGGGGTAGATGTTGGGGTTGGCTAGCCTAGAACTTTGCATCCGGGCCTGGGTGGTAGCCAATCCGGTCATCTTAACAGCTCTGCCTGACCAACACCACCAGGGCAAGTTCTTCAGCACTGCCCCAGCTAGCTCACTGGATGCCACTGCTGCCAGCAAGGGGCAGGACCAGCTCTCCTGTTCTCATGCCCTCGAGCTGGCTCACCTGCACCCAGGCCGGCTGGGCTAGTTCTACTGTGTTGCCCAGGTGAAGTGCAGGGCCTGCTCTCCCGAGTGATGCAGCTGCCAAGAGCCTGGGCCATCCAGCTGGTAAGGAGCATGGCTAGCTTTCTCGCCCTGGTAGCCCCAAGGCCAGCTCTCTTGCCTGAGGCAGGTGGAGAGGAGCAAGGAGGGAAAAGGCACCTCTCCCTGGCCTACCCCCCTGCATGGCGGACAAGTGGCAGGACCAGCTCTCCCACACTCCCTTCCTCGGGGCTAGCTCACTGCAACCCAGGCAATCAGGGCCAGCTCTACTGTGTTGCTTCATGGGATTGTTGGCATAATGTTCATTTGAAATGTATACACCTTACCCTTGTTCATTCAAATGCTGATTTCTCTACCGCATTATCTGGTTTCTATCTGGACATTGCATTGTGATGTTTATTCTAAGCATTACTGATCTCAAGTTTGTGTAAACATGCCACCATTTGTTCTCCAATTTGTCAGTTAAAACAACCAGCCAAGGTTGAGCAATGGAGAGAATAGGGTGGACATCCTGGTTCAGAGTGGGAGCAGAGGAAGGAAGCAAGAGGAGTCAGAGGAGAGGAAGGAGTGGGAGGAGAGGAAGAGCAGAGAAGCTGGGTGAGAGAGGCTAGAGGAGAGATCTTGGAACAAGGTGGAGAAATGATCCAGACCTAAGATATCACTAAAAGCAAGTATAATGGGTAAAATCTAATGGCAGAAACTAGGTGGGCTTGGAGGTTTAGGATGGAGTAACTATTGCCCAGCATTGTGCTCTAGGTTAACTAAAAAAAAAGCCCAAGTCTCTGTGTGGTGATTTGGTTAAACAGCTGTTTAGGTTTAACTGTGCTTTACTAAAAGATATATAAATAGTAAATATTAAGCACAAATACAACATGGGATCTTAATGTAACTCAATTAAAAACAAAACAAAACAAACAAACAAAAACAAATGGAAAGTATAGCTGCAGTGTCCTCCTTTTGCCTTGTAGGCATGTTCTTGATTGTTTCCTGAACTTTTGACTGTTTTTTATGAACTACTGTGAAGGCTTCTCTTCCGATTGACCCCTAGAAAATGGCTTCTTCTCAGGGCGCTGAACCATGTCTCCTCCTGGTTTCTTCTTACACAACCTTCCACACTAGGCAGAAATGTAGCAGTTGCTTTGGATGCTTAGTTTACTGCTGGTCAGGAAACAAACGCCACTTCCCAATGATGTAATTCAGTGATAGGCACATGGTATATAAAATGCAAGTCGTTCCATTAACCTCAGCGCTGACTCTCCAGTTCACCCATCACCACAAACTATCACACATACATGCAATATTTACTTTGCTCATTGCCGGGACATAATACCTTGGAAAGCAACTTTGGATGGAGAAGTTTTCCTTGGCTCACACTTGAAGGGCACCGTCCATTGTGTTCAGGGATCACTGTGGCCAAGACATGAGACAGATGGTCACACTGCATCCAGTCAAGAGCAGAGCATGATGGATACTCAGCTGACTTCTCCTTTTCATTCCCACCGGGACTCCAGGCCATAGAATGGTGCCGTTCCATTTACAGTGAGTTTTTCTACCTCGATTCTATGATTCTATAAACCGCCACACAGATATGCCCAGAGGTGATTTGGCATCGTTCTTCTAAATCTCATCTAGCTGACTAGCTTTAGCCATCCCAGTGAATGACCAGGCATGTCATTGTCTTCAAGGTCATCTAGCAAATGGTGACTACACACCTGTGTACAAGAGAGCACATTCTCGCCTACCTCTTTGTCCCCCAGAATAAAACCCACATTACCTTTTACAGAAATTAGTGAGGGAAGATTAGCCAACAGCAAAGAAACTAGAGCTGATGTTGGAGACAAATGGAATACGAGATTAGAGGTTGGAAAGTGGACATAGCAAAGGGAGGAGAGACTGTGGCTCTCGCCTTCGTGAAGCTACTGAGCAAAGGAGAATACCTCAGATGGATTAAGTGACTTCAGCGTGTCTTAGCTGAAGCTGTGTTTACACCTGAAATTGAAGTGTTTATTCCTATTTGGGATGGAAGACTGCATTGCAAGTAAAAATGCAATGGATTTTACTTCTGTAGCTGTCAAATACTGCAGTAAGCTTATATACTGAAACAAAACAGTAAAAGAGACTGAAAACAGGACATTTCAGTACCAGAGAAGCCTGAGTTCAGAGTTTGGGAAGTTGACATAATTCTAAGAATTGAAATAGAAATGTTAGTGGGATTCCAGAAGAAACATCTGACCGAAGGAATGTCAATACTCACTATTTAAAAGACTCGCCATGCAAACACAAGAGCTTTATAAAGGCTCCTGAGAGAGCACAAACGAGAAAAGTGGTGTGCCTAAAGGATGAAGATGTCCGCAACTCTCCGAATTAAAGGAGATCACAGCTCCATTGCACAGCCCTGAGAGGGTCACAACCAAATGCTGGAAGCTAACTCAGTTCACCAGGACACAGAAAAGACTCTTGACCTGGGGTTTAAGTTGAATGACGGGAAAAAAAGGGCAAAACATTCAAACTAATTTTGATATATTGGCTTTTTTGTAAATAAATAAAACACTTGAATTCTGATGTTTGTGGTATTTTAAATTTCCGTAAGCTTTGTAAGATTTTGTTGTTTTCCAATGAAGCAGGAGGGTTTTTAAGGTTATTGAGAAAAAAAGGAAGTCAAAGACTACAATGGCAGCATTCTCCATTGATTAATAACCCCATATTGTATGGTTTCCGCTTGGGAGTCATTTCTAAAGCCCTATGCTGCCACACAAGGCCAGGGCTTCTATCTTATTGTAAAACAAGTATAATAAACTGAACATGTCATTGAAAGTGCTTCCTTGTCTCATTTAACTGAAAATATCCTGTCTCATCTTGCTTGGGCTTTGCTGGGTTTTCTTTGTTTCAAATCCTTGTACTTGATGCCTCCTCAAGTTGTGGTGCATTGGCCTCCAGCAGGCTCACACTCACCACAGCAAAACTGACTCGGGAACTCTCCTTCCTGCGGGTTCTAGTCCAATGAAATTGAGACCAGGAACATGTGAAAATATCTCAGCCCTCCTGGACAAATCCTTTAACTTTCACCAGCTTAGGCTGCTGCCCCTTGCTCACCAATCACTACATGTATGAGCTCTTCCTTGTCTTACAGTCACATGGACTAAGTGAAAAAAATTCCACATATTCAGAAGAAAACAAAGAGAAGTGTGCTGCGGACATAACTTATCCTGGCCTTCACAGCTTATCCTCAGCACCCATTCACTCCTGCAGCTCATCCCCAGAAATGAGCCTTCATTGCCAGCTCCATTCTGGACAGTTCCTTCTGAGTCTCAGCAAACACCCACAACTAAGTGTCTGTAGGTGAGCCATGGATTTCTCAAATCCCCAACCTTAGGCAGGCCTGTGTCCATTCATTCACTCTCAATGAATGTCAGCATTGTGCACCACTGTTACTCAACCAGGAAGCTGGGAAATAGCTTAAATGTGGATTTCTCTGAGCATGATATCAAATTTTGATAAATTCTTACTACTTATACTCTGGTATGCCTGAAACCAACCTATGTTGCACTGACCATATTTTTCTGACTTCAGTTCAGCCCTTGTGCTTGTCTCTGTCCTTCATCACAAGGGTATTCTTTTTTTTTTTTTAACTTTTATTAGTTACACTTTATTCACTTTGTATCCCCCATACACTCCTCACTCCTCCCCTCCTAATCCCACCTTTCCTCCCCCTTCTTCATGCATGCCCCTCCCCAGGTCCACTGATAGGGGAGGTCCTCCTCTCCTTCCTTCTGATCTTAGTCTATCAAATTTCATCAGGAGTGGCTGCATTGTCATCTTCTGCGGCCTGGTAAGTGATCGAAGAGCAAGCCAATCAGATTATGGCAGAGGCAGTCCCTCTTCCCATTACTATATAACCCACTTGGACACTGAACTGCCATGGGCTACATCTGTGCAGAGGTTCTAGGTTATCTCCACGAATAGTCCTTGGTTGGAGTATCAGTCTCAGGAAAGAGCCCTGTGCTCAAATTTTCTGGTTCTGTTGCTCTCCTTGTGGACCTCCTGTCCTCTCCAGATCTAACTATTATTTCCCACTTCTTTCATAAGATTCCCTGCACTCTGACCAACAGTTGGCCATAAGTCTCAGCATCTGTTTTGATAGTCTGCAGGGCAGAGGTTTTCAGAGGCTCTCTGTGGCAGGTTCCTAACTCATTTCCTGTTTTCTTCTTCTTCTGATGTCCATCCTCTTTGCCTTTCGGGATGGGGATTGAGCATTTTAGTCAGAGTCCTCCCTCTTGATTAGTTTCTTTATATGTACAGATTTTAGTAGGTTTATCCTATATTATATGTCTATATGAGTGAGTATATACGTGTGCATCTTTCTGTTTCTGGGAAAGCTCACTTAGGGTATTCTTTAGCTTCCTGCATAGCTATTGGTTTTTGTTTTAAACTTTTCTGTTAAATTACACTTATTAGTGTTTTTTTTTCTCATTACTATGACAAAAGCAACCCAGGAAAGAAAAGTAGGAGCTCAGAGTCAATAGGGGCCCACTGCTGAATGGACTTTGCAAGAGTTCTGGGGATCAAGCCCAGGACTTCATGTTTGCCCAGCCAGTGCTTAACCTACTGAGACAACTTTCTGCCTCAAGTTCTCCATGAGTTTGTCCACTCTAGGACTTCATATAAATATAATCAAACCGTCTTTGCTTATTTTTTTTGCAACTGTCTTTTTCTTTTTTGATAATGTGCATAAGGTATCTCCACGTTGGAGCATCTGTCAGCTTGCTTTGTGTTTTACAGGAGAATAATATTCTACTGCAGGAACATACTGTGCTCTGTTTATGTGTCCATCTGATCTGTCATGGGTACTCTTCTATTTCTAACATGTACAATGGTGCCACAAACATGGCTGTTATACAAATACTTTTTCAATAGCCTTTTTTTCAATGGTGTGTGTGTGTGTGTGTAAAGCCTTGAGAAGTTGCTTTGCTATTTTCTGCAATGACTGCATCATTTTACATTTCTACCAGCAGAGTAGTGAATGAGTTCTTTCTCTACATTGCCGCCAGTGCTCGCTCCTTCCTGGTTTTTGTTTGTTTGTTTCATTTTGTAATGTTCCTGGTATGGTTGGGTGATGATAGACTTTCATTTCATCTTCTGCCTCTATGGCTGCAATAAAACATCATGACCAAGGCAACTTATGGAAGGAATAGTTTCATTTGAGTTTATAGTTTAGAGGGATAGAAGCTCACCTCAGGGGTGTGGCAGGTATGATGATATGTATGGAAGCTGGAGTAACAACCTGAGACTCACAGCTTGAACCACACACACAAAGCAGAGAAAACAAGCTGGTAGAAGACAAGGCTTTTTAATCTCAAAACTGTGTTTTCAGTTAAAAAATTCCTCCAGCAAGACCACACCTCCCAAGCCTATCCAAACAGTGCCAATAACTGGGGCTCAAATAGTAAAATAACTAAGGTTATTGAGAACAGTCTTTAAACCACCGTATTTTCTAACCTTTTGTGCATGTGTATGTGTGTGTGTTTGTGTCTGTGTAGGTGCACTTGTGTGAATGGGCATGCCTTCGTGTGTGTACATACATAAGTGGGAGCTTGAGACATCACCTTACTTGTTGAGACAATGTCTTTCAGTGGAAACGGGGGAAAATGTTGCCTATCCCGTGAGATCAAACGTAGGTGATTAAAAACAGTGTAGTTGAGGAAAGGGGGCGGAGTGTTTTCTTAGCCCTGAGTCAGCCAGAGACTGATGCACAGGGCGGTTATCTGTGTGCCCGCAGGTGGCAGAGCACACAATGGAGCAGCTGAAACTAAGGCAAGAAGAACACGCCAGGCCGACATTCAAGACGGTCTCCGTCAGCTCCCTCTGCGGAGTCACATGGCTAACCCCAATGAGTCCCCAGAGCAGTGTGCTTTCCACCTTCGGCCACAGTCCATTGCTGTGGGCTCCTTTATCACACATCTTCTCCTGTCTAATCTGCACGTGGGTCTTGAACACTGGAGTAAAACAGTGAGGCCGAGGCACTGAATTTTATATTTTTCTGAGCAGTCGAAAAGCCGAACTTCCAAGTGGTATCTTCAGTGTTGCAGAGGTCTGAAACATGATCAAGACCTGTAGGGGTGAGTCTGCCCTTTCAACTGTAAGTTAATAAAGTGTAAGGAAAATGGAAATTCAGCACACACCGTGCCCTGCTATGAATGGAAACTATGGTCGGGGTAACCTCAGGGGGGTTATAGGTTTATGCGATGACATTTTCATAAGTGGGCTTTAGAAATTACCGAAATTAATTGTACTTATAATTAAATTGCCTTGTAGTATATTTTAGAAAACACCAATGATGTGCATGACAGACCTTGTCGTCTGAAGAATAGCATTGGTCCAGACCATATGCTCTGTAGGGGTAGGACGGAGGACTGCCATATTTATTGAAAAAAATAATTGTAATATCTATAGATCTTATCCATTGACCTATGCATTTACTTAAGATTGCATTCATTCTTCCTTCCTTGTCTCCTCTCTCTCTCTCTCTCTCTCTCTCTCTCTCTCTTTCTTTTGAGACTGGCCAGATTTAATTAGATAGCCCAAGATGGCCTCAAACTCCCGAAAACTGCCCTGTTCCAGCTTCTTGAATTCTGGATTACAGACACGACCTCCTAAGCCTGGGGTAAGCACTTACTGTTTCACTCCTTAAATCAAAATGTTGAATTAAGTGTTATCATTATCTATTCTGTGTGTGTGTGTGTGTGTGTGTGTGTGTGTGTGTGTGTGTGTCTATTTCCACAAAACAATTCATTGCTCAAAATCACAGAGCTGACCTTGGAGAATATTTTTTAGGAGAGAATACAGCTTCCCCTCCCCTCTTTCTTCTTTCCTTTCCTTTTCTTTTTCTTCTTTTAAACTAAAGGAATATTGGTTCTTCTGGGGTCCAATGTGCCCTTCTTTGAGTCTTATTGGAGTAATCCAACAAAACTACCGTAGTCCCTTTTCCTTGGTCTCTTTTATAGCTGCTGTGCTTTCCTGGCTTGTTCTGACAAGCAGGCTACAGACAGCAGTCTTCTAGGATGTTCTTCGGGGAAAGGCATGGATTCTGATTCGAGTCTCTTATGGCTGCTGTTGTTTCCTTCTGCTTCTGTGTCCCTTCACCCTGTAATCAGTGTGGTTCTGTTTGAGTCCCCTCAGAGAATTATAGCTGAATTGTGAGAACATGGCTAAGGTTTTTGAACATTTAGATTACTGAATGAACATTCTAGCCATTCATTCTAAACCTACTTGTTATGTGAGGAAAGAAAGCTGTATCATTTGAGCAAATTGAGCTTTCTATTACTTGTTCCTGAATGCATGCCTATCTGACAGTGGCTAAAATGAGAAGAACCATTCTTACCTAGGTAGTAAGATAAATGATGAAGGGGATCCTGAGATGGAACAACCTAAAAGAAAATTTGTTAAACTAAAAGATGTTTACGTTAGGTCTAACAGGTGTCAGTTTATCCAGAAAATGAAACTAATCGATATTTCTGTTCAAATTTTGAGAGCAAGCTCTGGGTTAGAGACACCAGTTTGAGGGCACTAACAGATTCTTGTAATTTTTCTGGTGAGATAAAGACATAATAAGAAGAGAAAATATTGCACACAAAACCACACCTTTAAGGACAGAGAAGGCAATGTAGTTCTTGGCTTAACTATGAGACATTACAGATAGTAAATTATCTGAATGTCTAGCTTGAATATCAGACATGGTATTCAAATGTAGGCCAAATCATGAAATAAGGAAAACCAGTGTCTGTATGTTGGTTTGTTTTCCCTAAAAGTAGGCCATAAAACAAAAATTCAAGTAGTCAATTGAAGTTGTATGAGAAAACAAACAGGGGTGGAGAACTGTCATTAGAAAGCAAAGTTAAGGGGAGGGAGGGTGGGATCGGCAGGGGAGGAGGGAGGGGCTCATGGGGGGATACAAAATGAATAAAGTGTAATTAATAAAAAAAAATAAAAGATTAAAAAAAAAAAGAAAGCAAAGTTAATCAAGAACGTGCTGTTAGAGGCTGCTGAAGGTAACTCCCATCAGGCTTTGCACAATTCAACCGATGTTCTCTGACAGAAGGGAGGCAGAGCTGTCACCAGTTCACACTCAGGGAAAGCAGAAGCAGCAGGAAGAGGCAGCATCGTCCTTGAGAGCAGTCTCGGTAGATGGCTTCTCATCACGTGGAGCTTCACACTGGCCAGACTGTGGAGCCATTGCAGGGCACCCCTGAGTGTCCCACTTCTTTGGGAGCGAGCTGGGGAAAGGAACACTCTACTTCTTCCTGTTACTCAGATGCCGCCTCTTCACTTAGACAGGGCAGGCTCTGCGATGCAGCGCGCGCACAGGCAGCGGAAAGTCTCCCCGGTACACCTTGAATTGACAAGGCCCGAGGGGTTACGGCGCTGACACCTGCACGCTGGGTATGGCGTAGCGTCCACAAGGCTGGGGAAGCCAGAGGATGAAAACTGGGGCATTCAGAGAGGAATAAGCCGAGGCGAGGCACAGAGGACACAGAATCTGAGGGAAGGCATTTTACACAAGACATGACTGGAGGCTTTGAGCATTCCAAAATCCTTGAGCTCTAGAAGGACAGAATGGTTAAATGTGGGGACCGACCCTCAGCGTAAGACACACTAAGCTGATACACCTTGTGACTCCTGCCATTTGAAAAGCAACCCGTGCTTTTCCTATTAACTCTGGATTCTGAGCTAGCTAAAACTTCATTTTCTCCTTTTAAGGAACAGTAGGCCTTGAGACCTGAAATAAAAAATGAGACAAAGGGACTCTGTCCACCGCTGACATGCCTTGACCCATCTATTTCAACAGAAGAAAAACTTTCAGGCAAAATCCTCTTGAGACGTTGGAGGCTTGTAAAATGAAGGGCCTCCCATTTTGTAATTCGTTCCCAATGGGCAGCTTACCTCTGGTCCAAACCCGGTTTTACCTGGCACTCCTATGTCAAAAAATACTGCTGCATTCAGGAATGACAAAGGCGTGTGGCACTGAAAGGTGAGACTGTCCGATGTGCCCTCTTTGTTCTCAGTTCCTGATAACCCTGCATTCACATTTGCTCCTCGCTGTGTTGGACTTTCCCCACTTAGGAATTGGAGGCTGCGTTATGTTAATGGATGGATGACACACGCTAACACGCTAGAATCCACCAGATGGTTAAGCTCCTGTGTCTAATACCCTGCAAATGTCAGTTATTTTTGATGACTTTTCAGAGGTTTCCTATGAATGAAAATGACCCTAAACATGACAGAAATGTTGGATGAGCCACAAATACTTCAACCTGGGGAAGATGTGTTAAATCTGACTGTAAAACACAAAGAATTTGAATTGGATGCCGTGAAATAATTTCTCCAATTCCCGTTATAGGTCGCGTGGTTGAGGAGGCACGTCTGAAGTGCTGCTCACTGGGATTAGGCGATGCGCTCCATGCTCTGTGCAAATCCTCATGTATGCAGAATAGCTGAGAACTTCTTTCCTAAAGAAAACCCAGGCTTCTAGAAAGCAACGCGCTGTGTTGTGCAGGCAGCCTCTGTTTTTTAGAGTAAATACAACGGAATCTTAGTGCATTCTCTCTGAATAACTTTTCCCAAATGGTGATGAGAACATAGCAAAATCAGGTACAAGTTCAGTAACTGTGATAAACAGCTTCTACAAAATTGTGAGCCAAGTAAGAACACTAGAATATGCATTTTTGGCAGAAACAGTCGTAATTGTAATTGGAAACAGGGTTGGGCTGTGTCTACCACAAATCTCCCCGTGTCCAACTCAAAACCAAAGAATCAATAAATAAGGCCTTTGTGAATTTAGAAACAGCACCAGTGGATGCACAGTGAGATTGACCAACTGGTGGATGGAAATGCAGCAGAAGCCTCGTGACTGGACTTTGATGCCCAAACCCACACAACGGTGGGCGGAGAGACCCAACTCCACAGCTGTCCTCTCACAACTTCTGCATTACACACACATTCAACAAAAAATACTTTACAGAGAACACCACCAATGAGACAAGGAAACATGGTGATGAAGCACACAGCCTTCCGGTTCTGTGTTGGTGCCTCCAAAGGAACCGAGAGTTTGTTTTGAAGGTATTTTCACGATACACCATCAGTTTATCTTCTGCTTCCCAGGATGATGGACAGTGGGGAGTCCATTAAAGCAAACCCACATAGGGGGTGGGGAGGAGCTGGCACTTGTTTGATGAGTGCTTGCCTCGAATGCTTGAGTCCCAGCAGGACGTAACACACACGCAGCTGTGCGCTCTGTCCTCTCTGCTCTCAGGAGCCGGGACAGAAGGGTCAGATGCTCAAAGGCATTCTCAGCTACAGGGTGAGGCCAGAGTTAACCCGAGGTTCTGAAACCCTGTCCGGAATGCAAGCAGAACATACCAACAAGAACAAAACCAAAAATCCTCAGATATTCAAATCTGTGGTTACTCCTTTGTTGAGAATTATTTTTTTTAAATCATAGTTTAAACAGGAAAAGAACGTTAATAAACATGGATGAAGACAGACATTTTACAATTCATCTATCATAGGACTCTTGGCCCAGAGAGCTGTGTTTGAGATAGGGCTCACCTCCAGCGTGTCTACTCTGCCTCTTCTACCCAGACATGGTTCAGTTTCAGGAGATTCCCTAACCCACAGCCACCTGCCACACTCCATCAGCTCTGTCTCCACCTCTTCTGCTGGCTTCTCTGTGTTCCTGTGCTTCCCCTCTAGGCAGTGTGTCTGAATTTTAGTAGGAGACTTCTAGGAACCACACATTTTACCAAAGGAAATCATTCAGAGGGTATGCACTGAGGCGATCACACCAGACCACAGCAAAGCAACCCAGAGAAGGCTGGCCTTTCTAAGTCCGGCACACATTCCGCCCAGATCTCCACTAACGTTCTTAGACTAGGATTTCCCAAGGCGTTTGGTGCAAACTTTTAGTTCTTGTTCTATAGGAAGATGAATTTGTTCGATCAAACAAATGTGAAAAGGAGTTTGCACAATGCTGTCCCTTGGACGGTCTTGATGACTTTAATGGAGAAGGAACTCTAGAGAATTGTGTGGTGACAGCCACGGCCGGGGATCTTGTCATTTCTAACTTACCAGAGTAGCCTGCTACCATTTTGTAAATGCCGGCAGGAGAGCAGGGACTCTGGACGGCCAGAAAGAGCTTCACCACAGCACAGCAGCTCTCCTGGGCGTACACATCTCCCTCAGCTCCCTCCCCATCAAGGATCCACAAGGACGTGTGGGTGCAACAAAGGGATGCTGTGCTAGAAACTAAGAAATTCGCCTTTGAACTTGGGGCTGCATCTGTTCTCTCACAATCCTGCTCTTGTCTCAGAAGGAGCCTTTACGTCATGACTTACAGTCACCTACTGCAAGATTGCACACAGGAAATACAGCATAAGGGGAAGCGGGAGTTACCAGGTGTTGGGATGTTGGCACACATGCCAATGCTCAAGTCATAGACTTCTTCTAGTCAAAAACAGAAACAAACACATCAACGTCCTTTAACCCGTGAATCCCTCATATACTCGAACAGACGATAACATTCAGCAGAGCGTGTTTGGGAGCAGTCGGCTGCTGTTTGTTGATACTGTTGGAATTCACATTGAGTCTTCCACTGAAGGCTCTATGATGGGATTAAGAAGGAGGGTACTGACACTAATGGGAATATCTCTACACTAGGAGATTGGGCCCTGTGTAACTGCACCCCTGGTTGTGCTTGGGAACGCTCACACTCCACCCAAATGACGGTACAAGCTGGCTGTGCCGAGAGGCAACCGTGCAAGCCTTAACAGAAAAGGTGGCTAAATTACTGCTCGCCCTTCTGGCTGTCTCATCAAACCTTAAGAGAACATAGCTCTAGGGTCTGTCCAAGGGATCATGTTCTTAATACGTCTCACTGCCCTGGCCTCACATAAATCTCTTAGTTTTAGGACATTTTGATTTTGGAAGCCAAAGAAGTTCATAGAGCATCAGGAGTTTATGCTTTGGTATTTTCATGGGAAGAGTTATTTTTAGTTCTGATTTCTCCAAGCCTTCTCACTCCCCAAAGACTGATGAGTTCCAGAAATAGGAGATTAGCTAAGAAGTGAGAAAACTTCCCAGGAGTGTGTGACTTCTCTCCAGCTATTACATAAATTGACTGTTATTCCTGTAAAAATATAAAACAAACAAACAAACAAAAACAACAGAAGCAGTGTCTGGTGTCAGTAGGCTGGGAGTAGAAGACTCTCAGAGCTACTCTGTGTTACTCAAGAGACAGCAACACAGCAACAAAGGAGAACGCCCTGTTGTCACTGAGCTTGCACTCTAACAGGAGGGACCAACAGCAGTCCATGAAATAATATTATGTCATACTAAGAATGAAGTAGGAAGCATAAGCAGGGAGAGTGATCGGAATCGACAGGGAGATCTAGATGAGATGGTCAGAAAAGAGTGTACTGAGAATATGGTATTTGGATAGAGAATTTTAAGCAGGTGAGGGAGAGCTCAGGCAGAGAAGCCTGGAGAGGGTGCTTTCTAACGGGAAGTAGGAAGTAGGAAGACAAGGCCTGGCAAGTTTACGGAGAAGCTAGAGAAAGCAATGGGAGGAATGGGCACTGAGGTTTTGGAGGAGAGATTTGGAAAATGCTCAGGAAGAACGTCAGACGCCTTACAGGGAAACAAGGTCATTGCGGAGAATTTACAGCCACGCCTGGGGTTCCACACCTGCCATCTCAGTGCTTCAGAGTCAAAGGGGGTTTCAGACCAATCTAGTCAGTTCCAGGCTGGTGTGAGCTACAGAGTGAGGCCCTGTCTTGAAAAAGGAAAAACAAACAAACAAACAACAAACAGAATATTGTGGACCAGTGAGAAGCCTTGGTGGGTAAAGGCACTAGCACACAAACCTGATGACCTGAGTTTGATTTCCAGGACTTACAGGGTAGAAGGAGAAAATGGACACCCCCCCCCCTTGCACATGCCTGCACCCATGCACTCAAGCATGAGCATGTGCTCAAATAAGTAAATGTGCTGTCTAGTCTCGTGCCCACAGGACACAAGCCGGGTCTTCTGAAAGAGGGAAGCCCAATGGAGAAAAAGCATCCATACGATCGATCCAGCTGCAGGGCAGTTTCTTAACAAGTGGCTGAAGGGGAGGATCCAAGCCACTGTGAGTGGTCCATCCCTGGGATGGTGGTCCTGGTTCTATAAGAAATGAGACTGAATAAACCACAGGGAGCAAGCCAGTGAGCAGCACTCCTCCATGGCTTTGCATCAGCTCCTGCCTCCAGGCTCCCACCCTCCTTGAGTTCCTGTCCTGGCTTCCCTCAGTGACGGACTGCAATAGGGATGTAAAACCCTTTCCTCCCTTTTGGTCATGGTGTTTCCTTCCAGCAACAGAAACCCAAACTAAGACAGTAAATAAGCAAAAATGTAAAAAAAAAAAAAAAAAAAAAACAGTGTACAAGGACATTTTTTTATACCTCTAGAGTTTATAATATGTTAGAGGGGAGGGAACAAGTAATCATGTTGGGATAATTATTTAAAAAGGAAAGTGAGGACCCTTTGAAATCACGGATTGGGGTTCTAATACACTCTGGGAGTCCTCCAGGGAGGGATAATGTTCATGTTGAGATGTGCTAATCACAGCCTGAGTCAGGACAGCAGGGACTGACTAAAGCATGGCTTAAGAGTACACAGCCTCGCTGTGAACACACCAAAGGGTGAGGAAGCAGACTCACTTCACGAAGAGAACGAGAGGAGAAGCATGGCCTTGGGAAGCTTGGGAACTGGAGGGCAGCCATATTGCCAAAGGTTGGTAACCTAAGAGTTCGGGTTTACCTGACAGCACTAGAGGGCCGGAGATGACGAAGGGATGTTTGTGATCAGGTATATGTTTAATGGAGAATGGGCGGGGGAGGGCATGACGAGGAGCACCCTGACTAACTGGAGCACATCACCACCTGGGAGTGGGCCAGGCAGCAGGCACCAAGGCTGGTAGCTCAGAGAACGGACAAGCGTAGACCTGCCTGAGCCACATAGGAACGAAGTCGAAGGGATTGTGTGCTTGATTGTATGTGGCCTCATAGCAAGGGAGGTTCAAACCAGAAAAGATCAAGGCTTTCATCCATGTTCCTGGCTCATTTTGCTTGACCCAAGGACATGCCATTGCCATAGAACACAGCAGGAATAACAAGGTCAGAGATGGCTTTGGGACACTCAGAGCCTGCTATGGATTTAACTCCAAGAAGCAAAACTTTCGAATGCAGGAGTTTGTTCTTTTTGTGTGTACTCTCTCCACCAAATTTAAAGAAAAAAAATTGGATATCCAATCATATGTCATTCCTTGGGTGAATTAGTTTAATCTTCACACTTTTTTTTTTTTTAGGCTTAATGTTTTGGGTTTTTTTTTTTTTGTATTTTTTAAAATTCTTTATTAATTTACTTTATTCACTTTGTATCCCCCCTGTGGTTCCCTCCATCCTCCCTTCCCAATCCCTCTCTTCCTCCACCCTCTGCATGCATGCCCCTCCCCAAGTCCACTGACAGGGGAGGACTTCTTTTCCTTCCTTCTGATCCTAGTCAATTAGGTCTCATCAGGAGTGGCTGCATTGTCTTCTTCTGTGGCCTGGTAATGCTGCTTCCCCCTCAGGGGGGAGTAATTAAAAAGCAGGCCAATCAGTTCATGTCAGAAGCAGTCCCTGTTCCTATTACAATGGAACCCACTTGGATACTGAACTGCCATGGGCTACATCTGTGCAGGAGTTCTAGGTTATCTCCACGAATGATATTTGGTTGGAGTATCAGTCTCAGGAAAGACCACTGTGCTCAGATTTTTTGGTTCTGTTGCTCTCCTTGTAGAGTTCCTGTCCTCTCCAGATCTTACTGTTTCCCACCTCTTTCCTTTTTTTTTCCTCTTTATTTTTTATTAATTTTTTTTAATCTTCACACTTTAACAGAGAAATGCTATTTCCAGGCAAAGGTCCCTGCAGATCTGTGTCCATACTTGGAGCTTGGTGGTTTCCTACACCAGATTGAGGACACAGGCTTTTCTAAAGCTGAGCACGTGGCGCCATCTTCTGGACAGTTTGGCAAACCCTCCTACAGCAAGCCGACTGCGAGCCGACTGCGAGGTTCACATTTGAAGACTTTATACCGGCGACTCTGTCTCCATCTTGTTCAGTGATTAAGCTGAGAGCAGTGTTCCTCCTAAGTCCAGCTGTGCGGGCAGAGCCTTTGTCTTCCTGAGAAGGGAATTTTAGCAAAGGAAACAGGAAGAAATGGAAACAGATTTCCCTTCAAAATCATTCTAGTTTAGAGTCAGCAATCTGCAGAACAGTCTTCGGTGTGGAAATAAGCTGAGAAAGGCAATTAAGGCTGCAGGGGCTGCAGGATTTCTGCCTCCTTGCTCAGTTTCTGTGCAGCCGCCTGGCTTCAGAGTCACGAGTTTTGTTCTGCCTTACACAGTAGCCAGCTAGAATCTAACTCACACAATAGAATGATTCACAGATGCTGGAATATAAATGTTAGACAAACCCACTCGTCTGATTTTACACTCTGTTTTGGTTTAGAAGATGTAATCTCATAAATGTGTACAAACTTCACCTTAAAAATGAAAGGCTGTGAATAAGAAATCACTATCATGCCCAGGGCTAACCACACAAGGAAATTAACGTATTGGGAACTTAAACGTTTGGCTGTGGTCTTACGTGCTGCCAATAAAGTTACAGAGGTAAGTACTAACCCCACATTCTCTCTTTATCATCTTGATGAAATCCACCACCACCCCACCCCCACCTCTCAAGGGGAAGGCATCCCTTAGGGCACAGGACTGAAATGAAGCCTCCATCAAAAGCCAACCTAACAATCTTGGCAGAAGGCTTGAAGTCGAGGGCTGTAGAGAGAAGCTAGAACAATTCCCTGCAGTCTAGAATTCCCTGGCTTGGCTCTCAGTAGTTCCACTATCGTTGTGGCCTAGGCAGGCAAGTCCTGACAGGGTATCAGGGTGCATGTCTAAAGATTTGAGAGGGGAAGCCTTCACGAGGTTCCCCCCCTTCCGGAGACCACTGTCTGTACAACTAGAGGACTTCCTCTTGCCTCTTCACACCTGTTCTGGATCAAGCCCAGAGATGAAGAGCCATCATCCCTGCAAATGAAGAAAACACAGGCTTAGAGCACTAAGAAGGGACAGAAACTAATGACATATTTCACACTGTTCAAGCGGCCACTTTTTTATGCTTCTAGTTTATTCTGCTGTAAATATGATCATCTTGAAGACAGCCAGCTCATGCTCAATGGGGATCAGAGAATATTGTTATGTGAGGTGATCCTGTGTGGGACCTTCCCCAGTACAATAAACCCATTTTGTAGTCTTGTAAAATTCAGTTAGGTGTTCCTTTTTCAGGGAGATTTTTTTTCTCCTTGAAGGCAAAGAGACTATAGAATAGCAACCACAGCCCCAAGGAGTATAGAAATATCCTCTGCATATGAAAGTGACTTTTCAGATATGAGCCACACCCCAAGCCAGGTGGATAGGATCTTGTTTACAATGCTGATTTTGCTGAGCTAAGCAGACGATACTTCTCAGCAATTACTTGCCATACATGAGTCCCGGGAGTCAAGATACAATGGTGAAGTTGGCTCTTTGGAACACCCAGGTGAAAAGCCGGGTGTATGTGTATGTTGAATATCTAGACCAAAGGCAGAGTTTCGTGTCTCTGTCAGAAAGAAGGAAAAAAAAAAGTGCATTGACCTAAACAAACCATTTAACACTTCTCTAAGATTTAGGGACGAGTGTTCTTTAGGTCCTTAAAAACCAGAAGAATATGGCTCTTGAAGGCCTATCTAATGAGCCTCTTATCTGAACAAGTGAAATGCTTGTTCTTGGTACATACATGGGGAGAGTACTGATGAGGACAAAGACTCAGATGTTGGAGAGCTGCGGCTTCAAGCAGAGACTGTGCCCTAAAGCAGTTAAGAGGAAGTTGAAGCATCAGTTCCTAACAGTCCTGGGCTGTTTCGAATAAGAATGACCCCCAGCAGCTCCTACAGGTTGGCCTTGTTGGAGTAGGTGTGCCCTTGTTGAGGAAGTACTTAATAGGGGTGGGCTTTGAGATTTCAAAAGCCCAAACCAGGCCCAGAGTCAGTCAGTCGGTCTGTCCATGTACAGTACACAGCTTTTTGTATGTAATTAAATAATAAATGATGCTATGAGTGCTACAAAGAATTTCTTTTTAATCATTCATAAATTACACATCACTTTAAAGAGGCATAGAAAACTACCTACATCCAGAGACCCTGCTTCGAGAGTTAGGCCTTCCGCTTGAAAAGAGCAGTAAGGAGGGTGTGGAGGAGGAAGCATCCATGTCTATATAGCTGAAGAGGCTCTCTGTGGCTCTTAAGGAAAGAAAGTCACAGTGTGGAGGCCGCAATGGAGAGGAAGTCGAAAGGAAAAATAACTCATAAATGTAAGGGAGGGGATAATAAATAAGTGAAAGGTGAACTTTCCTTTGTTGGAGAAGAAGCATGGACGTGGGTGGAAAAATAATGAAATAAATGGCAATGGATACTACAGATTTCATTGAAATTGTGTCAGTTTTAAGGGTACTGGATGCTATCGTATGCAAATGCTGAGACATAAGCGGCGTCACACGAAGGAAGTATTTCCTGTTCGTGTTGCAGAGCAAGGCAGTGGTTCCCAGTTAAGCTTCTCTCTTCTCTCTGGTTTTCACGTAGGGATCTTCCCTCATGTGTGTCTCATGGGTCACCTCAAAGGCAAAAATCCAACCAACCGGAAAAGGTGATGACCTGCAATATTGGAGGTAGGGCGTTTCCACAGGTGCCGCAAGAGCTTACTATTTGCCAGACGTTTTACCAATCAGAACCTAATCTTACAGCGTTACCCAATCTATCTGTGTGCCCAGGAGAAAGATACAGGTTTGGAGACACAGCATAGCCCGTGCCTCAGGCACTGTTATACAAAATGACTGTACTGTTTCTCTTAATATAAACCAATACAAATTCACAATCCATCTAGGAACAAGAGAAAATGGAATCACATCTGGAAATCTGGAGATAATTGGACTGCCTCCATCTATAACTACAGAATAAAGAGGTGTGGATTAACTTTTAAGCAAATAAAAATTCATCTTCTTTAGCAAGCCCTTCCACGATAGATTTGCAGTAATAACAGCTAGCACTGAATTCTTAATTTCCATGAAGAGCTATGATACAAGATTGTTACACACTGCCCACTTTATTTAGGATATTACAAAACTGAACGGGGAATTGAGAGAAGCCCAGGACTGGGAGGCTGAAGAAGTGGAGAGGGGTCCTCGTGGGCTCAGGGCACCATGGGCTACACAGTGAGGTCCTGTCTCAAATGACCAAACTCCTGTACTTCAAGAAAGGTCTGAGGTGCCCGAGGTCATAAAAATAGGAAGTAAAAGAGCTGAGATTCAGACGTGGGCTCGGCTCTCAAAGCCACCAGAATCAATGGCCTCCCGTGGCTTCTCTTCACTTTCGATTTTCTCCACATACTCATCTGAGGTGCTGTTTGAGTGTATTGCTGAAAACGTTGGTATGTATGCTATAAGATTCAGACTTTTATGGAAGAAACCTCAAAATGAAGAGCTTAGATTTCTCAAGAGTCCATAGGTTGCCTGGATAATATTCTATTTTGATCACTATTAGCTTATGTCTCTCATAAGTGGCTGAAGGGTCAAGAAAGCCTTTTGTAGAAGCTGACAAGCTTAGTTCTGTCAGCCACTCTGATTTTCTCTCTTCTAGGACATCTTCCTGTAGCCCTTTTTAAAAGAAAACAGTGTGGTCTTTCTCATAACATAGAGTCATCTTGCAGCATAGAAAAATAACTGTGGGAAGAGACTTTCAGAGGCCCTCTGTAGTCAGCTTCTGTCCTGTTCCCTGTTTTCTCCTTATTCTCATGTCCATCTCCTTTGTCTTTCTGAATGAAGATTGAGCATCTTACCAGGGTCCTCCTTCTTGATTAGCTTCCTTAGGTGTTCAGATTTTAGTATGATTATCCTGTATTATATGTCTAATATCCACTTATAAGTGAGTATATACCAAGTGTGTCTTTCTGCTTCTAGGATACCTCATTCAGGATGATCTTTTCTAGTTCCCACCATTTGTCAGATGCTGAAACTCATAGCCAAACTTTGGGCAGAGTGCAGGGAATCTTATGAAAGAAGGGGGAGATAGAAAGTCCTGGAGGGGACAGGAGCTCCACAAGGAGAGAAACAGAACCAAAAAAAATCTGAGCCCAGGTGTCTTTTCTGAGACTGATACTCCAACCAAGGACTATGCATGGAGATAACCTAGAACCCCTGCACAGATGTAGCCCATATCAGCTCAGTGTACAAGTGGGTTCCCTAGTAATGGGAACAGGGACTGTCTCTGATGTGAACTCAGTGGCTGACTCTTTGATCACTTCCTCCTGAGCAGGGAGCAGCCTTACGAGGCCACAGAGGAAGATAATGTAGCCAGTCCTGATGAGACCTGATAAGTTAGGGTCAGATGGAAGAGTAGGAGGAACTCCCCTATCAGTGGACTGGGGGAGGGGCATGGGAGAAGAAGAGGGAGGGATGGATTAGGTTGGGATGAGGGAGGGAGCTACCGCTGGGATACAAAATGAATAAATTGTAATAAAAAAATTTTAAAAAACAAATATGGGCTTAGAGTTGGTTCAGCATCAAATCTGATACATTCTATTGGCCCAGGGTTTCTCAACTTGTGGGTCATAGCTCTTTTTGTGTATGGACATGTCAAATGACCTTTTCACAGGGGTCACCTAAGGCCATTGGAAAATACAGATATGTACATTACAATTCAAAATAGTAGCAAAATTTCAGTTATGAAGGAGCAACAAAAGTCATTTTATGGTTGGGCTCATAAAAAAAAAAAAGACTGTATTAAAGGGTCACAACTTTGAGAAGTGCTGTATTGGCCAAAGAAGTTATGAGGTCATTCCAGAGTGAAAGATTAAGAAGGGAGGCTTCCCGTTTCAGTGAAAGAAGTGGCAGAGAACATGTCATTCGTTTATCCACCACATACCAGTCTTTCTATGGGAGTGGTGCCATCATCCCAATTGCATTGCTATAGAGAGGGTCTGAGTGTCACAGCCTTGGTGCTACAGCTGGCTTGTAGGACCATGGCTCTTAGGACTTGGCAGTAGGAAAGACAGAACCTGTTAACTGAGAAAAGAGTAACCAGACATGCTTTTAACAGTCCTAATTTAGGGCTGCTGGCATACTGCATACACCCCATTTATGCCTAGGTGAGATCTGTCGCTTCCTGCGCTTCAAAAACAGCAACAAGAAGGATAAGATGAATTTTAATGTTAATACTGGGCTAATTTCAGTTTTTAATTAGAACTAATCAACTGAAAGATCCCCAGATCAACAAAAAAGTACATACTCAAGGGCTCTTAGGGTTCCCGCTGTGAAATGTGGTGAAGAACTCTTTGCAACCATTGCTTTCCAGAATAAGTGAAGGAATGGCTCTCCCTGTCTGCGTGGCATCTATGGATCTGGACTAGCTTCAGAGGCTCACCAGTCTGGGCTAAAGTATGGAGCTTCATCATCTATTTGAGTCAGAAATCCTCCACATGTGATTCATTTGGAATTTAGGGAAAATAACATTTGAACATTTTACAGTGAATTAATAATTAACCTCAATGAAAAAAATTCTACTAGAATAAGATCTCTGTCCATTTTTATTACTTCTAATTAGAAACTGAAATTAGTCCAACATTAACATGTAAATGTATCTTATCCTTCTCATTACTATTTTTGAAATGTAGTAGTTATATATCTCACCTAGGCATAAAATGTGGGTAATACAGTAAGATAGCATCCTTAAATTAGTCACTACTTCAGAAGTGACTTAAGATACGCACAACACTCATGTACACGCATAGGAGCCGATACTAAGAAACACAATAAAAGAAAGAAACGCTACAAGTATAAAACAAGAAAACTGGGTAGAAATCAGCAGCTGACAGTCCAAGATGGGATGGCTCTTGGGAAAGTGAAACAGGCTTTTTAAGCTTATCTGTCTTCATTTTATTCGATGTCTTGAGCCACGTACTCACCTATGCTTTATTGTACTACAAGTAAGACCGTTCTCTTCTGTTGAGGTCCCTTTCTTTGCTGGAATCTCTTTAAAGAGATAATGACAAAAATTTATGAGGGTAAGGTACAGAAGCGAATGCCTGGGGCGTATTGTTGGAGAGATGAAGACTGTTCATTTGGGAGCTATCTGCTCCTTTATTACCTGAGAAAAAAGATGGAGTGGTAATTGACAAGTGGTTCTTGACAGATGTTGACAAGGGAAAAGCATGTAACTAAAGCCCTTGGAGTTTTTGAAAAAAAAAAAATGATTATGATGTCTGTCTCCATATTGCATAACCTCCAGGGTATAATCGAATAGCGCCCCTTCCCCTAAGTGCCAGGCAGACGTCCGTGCAGATGATGTCGGATTGAGTCAGCACCTGGCTGAAGGAAAGAATTCTCTCATCTCACATAAAAGGCACACACAGCAGAGACCACTGAAGGTGGTGTTGCTCTCGAGTGCTCCATTGCTAGTCTCTCCTGAAACAGATACGGTGTTGTGGAGAAGGAATTCATCATGTGAATTCTTTTTAACTTTCAGAGCTTGTATCTGGGCTTGCATTATGTAATTAAGCAATTTATTGTTTTGTTCCAAAACAGTACCCATATTTTACTTGATAAAATAGCATGGTGCTAGAAATATTAACAAACATGCTATTAGGATAGTGCTACACAAGCATAAAAATTAGAAAGGGAAAAGTTCTCCATTTTCTCCAAACATCCAGAAGAAAGATTGGAAGACTATCTGTCACACAGATGTTGTAGATATCCAGATACTATGTAGAGAATAAAAACTTTATCAATCTCTTTCTTTAATTCTATATCCATTTTGCAGACATCAAAAATAATGTAAATCATAAGTCTATATTTTAAAATAAAGTCCAAGCAAAACATGGTAATTCTAGTTTTACATTTCTCTCCAGCGTGTCTCTAGTAGAATAACAATTTTTTAAGGACTTAATTAAAGAAAAATTATTCCTGATAAATAAAATACCACACTGGTTTGATTTCTCTTCACATTCTTCTCTTCTGATGTATCAGACTCTGTACTTCACTGGTATTCCTTCATGGTAAGACAAGACTTTCATTTATTTTCTCCTAATATTTTCAAATTTCCTTCCTTTCCCATCCCAACATTCATTCTCGCCGTAGCTTTGTGGTCATTCGTTACCTGAGAGCAGGTGCCCAACAGAGTGAATAGGGCAGCATTTCAATTTGGTTTCCAAGGAGAAAACTCTGGTGACTAGATGCAAAATATATGCAGTTACTTTTTCTTTTGCCTGGAAGTTGTGACCTAAAACCCCACTGCCGCTGCCACCGAGCAGTACAAGAATAGATTGTGCAGTCATGATTGATTCCCTCTGGTTACGTGGGCTCAAATATGTTTAAGGACTCATGAAGCCGCACATCTCTTCTTCTTGTATATCATGGGTCCTCTGCATTAGATCGCCAAAATGATGGAGCAGCCCTTGTTTAAAGCTGACTTTCTTATGACGAAACGAGGGAACAGGTAATGGAGGGTTATCCGATAGCTTTGAAAATTTCTGCTCGAGGGATCCACCCGTGTCATCTGCACTCAAAAGGAACCAGACAAAGCAGTCTATACAGCCAAGTCTGATATCTCTGTGTCGAGCACAAACCTGTCAAGTGGAAGGAGCCTCACAGAGAGAGGCCGAGGCCTGGGAGGGCAGGGCAGCAGTTACATGTGTCTTAATAACCGCTTGTCACAACTATCATTTTAAGTATGTTTATATGCTTAATTGTTCCTGTTACCTGTTTAAATGCGTCAAAAATAATTACTCACTTACAACATTTTCCATTGTCAAGACTTCTAAAAGTGAGAAAAACAGTAATTCAGACCTTGGGAGCAAAAGTGGAATTGTAAAGCCTTGCTTGTTCCCAGATAGCTGTGTAGATGAGAGAGGGATCAGATTCACATTGAGGAACAAAAAATTAGAGGAAGCTGATCTCTTTTAGGTGAAAATAGGGAGGAAAAGTGAAGGAAAGGTTTATATGAATTGTTTGAAGGGGAAGTAAAGTAATAAATAATGAAAAGTAATATTTCAGTGCCCCCTTAACAATTTACTTGATAGATTATTTAATGCTCAGCATATCCACCATAGGAGATATCACTTCCATTTGAGGGTGATTACATTGATGCTTGGTTTAAATGATGTATGTTTGCTGAAAGCACGAGGACCAGGGTTTGAGCAAGCCGTTCTGCTGCTGTGCATTGTTTTCTCGGACGCCGAAAGAAAGACAAGCCAAGAAAAGCATGGAGACAGTCACCCCTATTTTGGAGAACAGGCTGGAAGAAGAGCCTGGGAACAATGCTAGGCTCTTTGTGGAATTCTACGTGAGAAAAAAGGAATGAGAAGGCTCTGTCTGGATGGCATTTCTTTCCAATGACTGGTAAAGCGTACCCTTTGCACACATAATGCTTGTACACAGTGTATTCTGGGGACCACTATGTCTGCCCTTACGAGCTCGTAGTGGTGGGAAACAAACACTGTCTGTCTGATTTATGGAGTGGAAAGGCATTTGGGACCAACCTTGCTTTCACTCCTGGTGTGCAGACCTGTAATTAATTGACCAGATCCACTGAGAAGCAGAACCAGGCACAAACCTCTGATTTAATGCATGCACTACATCCGGAAGGGAAGCTCCTTATACTTGCAAAAGATGCTGACCGGAAGTTTCAGATATACCTCCAAAATGCTATTCCAGCACTCTAGGTGGCTGGTGTTTCTCCATCATGTGCACGTGAGTTCAATGAATCTCATAGTCGTGACTCTAGTCTGGATATTGTGGTGTATGATTAGATCTAAGTATACCATTGCCATGGATCTGGCTCTATACACCTTTTGCTAGAAAGTGCTATCTCTGGTTAGGTGCAATGTTTTCTAGGATACACGATATCTACTAGTCTCTAACTAGCAGAGCTGAGACTCTGCAGGAGGAATAAGAAAACCTATACACGGAATAGGTATTATCCCGGTGATGGCAAACCATTGGCCTTTCTGTGGTAGAACCATGACACCCAATCTGCCACAACAGTTTGATCTCACTAGGATGCAGAGCCATACCAGGATGTCAGAGTTATAACTTGGAGGTCTCCATGCTGATGGGGCCTTAAACAGCCTTATTCGTTGTCATTATGTGCATGTGCTGTGCTTAGTTCTTTGATGATCAATGACAAAGAGTAGCTGGCATCAACCAGGAAAACTATTTTGTGGACTTGATTGCTTAATACCATTATAAAGGTAGATGTTTTCTTCTAGTCATTCATTTGCAGTATGAAAAAACAATCCCTATTTTATTATGACTACAAGCCTCACTTGCCTTTTCTTAAACCTCTTTTCTCCTACTGTTCTACTACATTAGTGCCCAAGCCCCTGATAACTGCTCACTGCACTGGGATCCCTGCATATTCTCCTCTTGAGAAACTTCTTGTACACCCCAAAGATAGTCAGGTTCCGCACTCTTAGCTCTGCCTGTCTTCTCTTTCACTGCCTCTCAGCACCACGCCCTGGTGTGTCTCTCCTGGGGTCATTTTCTGTTAGTCTTGTTGTTGGGGAACAAGTTTGCTTTCGCTCAGCTCTGAAGGTGTGGACCAGGATCTCTTGGTTCAGCATTTCTGGGACTGTGGTGAGCTGTAGCAGCATGGCATTGGAAGTGTGTAGAGGAGGGATGGGTTTACCTCATGCAGAGAGCAGAGAACCTTACATCATGAAGGAAAGAGTAGAGGAGAAGGTCACGAGAAGGGCCAGGGCAAGATGCAGACCTCAAGGACTTGCCTCCCCCATGACCCAGCTCCTAAATCTAAGCTCCATGTTGCACATTCCATTACCTCCTCCAGAGTACTTAAAATTTTAATCCACCAATAGATTAGGCCATTCATTGTGTCATGATCTGACAGTCCCTGGAAATCAACTTACAAACAACTTACAAACATACTCAGGGATTTGTTTTTACTTATTTCCTTGGCTCTCCATCAAGTTAACTCAAAAGCCAAAATTAACTATAACACTGTCCATTTCCATTAAATAATGTCTTGTACTAGTCCACCAATCCAGGGCCTAGCTATACCTTAATTCTTAATTATGAGAATCTTTGAAAAGCCTTTCAAAATGTTATTCCTTATACTATAGCTTACATATTATTTTTCTGTTTTATCTCTTTCTTTACACTTATTGGATGCATCTACTACCAGAATTCCATATTCTAATCAAACAGCAGGCAAAATAAGCAACCCTTTCCTAAGCCAGAATGTTTGACAGAATTCAGGAATATATTATTTCAATGCACATTGCTTTTATTCTGATTTTAAAATACATACAAGCCCAGTTCTTTCTTTCTGTCTTTTCCATTGGCTAGTTCCCCATTGTACTGCCACCCAGAAAACAATATTGGACATAAAGGAACATGCTGCCCATACCCTTTATTACACAATAGAACACAAAAGGGTGAGCAACAGTTTCTGTGACACAGGAATACTAAGAATCAAAGATGCCTAAGAGGTGAAAGTATGTTTATCTTCATTTTTCTGAAAGGCTGTCACCTGTATGGACCACTAGGCACAAAACTGGAAGTAGAAATCACAAGGAATCAAGTTCGGATTCAACGGGAAGACCATTTTATAACAATGCTATGCAGATGCTAAGCAAATAAAGGCACCATCAGTTAGAGGACAAAACCCTGGTGTGCAGTGTGGTGCCACTTGATGAAGCATCCGGATGTTTCAGTGTTCGCACTGGGGAGGAAGAAAAAGAGCCTGCCTGAAAGCCATGGTAAGAAAGCACAGGGCCGGGCGGTGGCGGCACACGCCTTTAATCCCAGCACTCAGGAGGCAAAGGCAGGTGGATCATTGAGTTTGAGGCCAGCCTGGTCTACAGAGTTAGGTTCAGGACAACCAGGGCTACACAGAGAAATCCAATCTTTACACTCTCCCACCCCCATTTCAAAAAGGAAAAAGGAAAAGAAAAAAGAAAAGAAAAGAAAGCGCAGCACGGTAAAAAGAGCACATGTTTAAGACAGAACTGAAAAGCTATGACTATTTTGTGAGATTACATAATTTTTCTCCTGGGTAAGTGGGAATAACAGTAAGGTCATCTTGCGAGACTGTATAAAGACCCAACATATAGTTAAAATATGTGTCTAATAGAATGGCTAGCGCATAGCTGTGGTTAATGAAATTTCTTATTATACCTGATTTTACATAGTTAAGCTTTATGAAGCTGCCAACATTTGACCTTTTTAAGCAATAAAAATGGCAATTTCCCATGACTTAATCTGGTATTATTAATGAAAGAGGGTGTAACTGAGTCTCAGGATCTAACAAGTCTAATGCTCAGATTTAGGAGTAGGCATTTACAGATCCTTTACTTTCTAATGATAACCAGTTATTTTATTATTTTTTTTAAAGTTGAAAATGATAAGGCGGAGTGAGAACTCTCACTCTGGGTGTTTGAAGCTCCAAGTGAGTAAGATTGACTTCTGAGCCATGGTCTATACCTTGGATGTGGTTTGTTGGCTTAGGTAGAATTCTAAAACTCATGTGGCAAGGATTCCTACCTCAGAAACTGGAAAGAGCAAGGAGCAGGCATGTGTGAATGCAGAAGTAATTTTCCTACCATCTCTCATTTCCCAGTCATTTGCTCTGACAGTTAAAGCAGCTTGTCTCAAAATAATAGAGCCAGTCATTGGAGAGGTGTTGCATCTGTCCACACTTGTCTTTGGGGAGCTAGGAGTAGAACAAGGGTGGTCGATATTTTCACACCAGAGAACCTTCACGCATCGCAGCATCGCACTGAATTAGGATTAGCGCCTCGGGACGTATAATGTGCTGTGGACTAGAACTGCAACTTTCTGTTTCTTCTGCTCCTGCCGAAGTCACTTAGGTCCATTTGAGGCACACACACAGGCGTATTTTTAAGGCAGTCTAGTGCGTACCATGAGAAAGTGTTTGGGCCTTTAATTATAACTTGTTGGGGAAAACTATCTATTTACCTGTCTGTTGATCAAATGTCTAAATTACGGCAGAGAAAAAATATGGATACTGGCTGTTCTTAAAAAGAAATAACAATAATTTACTTATGACAGAAAATTATAGAGTTTACATAGTAAGGCACAGTGGATGGTGCATTGGAAAACCATGCGTAACAGTTAGATGATTATTCTAGAACATATATTTCTAACCACTCATAGTGAAACAAAACAATCCTAGTACTTTGATTCTTTGAAAACACAAAGTAAGTCATTATTGGCAAAACAGAACGTGAGTAACAATGGCTGATAATTTATGGCTTAAAGGACAATTTAAAGTGTAATCTGTTATGCAAGCAGAGCTATCACTGTTGATTTGATGATACAGCTGAAACAAAAAACTAATAATGGGCCTATCTTCACGTACCAAATTCTTAAACATGAGCCTACAAGCTCCAAAGTGTTTCTGCATTACCTGAGCAAATTAGGCCAGAAAGTTTGATCTTTTTGTCTTTAATTTCCCCATAGAAATTAATAGATACTGCAGATGGGCAGCAGAGACTTAGGTATCAACATGAAGGTCACAAGAAAGATCTAGAAGAGAGAAAGAGAAAACAGCACAGCCTTGGTGCCCGAGACGGCGCATGACTGAAGTCAGGAGTCACACATCAGTTGCAAGAGACAAGGTCCAAGCCCCGAGGCAGAAAGGTGACAGTGACCAGCAAGGACTCCACTTCCTAAGCTGGAGCCTGAAGCCAAGGAGAGGTGTGTTGTCACAGTACCCGCAGGACAGGGCCAAGGAACAACAGAGACTTTGTTTCCTGCCCTTTAACACAAAGCAACAGAAGAGTGTAAGCAAGCCAGCCTCTCCAGTGTGACCGGGCTAAGTCAGTACAAACCGACTGGGGTTACAAACTCCAGTTTTCCCTAGAGGGCATAGCATGGAGGGTGAGGGCAACGGACCTAGCCCAGGCGATGTTTTCTGTAAGTTTTCCTTACTTCAGTACAGGAGAGAGAGAATAACTTAAGTTGCTATCCGTGGTAACCATCAGCAGTTGTCTTCGCGTTGGAAGTGATATCTCTTGAGTTATTTTTAGTTAGTGGCATATAGGACTGAGATCCTGTTTCCTTTTGAGTAAACTGAAGTGTCGCTGTGTTCCACCCCTGACTCTCCAATGGAGTCATGATGGCCAGACTAAAGGAGAAAACGGGTGTAACTGAACAGTTTACCATTTTGAAACATTCCAGACTCAACCTCACAACTTCACACCCCGCAGGTACACACTTGCTTTTCCTGGGTCCGTCTCGAGGGATTTCCATTCCTCTTGGCAGCACCGGCCGCGCGTGGATTGCTACACTCACAGGCCGAGAGACACCATCAAACCTCTTCCTCTCCTCAGCCACGGAGTCCACATCCCCAGCTCGAGTCTGGGTTTTCCACTTACTCTGATGTTTCCTAGTGGTGATTGTGTTAATCTGACAATTTTCTTCAACAGGAAGCTTTTCTTCCGATGCTGTCTAAAATTTCCCCTACCTAACTCAATCTCACCGTTCACTCCCAGAGTTATCGCTGTGTACTGCGAAACATTACCAACTCCTTTGTCTGCCTCCTATTTTTAGACCTGACTTGTTAAGTCCATATAGTCAATGGCTTAAATTTAGTTCTTCTTAAGTTTCTCCCATTAGTCACTGCCTGCGTCACTCCCTTAGTCATTTTTGTTGCTTGGTCGGTTTTCAGTTTCGTGATGCCTGGCCTTAAGAATGAAAACAGCATTTCAGGGACAGCTCATCAGGGCGGATCCAGTTACTGTAGTCTCCGAAATGGCGCTACATATTGCTTGGAAATAAAGCTTGGAAATTAGTCTTAAGTTTTCATTCTTTTCAAGCCGAGTTCCTTCCATCTTACCTGACCAGTTTTGAGCTCCTCCTCTAAACATGAGGTCCCATGTTCCATTGCTGCTCTCAGACTTTAGTACTATACCTGGAATTGGAAAACCAGATACATGTGATAAACAAATAAAAAGTTAATGATTTAAACATTGCCAGTGAGGTTATTTGTAAATTATTATTATAAAATTATAAATGCTTTAATTTTCTATTCTTTTAAAATTTAATTAGTATAAATTATAAGTAGATAATAAAGTGATAGATGGATAGACGATAGATAGATAGATAGATAGATAGATAGATAGATAGATAGATAGACAGACAGTCAGAGATACATAGATAGAAAAACCGACAGACAGATTTATATTGGCAGCATATGAACATGCCCCACAGGAGTTCCAGCCTGGGATGGTGTGAAAAATTGGATAACTGTTCATACTTTACTCTTTGTGCTTCAAGATGATGTCATAGGATAGTACCCAGGCCACTCCCCCACACACACACACACTCACACACACACAGGTAGGTCTGTAAGGATAGCTGCTTTTTAAATGATCTTATCTTTATTTCAAGTTCTGACACTCGGAAGCTCTCCCGGCACCCACCAGGATAGTCCTGAGGAGTCTCCCATGAGCACTCTCATCCAAGAGAGTGGGAAGTTGACCTCTCGAGCTTAACAGACTCATTATTGATCAATTACCAGGATCTATCTGAGATTTTTGCTATGGTCCTAACAGCTTTTTCATGTATGTATTTGCTGTTCAGGTTTTACAAGCAATTGTGAAGTTGAACCCTTGGTGGCGCTGTAGTTAATAGCTTGATTTTCTTTTGTATTTTTCCACTGCCTTCGTAGCTTTGCTTTTAAAAGGCAGTTGTGTGAAATATGTTCATGTCTTAAAATTCTGCTTCAGGAGATATGATTTAATGGCTCTTGACTTCTGTATTAATTCTGAGCATTAGAAACTCTGTAAAACAGATCCTTGCTAATTCTGATCATTATCATAATGGCTTGGGGCATAATCATTTACCAACATTAGCCAAGTGATTAAAATCTATCATGAGTTTAATTTTAAAAGATTTAGTCCCTTTGTAATAAATGGCTAATGATATTAGTCTCGTGTGTGTGGAGCCAAAATTTGTCATTCTGGGACTTTGAGCTTTCACTGCTAGACTTCTCTCCACACGCGCCACTTATGCCCATTGTCTACCAAGCACGTGACGTTGCCCCTTTTAGCACCGAACAGGGCCATATGGCGTGCAACGTACAGACACTCGTCATTTTTTATGACCTGCCATTTCACAATTTATTATTTCATAAAGCAGTGGCCTTAATGGATGTTAAAATTAATAGCCGTGGCCAGCCATACCCGAAGAGAAAGGGAAGCGTTTTGGCTTTATGAATCTTTCCTTTCTTTTTTTCATTAGTTTGTCATGTCTGGATATATATTTAGAATGATCAGATTTTAGTTGATATAATATGATCATTAACTTTTTAATAATGCCTTTTAAATACATCTGATCTTAGAAATCATTTTTGAAAACTTCTCATCTAACCAAAAAAAAAAAAATCACTTAAAATTTTTATTCACAGTGATTTTTGCCTTTCAAGTTTAAATTCACCTCCTTACTGTTGTTTCATCTGCTGAGTCATGAAAAACTGCTGACATAAACGGTTCTCTACCAAGGACATACTCCATCAAGTCACTGATCTTTCTTCTAAAGCTCCTTAAGAAAGGGGAGACTAGCCTAGGAAACTCAGAAACTATGGAAGGAAGAAAGTAAACAAATCTTTAATAAATTTTCATTTTCGGGAGTTCCCTTTCAAAAGAAACAAGCAAGTAAACACTTGACAGTGAGCAGAGGTTAGCCAGCCGGCCTGGGATTCTCTGGGGTCGTCTGCATACTTCATGGTTACAGAGCTGTTTCTTCCTCACAACAGACCAACGTTATTGATACCACTTTGCAAAAAGCTGAGAGACTCCTGGTTAGGAATGAACAGACTTGAGATTTTTTAGAGCAGGGTTAAGGCCTGTCAATTGGCTGACACATGCTGATAATGGAAAATAAAGCCTCGTCCTCTACTCAGCTGCTTCCAACTGCTTAAAAAGGGTAGTTTTCCAAAATCCTAGGCTTGAATAGGACAGCGTGTTTCGATAAGCAAAGGGTGAAAAAGAAATTCTAAAGAAAGTTAGATAATTTAAAACTCACATACCAATTTTGCAGTAATAATTACTTGAAGTGAAAATTACAAACCTTTGGTTAAACGTTGATAGTTTCACTGAGCTTCAGCTTCCCTCATCTTCCTCCCTTCCTTTACTCATTGAAAACTATGCAGCATGCACTCCACACAAGAGACCAGGATTTAGCTGAGCAAGAGAGAGTCTTCAGATGTTTCATACTTTTGCTGTCCTTACAGCAAGTAGCAACAATACGACTCTAAATAGAATGGCTTTTAGTTGAGAGGAAGGCACACAAGATTTAGCATGGAATGTTGGCATAGAAGCAACTGCATGAGTAAGGAAACCAAGATGCAGAAAAATAAAATTCCTTATTATAGCCTCACAGCCAGGCAGTGCAAAGAGAAAGTGAACCCAGCTCGTTTGGAATTCACACTATTATACAACTGTGCACAACAAAGACCATTGAAAGTCTTTGGTGTACATTCAGAGTAACACTTTCAATTTCCCAATGCTTGCGTATGGTAAGTACAGGTTGAGATAGAACATAATGATGTATATTCATATCCACTCAAGTATGAATGACCCAACTACACGCGATCACACAACCTAAAGGCAAGAGTCTCAGACTCCCCGGATGTTACAGTTTCAATAACGACTTAATAAATGGAAAATTTTTTCTTTTCAAGTAAAAACAGGAGAGAAGATACATCCTTTTTTGGTGACTATGAATTTGCCCAATGGCTACAGAGTTGCAGTTCTTAAGATGCATATTCTGTGCTCTGGGTTATTATTGCTAGTAGTTGAAAGCCCCTGGCTAGCATTATTTAGCAGCTTCTAATCAGTGAACGCTTACATGTTTCTATTCCAAGCTTGGTAAAACATGTTTTCTTCTTATTAAAAAGTTGTAACAATTATTTCTAAGTATTTGATGATATGAAAATAATTTGTGATAATTACATTAAATAATTCCAGCAGTTGGGAGATCAAGGAGGGTGGAGGGAGATCTTGAGGTCAGCCTGGGCCCCCTAGAGAAATGCTATCTTTAATTAATAGGTACTAATGTGAAATCCAGAACCTACAGAGCAGGCCGTCAACCAGGATACGTGGACAACACTGAGTCCTGGCCCACTAAGGCTTGAGTATAATGAATGGCCTAACTACTTATCTGCTTAATTTCCTGCTAAGCCAGACATGATCACATCAATTTCCTTTATGAGCAAATGTTACACAATTACAGCTTTGAGGGGGAGCAAAGTCATTTCGAACTCTAAACATCAGGTCCATGAATTAACTTGAGTCAATACACCTGGAAGGGACAACTCTCACCCTGGTTGGAAAGTTTGGTTGTAAAGAATGAATGAAGCAGTTGCCACACTGTGGAAGAGGCCTTGCCAATTAAAAAAAAGAAAAAGAAAGAGAAGAAAGGAAATTAAATCACCTTTTGAATTAGTCACGTTTTGAAGCTTGCGGTTGTGGTCCGTGGTCCGTATACATTTGTCAGGAAAAGGAACTCTACTGAAGAAGAGAATTTGGGTTCTAATTTTTTAAGTGTTCACAGAAAGGTTAGCTCTCGGCAACAAATCAATGCATGAGTTATCCTTATGGCACAAAAACTCCCATAGCCAGGGAGTTAATTTCAGCAGTTCGCTGCCTTTCCTGGTGGCTTCTCCGCATCTCTGGAGAAACTGCAGCTCCAGTTTGCGGGGATCTGCACTTCGTGAAAGCGGACTCACATGCTGTTCTCTGAGATTTGGCATCTCTAGGTTGCTCGGCTCGTACTGCGCGCTGTGCGTCATCGCTGCACCGAGACGTTGGTATACCTAGTGGCTTTCACTTCTCCGAAGCAGAACCAGTGTGCGTCTGCGTCCTACCCAGCACGCCACTGTTGCGGGCAAAGCTCCTCCAGCCTCGTGCACGCTGCCAGCCGCACATTGGTGGCAGCTCTTCCAGGATTTCCACCTAGGAATGAAATTGCTGACCCGGAGGGTATCTGTGCCATGGCCACTTTACAATTACGCTGCCGCAAGCCGTGGGTGAGAGGGCAGCTGCTCAGCCTTGCCAGCACTTCGTATTTCCCAACTTTTAAAAGTCTTGGCAAAAGTGAGGAATAAAAATGCTATGTCGCTGCGGTTCAAATTGCAAGTTCTTGATCTCCAGGAAGGCAGCTTAGCTCCACGGCTGTTCCCTTGCCGTTTCCCTTGACTTGAAGGTTTCCATTAAATGTGCTAGATTCTGATCCTCTGTTACATATGTGTGAACAGCTTCTGCCAGCATGCTACTGTGGCGTATGTTAGGAATTATGAGCCCCTTTTAGCTGTGTTACCTTGTGCTACTAGGGATTCAACCCAAGCTCATGAGAGGCAGCAGGCTTCACCACTCAACTTCATTCTTGTCATCATCCCTTCAGGATTTGTACGATTTCTTTCTTTTCTCAAGAAAGTTTTCTTTATCTGAAAGCTTTAATGGCTTTCCGCTATTTCTTATGACTAAACGTTCATATTTAAGGCTTTAATCCATTTGGAGTTACTGTCTAGAGAGGATATAAGAAAAAAATTTTAAATTTATCTGGATAACAATTACTTTTCTACATTGTGTCTTCTTGATATCCTGAGAACAACTATAGCCAATGATAGGTAAATTAAAGAGAGGGGGCTTCTGTAAAGGAAATAATGTCTGTTGAATGATTCATCTTTTTTCTCTTGTTTGGCAAGAGCAGCTTGATCGCGATTGGAACAGTCTCACATTGCTTCTGAATGATGGACACTGTGGCATGATTCACTTGTTAAAGTTGAGTATGCACTGTATACCAGAAAGCGTTTCACACCCTGAGGACACAGTAGTGAGCAAGAATTTTCTTTTTGTGTGTGTACAGTTTACATGTAGAGAGACACACACTAGAAGATCATTAAGTTGCATTGAACAAAGAAGGTGGAGAGGGAACAGTACAGTGGCGGCAGCTGAGGTAGCAGGTGTTGCTCTTGATGCGATGACTCCTCACTGGTAGACGGCACTTCATACGAGACACAAAGGAACTTGAGTCACAGAGTACAGGCCAAGGAGCTGCCATTTTCCTCCTGCCATCAGCCTGGTGCCCATCCCTGGGTAAATGCTGTGCTCTGAATCTCTATGACTGTGCAATAAACCCAACATACAGACTGAGCCTTTTACATGTGCCCTCCTCAACTGACCTTTAAATATTCATTTACTTTCTTGCTTAAATTTCAGAATCTACTTATCAGGTTCCAAATCAAATCTAAACAAACAACAAACAAAGCTTGAGCTATGGTTTTTCAGTGTGTTCATGGTTTAGTTTGAGGGTAACTGGCAGCTTTCTATCACCAACTCTTCCAGATCCAATCATAAACATACAGCACATCTTTCCATTTATTTAACCCGTCTCTAATGACCCTCAATCCTGCCTTTAGATCCAGCCTTATTTGCTTTGCCGCTCCCTGGTGCCAGCACACTCCTGCTATCCTTAATGACTGTCATGTCTCAAAGTCACCATGCCTATTGAGCTCCTCCACCTTTGTACATACTGTTCTGCTTGCCGGAACACCCTCTGCCCTCTTCCTCCTTCCCCTAACTAACTCATACGTACTGTCCACACTGGGTTAAGCTTTCTCTGTCGACAAACTTTGCTAAGAGAGTGTCCATTTTCTTGGTCCTGATGACCCTCAGCCTACTCATTGCTCTAGTCTGGTGTAATCGCTTATCTATTTGTGTGCCATTGATAAGCTAGAAACGTCAGGACAGGGGCTATATTCTACATTCAGGTACTGTGCCCATCCAGCCGATGTTCATTAGATAAGTGAGTGCTGACATCTGTGAGTTTTTATGCAGCTTGAGTATCACTGTGATGACAGTTCCTGCCAGAATCCAGAAGAGTCTGGGCCCCTGAGCTAGTGAGTTTGTGGGTGTTTCCTTCCTTAGAGGTGGTCTAACACACAGCTCCAAACCTTTACCGTTCCTTATAGCACCACACGCATTTACTTCCGTCCTCTCTTCACTGACTAAAGACCACCCCAGCTCATGCTTGGGAGCTTTAAGGATTAAAATGGGAAGGGCTTACATTCAAAGCTGAAGCTGTTTCTGGAAACCCTTTGTCTGAGACTGGAACTATTTCAGGCAGGATGCTTTTAGATGGTAGCGTGAGCTTGCATTTGGGAAACCTTCACTGCTTCCACTGCTGGGGACCTTAGTGCTGAGGAAGGGAAGGATGTCCTGAATTTAAAACAGGTGCTCACGGAAGAAACGTGAAATCATAGCCTTCTTCTGTGGGGTCATGGGATAGGATGTGAAGCTTCATCCATTGGCATTTCTGACTAATGAAAGAGCTAAGCCTTTTCTTCTCTAAAAGACACATCAGCAACACCAGCCACTTGTCTTTGCCATATACTAGTGGAGTTTGGGGTTTCTCTGTCTCTGTGAGCAGAGGCCAAGGTCTCAGTGCTTTCCAGCCTTATCGTTCAGACATGCTTTGTCTTCACTAAGAGCTGGAAACCCGGGCACCGAGAGTGTAACTTCGTAGAACTGGTGTCAGCAACCACAGACTGGCCATCCTTCATTTGGGTGGTTAACATCTCAGACTATCAAGGGAGCACTGGAAGAATAGGCAGAGTCAAGATCTAGTCAGTTCACAGAGTTTGTAAGTGTGGGTGGATTGGAAATTCTCAGAGCAGACTTTGTAACCCATAAAGCTTAAATTCAGCGCTGAGACTCATTCTCCTGGAGAAGGAACTGAATACGAAAGCAAAGATAAATGAACACATTCGATTTAATCATGTGTTACAGCAGATAAAGTTATCTGAGAACCAACTGTTCTTAAAAAACCAGGGAAGAGGCTGAACAGGTAAGATCTAGTTCTTCTGACGCTCAAACATGCGTTCTGCTTCTCCTTAACGCGGCACCAGCCCTGAGACTGCAGACCTAACGACTGAAGACACGATGAGGCGGCTCTCAGGCGTCAGAAGCCAGCGTGCCCAGACCAGGAGGCAGGAAAGCAGGCGGAGCAAACAACCTCTGAGAAAACGGAGGATAATGTGAAGCCAGCAGAGGGGATCGTAGCAGAAGAAAAACCATCCAGTCCTGGGCCTGCACCGCAGGGGCACAGAGGAGGTGCCAGCAAGGCCTCTTTCCATCGATGGGAAATCAACGTCTGTCTCATCCATTCTAGAAGATGAGGCGCAGCTTGTTAGTAATGCTGCCCACGCTGGGAAGCGGAGAGGCAGGCCTCACTGTGTTTACTGAGGGTCCTTCCTTGTCCCACACATTTGCAAAACAAATGTTCAAATTCAGAATTATGGCCCAAACCTGTGGTTCTCAACCTTGTTCCTAATGCTACAACCCTTTGATAGAGCTCCTCATGGTGAGGTGACCCCAACCATAAAATTACTTTGTTGCTACTTCATAACTGTAAATTTGCTGCCGTTATGAGTCATAACATAAATATCTGATTGCAGGATATCTGATAAGAACCCCCCCAAAGGGTCTCGAACCTCAGTTTGAAAAACACTGAACTAATAAGACTTTAAGAATCTCTGCAAAAATGATAGCTATTCTTTAAAACAACCCTCTTTTTTTGTCTTTCTACTTGTACTCAAAAATTTTGACCACAAACACACACTGTATATAGGCTGGCTTATACAGTGATCCCTGAATTCAAAGGCTAAATTTGCTTGAAGTCTCTGAAGCCTTAGGCTGTTTCTGGGGTGGATATACGCTGTCTGGGGCTCCACAGAAGGAACTATGGGGAAGCAGAAATAGGGAGTTGCCTTACAGAGTCTCTTATCTTAGCAAATACAGAGCTAATCTGTTGACCCTGGCCTGGATTATGTTTCCTTTGAAGGGGTGACTTTTCTGAGAGGGAGGGACCCTTTTTCCTGGGCACACAGTTATACATGTTTTTTCACCTTTGTTATATTTTATCATTTTCTTGGAGTCTGTACAAAATAATTTTATAGTTCTCATAGTTCCATATAGGCATGTGCTGAGGAAAAAAAAGGACATTTAATTGTTCAGCTCTAAAAAGAACAACAACAACAAAAATAGCTGCTTTGTTGAGAGTTTTCTTTCTTTCAAATAAAATTAGTCCTGATTTTATCTTAGCTCTTTGGAGAAAAGCCACTAAATAAACCCACCAAGCCTGTGGCTCTTTACTGTGTCTGGTTTATTCTTTGGGATCCCACAGTTTAATGGTTGGTTAGTTCTGTGTACCTACAAATGTATCCCCACCCCCAACTTCCCAGCATCCCAAAACTACAGCAGATTCATTCTGAAGGAAGAAAATGCAAATCTAATGAGATATTTGTAACTTCAAAACTGCAAGCCAACGTTGAAACTGTCAAAGAGAGAAATTACAGCTAATACATTTCTAAAGGATAAATTAAAATGTCATTTAAAATAGCACCCGAGTATATGAGTCTAGCTCTAATTCTGTATGTCTGTATTGCCCTGGGACATGTCTGTCCTGCTTAACTGGGAATACGGGAGGAAACAATCGAAGTTATACTCACTTAACTTCCTGAATTCATACTCACCTGCTTTCCTTTAAGCCTATATGTGAGCAGCACTGATTTAAAGCTATGGTTAAAAATCAAAGAGACTGTGTGATCCTCAATCATCTTCTGGCACTGGGCATTTGAATGTATGTGCACATAAGATAGAAAATAGATCACAGGTCATGACACATGACGAAATAGTTACCTGTGGCTGTCGGCTGTGACACTGCTGTCTCGATTCTTGGCAGACCAGAAGCCTCGGCTAAGGTTTTTTTCACTGAGGTCATTTTGCAGGCTCCCCTTTACTACAGAATAAAGGCTTTTCTGAGAGAGTGCAGCTACACAGCAGTGCTCTAGTCCTGGCTGCCCGAGGGAGAAGATGAGGCGCGTGAATTCTGACACAAGGGGACAGGTTGAATCACTTTTACAGAGGGGCAATGGCGACAGCTTAGCTCCCACACCTCAGGGCTTATTCTGTATCCTTCTGCCATCCCTGCTGAACCGACATTTTTCTTCTTTATAACTCCTAACTCCCAGTGTGTCAATGTCCACACAGATGTATGAAATAAAAATAAAAGACTGTCTATATTCCCAGAGCTGGTAGAAGAAAGGTAATTTGTAACTTGACCCTGGGAATAGCATGGAAGTTGGTCACAGAGCGATAGTTTAATATGATCCATTGGTTATTGCATATCCAAGACCTTCTTAATGATTTTCCTTTCCAGGCATTAAAACCCTGCAGGGGAATTTGCTGCATAAGTTTACAATGCTAGGCTTCCTTTGGTTTTATTTGGGCTAGCCACTTCAGGAACCAAAAGGACTCGTTAATGACCATGTTCTAGGATGGAATGGACAAGTCTGTTTGGGTTGTGTTGCTGTTCTTTGCTACGCATCTCTGTATCTGCATCAATTCCAAGGCTGTCACCACTGACACTGTGACCCGATAAAGTGGTGCAGCACCATCACACAGTGTGCGTGGACTAGGCCTGATAATAGTAACAATAACAATATCATTACCTAGATGGAGGTGCTGACAACGGAGTCAGGAAGGAAACAGGAAGTGAAAACACCGAGGAAAGAGGGGTTGTGAGAGATAGCTGGGAGTTGAGCTGGAGCACGTGGGAGGAGAGAGCCAGCCGGATGTTGTATGCAGCTTAGAGCAACAGAGACCACTTCTGGATGGCAGGAACACACACAGCATCAAGGCGGTGGTGGTGGGGGGCGTCTATACCTTCTCAATTTTTAGAGGATGGGCTCACAATGGAATGGAAGAAGATCTCCTGCAAAGCACACTCCTGGGCTAGATGCCATCTCCTGATTTTGTTTTACAGTGCCTGAAGTCCACCGAGCTCTGGGAGGATGGTACTTCTCTCTTCCTTCTACAGACCCCAAGCGAGGTTTACACCGTAACAGACCTACAGGCTAGAGAGCAGGACAACAAGGCACAGGGAGAGAGTGTGCTTCTTCCCAGCTACAAAGCGTTGGAACTAAAACTTTGTGTCTTAAACCGTCAGCTCAATAAGGAGAATTATTTATAATTCCTATAATTGTAATAAGCATGGCGTTAGAGTCAACCAACATTTGACAATTTTGTGAACAAATTTGCCAACTGTTAATTATTTGAAAAAGTTTGGACTCTTCCTGAGTAATCAGTGAGTATGTCTTTGTTGACACATTAGCATCTTAGTATTAAATCATACTGGTTTTCAGACCCAAAGAAAATTTTATTTAAATTTCTTTTCTTAGCAATTTTTGATATATTAAGAAAAATGGGACTAGAGATCCTTGTAAAAAAATATTTGTGTTCATATATGCACTATGTTTCTTGAGCAGAGTGCGAGCTATCCACTGTGTCCTATCTAGCAAGGACCCTTGCATAAAAAGGGTAACGGAGTCCTATACATACAGGGTTAGCTCACTGACTCATTCCCCTGCTCCACCCCTTTACCTTTTTAAATAACCTTAATCATCTCAGGACAGTTGAAAATTTATTCAATGTATTCTTCCTTATAGGACCGTTTCTTCTTTGTTCTGACAGGACAGAAAACTCCCACTGACTGCATGGCAGACTCAGAGCTGAATCATCCCAAAGGGTAGAGAGAATGATTAAGAGCCGACCACAAATTCAATAAGCAAGTAGAGTCTGCATCTGAATTGGAGATGTCTGCTGCGCTCTCACACTGGAGCTTGTGTACAGCACGTATGCACTGTAAAATCTTCCAGGTATTTGCAGTTCACGACAGTATTAATGTGCTTAGTCCTTGCAAAGGAAATTTTAATATGTTCAAATATCTTGCTTTTAGCGAATGAGTTACACTATTGAAATTTTGAAATCTAAATTGTTCCAGAGAATCCCTATTTCCAGATAAAACAAATAGTAAAACAAAAGTAAGTGGTAAGCATTAATAGCATCCTAGTGTAAGGTATGAGTTTGCATTCTGATCTTTTCCTGTTTTTTGTTTTTTTTCCCTCTCCCAGGAGAGGAATGTGTTTACTAACTCACCCAGTTTCTTATGATCGTGCTGGGTTTACTTTTTGCTTGTTTCTCAGCCAGCATTTTCACGGCGTTATCCTAAATGTTCCTTGCAGACCACCTATCTATCTCTAGTTCTCACACTGATCCCAGAAGCTGGGAAACATTCCTCTCCATCCTCAAGACAAAGGATCCCTCGTTCCTACCCACTATGACTTTTCTGTTCCGGGACACTGGTTTAGCCACTTGATGAAAACTCTCCAGCCAACAGAGCAGTGGCATCAAGCCATGATCTGAGCACTCCTGTGTCATGCACTCAACAGATAGGCCACATAGCAAGGACACATGGAAATAATGTGCAAAGCATAATGTCACTCTGTCTTGGATGAGGCTGCCACCTTTCTTCACTCACCGCACAAAAATCAAAATCGTGTTGATTAAACATATAAATTGAATCCAAGGGGATCCCTGGTCCCAGTTTTCTCAGCATAGCAAAAACAGGTAAGAGGAGAAATGTGGGTATATTTTTCCTTGGGTCTGAAAACCAGTATGGTTTAATATTAAAAAAAATATTGGATCTAGAATCAGGGAGACAGGCTGTTACTCTACAGAGATTTTACAGGTCGCTTTTCCTATCTGGATTCTCTCTGCTTATCTGTAATTGTGGCTCTGCAAATCTATTCAGACATTCGTTAAGTCATCCAGTCAGTCAGTACATGCAGATTCAGCAGCTTCTCATTATGAATCAAATCTTTGGTAGAACTTTGGATACAAGGCTATAGGAGGTAGCTTTCTCCATCTTGATTCTTATAGCTTATGGGCAGGAGACAAGTAATGGTTATTTCTCGGGGTTAATTGGGTGGTGAGGGTGGCAAGGAAACTGTCCTCTGTGGCAACATTTGGAAAAGAAACTGGCTGAGAAAGGAAGGCATGTGGCAGGGCATTTAGGTGACGTTTTTGGGAGGTGAGCAAGAAAGGACAAAGTTCCAAATAAGTTCTCCAGGAAAACAAAAGCAGGAGGGGGCATTTGGAAGAAAGAAAAAAGGGCGTTTCCAGAGCGGATAATACCTAGACACTAGGGAGAAAATGATCTGGCATCTACAGATTTTCGAAGAACTCCAAACGACTAGAGTTTTAGAGGTGAACTGAGTGTATCCACACTTACGTAGGGGTGGGAGGGTGGGGAGGACGACAAAGAGGTAACATAGAGAGAAGAGTGTCTGCAGAGGGTGAATATCTCAACCCCACAGCCTGGAAAGAGTTACACAGGAAATCAGTATTTTAAAAGGAAACAGCGGAGAATAATTGACAGGAAGCAGACCTAGAGTTAAGCCAATGGTTCTTGAACTTGGGTGGGTAACAGAAGCCCTCATGACTTGCTGAAATAAGAAAGCAAGTCTGCCACACCAAGGTTTCTGAACAAGAAGGTTTGGAGCATGACCTGAGAAAATCCATTTCTAGTGTGTGGCCCTGATGCTAGCTGCCCCGGAAACAGGCAGAGAATCAGTCTTTGAGGCAGGACTGACAGGAAGTGTGAGACCCTAGAGTTCTCCCCCAGGAACTGGCAGGGTTTGCTTCAAAAGCACCTGCCCTGCCGTGAGTACGTTTTATGCAACCTACTCATTCTGGCTTTTTTTCTTAACATAATAGATATGCCGGCTGATAAACTGAGTTAATTATTGTTATTTGTTTTAATTATGTTTCTTATCTGTTTCTATTTTGTTTTTAATGAAAGCCAGTATGAAATGCTCTTGTTAGAATCAGGAAGTGCAGAAGTGAAAAATGTTGGTGCAATTAGCCGAAAATCCAACAGGACTCACTGTGGAAATGAAAAGGGCTTCCCTTTCTAAAGAAAGACAAAATTGTGCGGATCACTTCAGTTTGCAAGAACTAAAGAAAAGTTTGTCTTTGTTCAATCTTAGTTGTTGAAATTTTATCTCTCCATTTTTTCTGTGCTGTATTTTATTTGATACACCGGAGAAAATTCTCAAAAATTGCAAGAGGATAAAAAGCCATCATGCTACTGCACTTGCCTAAATCCTTTATCTAAAATGAAATACAATAGGGTGATTGAAGGCTGTCATATTTGGGCTCAGATTCTAGAATTAAAACCTTGTTGGAGGAGGGAAAAATCTCATGTTTTCTGTGGATTAAGAGCCGACCGTCGGGCCCACAGAGACTGAACTGCCATACAGAGCGTATGCACGGGAAGGGCCCAGGCTCTCTGCACATACGTCACAGTTGTGCAGCTCAGTCTTCCTGTTGGGCTCTTAACAGTGCAACCAGGGCTGTCTCTGACTTGCCCTGATTTGGCTGCCTTATTTAGACACAATAGGAGAAAACGCACCTTTTTAAAAATTAATTACACTTTATTCACCTTGTATCCCCCCTGTAGTTCCCTCCCTCCTCCCCTCCCAATCCCTTCCTTTCTTCCCCTTATCCACGCATGCCCCTCCCCAAGTCCACTGGTAGGGGAGGTCTTCTTTTCCTTCCTTCTGATCTTAGTCTGTTAGGTCTCATCAGGAGTGGCTGCACTGTCTTCCTCTGTGGCCTGGTAGGGCTGCTCTCCCATCAGGGGAAGGTGTTCAAAGAGCAGGTCCATCAGTTCATGTCAAAGACAGTCCCTGTTACCATTACTATGGAACCCACTTGGAGTCTGAACTGTCATGGGCAAATCTGTGTAGGGGTTCTAGGTTATCTCCATGCATGCTACTTGGTTGGAGTATCAGTCTCAGAGAAGACCCCTGTGCTCAGATTTTTTGGTTCTGTTGCTCTCTTTGTGGGGCTTCTGTCCTCTCCAGATCTTAGTATTTCCCACTTCTTTCATAAGATTCCCTGCACTCTGCCCAAAGTTTGGCCATAAGTCTCAGTATCTGCTTTGATAGTCTGCAGGGCAGAGCCTTTCAGAGGCCCTCTGTGGCAGGCTCCTAACTTGTTCCCTGTTTTCTCCTTCTTCTGATGTCCATCCTCTTTGCCTTTCTGGATGGGGACTGAGCATTTTTCAACAGAAATGTTAAATTGTAAGTTACCTCCAAATCCAGTAATTGCTAATTGCAATGTTTTCTCACCCTGTGTATAAAAAAGAACATGTTAACAAAGAGAAACTATGCCTCATTAGAAAATATAGGAGTCCCATTAACTTGGGAAGAAAGTTGTATATCTATACATCTCATTATAATTGAAACAGAATTACATTAACAGTTCACTGTTAATTTCTTCATCCAGATGACAGTGAATCTGTAAAACTATCAGGCAGATTACTTACAGTGCTGAATTATTTTAGCATCACAGAATCTGTTAGTGTTGAAACATGTGAAAAAGATTGTGTCAAAATCAAATCAATCTGTACTGCCTTATGAGGCCATCCTGTGCTTCTGATGACTGTGGATTCCGTCCCTCTGCGGCACACCTGTAATTCCTTTATCTCAGTATCAACTGGCTTTCAAAATGCCTCTCCTCATTATGCTGGCCCAGAGTGTCCCAGCTGTGGTTACTAACGTCTATGCTTCTGAAAACTGTTGGCTGTACGCATCTTCTCAGAAGGTTCCCTGCAGCCAGAAGAGCCAGCACCAGCACTAATGAAGCAGATTCCATCGACTCCGGCATTCTCTCCCCTGCATGGTGACCGGGTTTGTGAACCGGAGATGGGTTTCAGCAAGAAGGGATTGCAGCATCCCTGAGCAGTGGGCCACAATTCTAATTACAGGTGTGGCACAGACAGCAGGAGAGGGTGAGCTCATAAGAAACAAATATTCGCTCTGCTGGATCATCTGTCTTTTCGGGAGGACAAAGAGCAGACGCATAAATAAGCGAGTTACCATGTAAACAAATTGAGCAACCACCGGCACACAAGGAGCGCGTGTTCCTCAGCCAATACATACACGCCTCTGTTGCAGGAAGCTCCTGCCCTTTCCCTGGTGGAGGTGAGTGCTGCCTGTCTGTTCCCTCCCAGCTTTCAGTAGGTGGGCAGAGGCTGATTGCATAACAGCAATGGAGTTCTGTTCCTCCAGCCTTTCACCACCTCCCCTTACTCCAGCGTGTTTCACAATTTTCACAGGAGGACAACACAAGCAATGACCTTGAATGAGAATGTTCAGGCCTCTGCTGCTGTCTCAGCTAGAAAGAGGACAGCAAACTGTTCTTGTTCCTTCAAGGGCCCAATTCTAAAATGATAGGCTTTGCTTTCATTTTTCTGTAGACCTTTTAGGCCAAGAGCAGATTCATTTGGGTTTTAAGTTAATTGGAGCAAAATGATTTTATTTACTTCTTGACTTTCACATTTTCATAAAAGCAATTTGCAGGGCTAGGAGCCAGTTTTCCACTGGAAAAGCAAATCAAAGGAGTACTGCAATTATGCAAATGATTAAGAGAAAAAAATCACCGCAACACAATCTCTTGTTTGCCTACCTTTGGGCAGGGCAATTATACCCCTATCTCTATTTTCTGCTGTGCCCTCAACAGCTGGTCTGTCTTTCGCTGGGTGGTGAAGGATGGTGAAGGCTGTGGCTCCCCAGGGATGGTGTTCTGGCACAGCCAGGGAATCATCAAGTGGATTGGAAGTGTTTTCAGGCAGGCGAGCTTTTGATCTAGTGTTTGCAAGCGGAGTAGGGCCGGAAAGGACACTTCAAGAGTGACAGTGATGCTCTCTGCTCTGTCTTCAACTCTTTCTATTGTTGTACCTTAACCAAGATCTTAAAGCAAAATAACTCTCCGTTCCGAGCACTTGCCCCGGAGCAGTGCTGAGAGCATGGAGGGGGGCAGCTGCTGAAGAACCGGGGCACAGCATTTGTGAAAGCGATGGGGAGCCTTACAGCGCAGTAGACACTTCTTTCCCAGGCTCCTGTGTGCGAGTGCTGGAGACAAAGTGGCAGCTCTACAATAGTCCCATTTCTAGTGCCTTACTGCATAGAAAATCGCAATCCTGTACCACTCTGCACATAGCAGCCTGCACATAGCTGCTGGGAACTCTGAGGTCAGAGGAGAAAGTTCAGCGTGTACCAAATGTGGCTTGATCAAAGGAGGCGGCAAGAAGCAGAGCCTTGACTTCATGTGGAAAAGAATGGCTGTATTATCCCTTCAAGAGAGTGTGCAAAAGCAGAAGACAGGGCCAAGGTCCTGACAGCCACTCCAGATTAGAGTCATCCACAGGCTAGTGCCTTGATGTAGTGACCTCTGTTGTTTTCCGGCAAAACGCAAGCAGCTCTGGGGTTGCTTAGAGCTCCCCAGAGAAAGGACGAAGGCCTGCTTTCAGCGAGCAACACCCTTACAAAGCTGGGCTGGAATGCATGTTCCATGGGGCTACCAGCCATGACTGCTAAAGCCATGTGTCCCTCACAGCCCTGAGAATGTCTCTGCTCTAGGGAGGAGAAGATAGCCAAGTCTCCTCATGGTAGAAGAGCACAGATATAGGCCTCACTGAGGTGTGAGTGTGGTTGTGTGTGTGTGTGTGTGTGTGTGTGTGTGTGTATGTGTTTCCCATTAGTTGCCTGATTCCAAGTGCTGCAAACTGGATGTCTTGTAGAAGCTTCCACAAACATGCACACTCATCCCCCATGCAGAAGCCTTCAGGAAAAGGTAGATGAGGGCATTAGGGAAGAGTGTACGTGGGGGTGAGCTGGTGGGGGCGGAAGGGGGAGTGTAGGTGAGATGGAACGACCGTGGGGTGGGGACTAACATTGTGGGAGGAATCTGATGCAGGTGCCCGCATCTGCAGCTAAGGACCCCGCCAACCGCTGGGACTCTGGGACTCGCGAGAGTGGCGCAGCTTGTCCTGCAGCAGGCAGGGTCTGACCCAGTGGGGTAATTCCAGCATCTAGCAGGCACTGACGCAGAGAGTTCAACGTAATATCTTAGAAGGCCTCGGGATACAGTCCAATAGCAGAGCACCTGGCTAGCACACTGGAGGCCCTGGGTTTAGGAACCACTGCCAGGTGGGGGTGGGGATGGCTCTAGAAGAAAGGAAAGGCTGGGTGAGACACAGTACACATTAATTGAAAACTGATACAGTTATAACAATGTTGCCCAGGGGAAGGAGTTACAAAGGGACGTATACAGAACCTCCCTTAATAAAACCATGGGAGTGAATGGCCAAGCGAACGTTCTTCCATATGCCCTCGTGTGCCACGTTTCTTTTCAACTGCTTCATTGCCTGGGACCAGTAAAAGCTTTATGCATGCAAGTCATGCTTTCCAGATATGTGTGCTTTCATAGGCGTGTGCTTCTGTAAACAAACAGGTGATCATTTGGACACCAGCCTCCTCATTTTCAGTGATCACTTGATTAGAGAATCAGACAAAAGAATCAGGACTGACAAGAGAGTCAATTTGCAACTATCATTAAAGCCTCTTCCACTTGTGATCTCTCTGGAGGCAAAGGTTTACTCTGAACCTTTTTCCAGGGACTTCTTTCTTATTATTTTAACTTTTGTATTGCCCCATTGTATTCCGTTTTCACTGGTATCCATGCCTTAGAAATGACCATCCAAGGTGAAGAGACATTACAAACTACTTGTAAGCCACCTCCCTCTCTTACATCAGCAACGTCTTCCACGTCATAATGAACACAAAATGAAACTGTCTTCCCTGCTCATGTTTTAGGTAGCAAGCATTCATGTTTCTCAGAGTGCTCAGTGACTCTGCTGTAGACACTGTTTCTGCTGTCCTACTTCAGAGCCACAGGCTCTGGAGGCGTGAAGAGACACAGTGCCACCTTAAAGGTAGAAGGGAGATTGGAAGCTAGCTAGACCCATACATTGCATGTGACAAGTTAAGAAATTTCCCTTTTAAAGAATGAAGCAGAGTGATAATTCTGTTAGCTCTCAGCTCACACTCAACTCCATCTCCTGTATCTCTTCCCTAGTGTGAAAAGGTAGGACGTGTTAGGAAGCAGCACCTCAAGCCAGATTTGGCTTTATCTTCTAGTTACAACCGTTAAGACCATTAGACCTAGGTGACCGAAAGAATACTATCTTACTCTACTATATGCTTATGCTGTTTGAGACTGGGTCCTGGGTGGGAGGAAGCCTGCAGAGAAATCTACAGAGCGTTCTGCTATGGTGGGGTGGGGTGTTGCTTCTATTGCCTTTAGTATTCTTCTGACACTGAACTCAACTTTAATGGTGTCAAAAAGCTAGGTCCATTCAGAAAGAAGCCAAGCCCCTTAGAAATTGGCCACTGGCTTTCTGTTTGTAAAAGATATGTAAGGACACCGTTTCAACTGGCTATCTGAGTTCTAGCAGAGGAAGAAGGTACAAATATCTCCATTTGGGGGATGAGATAATTAAGGGTTATTAGAGTGAAATTACTTGTCCTAGGGAACCATAAGAAGGCAAAACACAGAGTGTCATTATGTATACTGTAAATCTTCCTTCTACCAATGGCTTCTAGGCAACAGCATAAATATATCTCTTTATGCTCTCAAAGCCACTGGGTTGTCTGTCAGATATAGTGACGTTTTTGTGCTTGGAATTTAAGTCTCTCAGTTTTAAACGAACAATTGCAGGATTGTTGCAGGCTTCCTGCTTCTTCGTGGCTTCCTCAGGCTTCCTCATATGAAAAAGTGCCTTACACAAATATCAAATAATTGGAGTGTTGAGGAGAGCCAGCAAAGGACTTTCTATTTCTGCATTCATATTTTCAATGTAGAAAAAATATCATACAATATTTTTCAAATAGTAAAGAAGTTCTTTTAAAACAAACAAACAAAAAAGACCCTTCAATGCTATGATTGTCCTGGCCTTTAATAACAGGCCAATGTGGCTGATGACAAGAGGCCTTTAGGACATACCTAACGAGGCCTTTCAGCTTTCATTGTTACCCAGTCCCACAAGATCTGTCATGTTTTATTGGCTTTTCTGGTTAGTCATTGTATGGTTTGGCAGCATAGTAGAATTTCACATTTTTTGCAAACAATAGTGTGAACAAAGATTAAGCTCTTCTTTCTGCTTTGTATTTTTTTGTTTGCGCCAAGTGTTCAGAAAACCTCCCCTATTTCCAACCAACTTCACAGTCCGTCCTGTGCCAGCCCTATCCTTTCGATCAGGGTATTATAATCATAACACGGGCAAATGGACTGTCCAGGGAGGAAGGTATCAGGAAATACATGGTGGGGAGCAAATAGTGGGCTCGAGGGGCGGAAGGAAAGGTGCAGGGTCATTCGCTCTAAAGAACTGATGGGAATGGCTTGACAGTGCAAGCCTGTCATGTGTCGCAGCTAGCGTTCTGTGTGTGCCCACATGTGTTTGTGTGTTACCCGGGTGAGTAATTCTCACCCGGTGAGCAGTTCTTTAGCATACTGGCCGTAAGCAGAGGGACACTGGTGCATGCAGTGTGTCCAGCATAGCATAGACACTCAGCGAATATTAATAATCCAAATTTAGGTTTTAAAAATATGGTATTTTTCTTAAGAAATTTTACCAGTCCTTCAAAAGAGAATCTTTCAGGAAAAAAAAATATATATATCTGGTGTTTTTTTCTTTCTTTTTTTTTTTTTCTAATTTTTTTCAAGCACACTTCCAGCTGAGTTTTAACATGTCGAGATGTCTTAAGTTAGCATCTAAGTCTGTGGCTCACGAGCACCAGTGTATAGTTGTTTTAACCTCTGTATGGTTACATGTTAGAAACAGAAAAATGGGCCGGGAGTTCCAAAAACTTACTTCCGTGATGATAGTTTACTTTTGATACTTTAGATCATACTTAAAATTTAAACTAAGTTGTGAATTTGTGTGTGTGTCTGCCTCTGTAGTCACAGACACAGGCTGACAGTGCCGTGTAAGGCTGAACACAGGTGCTAGGGATCCAGGCTCAGCCCTTGTGCTCGTGCAAACACTGTGCCCTCGGAGCCACCCCCAGCACCAGTGTGGGGAAGTTTAGCGTCAAGACTTCTGTTTTGATGTGTGTCTAGCTTTCTGAATAAAAGAGTCAATGTATTCCAAGGAAGCCAGTGCCTCTGCTTCTTGTTTAGCCAATGGACAACCATAGTTTTTGGTGTGTATGTGTGTGCATGTTCCTTTGTTGTACCTACTGTGTTCTTTATAGTCAGCTACTACTTTCTGATGGCTGTGAGGACTTTGAGCAAAAATAAACATAGATGATGCAGTGAGTTTATAGCTCAGTTGTAGAGCATTTGATGAGCAAGTGCAAGCCCACAGGCTTGATAGAGAGAATCACATGTACACGCACACGCATGCATATACACACACACACACATATGCCTTACTGTGAAGCTACTATTTTATTTCATGTCTTTTTAAAAAAAAATCAGGGTAACGCTAATGCTAAACATGTAAAGCATGTTAAATAACATGCCATAAATAAGTATGAGTGAGTATTAGAAGTGTTTCCCGATGCCTGCTATTCCGAAACCTGTTCAAGACCTCAGCTGCCATCAGCAGTTAAACAACCCCCAGCTGGGAGACTTAGGGAATAAATACAGCATCCATTTCAATGTGGTCTTATTTCCTAGGGTCTCAGGAGCAGCTCAAATGCTACAGGCTAACCTGTAAGTCTTTCGTTGGTTGCCTTGAAGACCCAAAATAAACAGACCTAACTGATTCATGGCTACATCACAACTCCCTGGCATTCACAGCAGCTTCAAGCTGTTGGCTGCACAGTAGCTGGGCACGCCCCGATAGAGAAGCCTTCAGGAGGAGGCTGGATGTGGGATGAAATTATGCATCAGGGCCGGATAGAAGTTAGGACTGGTGAATATGTAAGGTTAGCTGGTGTCTTTGTGCTAACAAATAGATACACATTGGGCAGCTCTTTGCTGAGTCTAAATTAATCTCTAACTATGTGGCTTGGACACTTAATCTAATCATTAAGGAAAAGCACTGTTATACATGTCTTGAAACTAGTGGGGAAAATGTAACATTTTCAGCCTTATGTAGTCTTTGATATACTAACTATATTCTGCATTATCAAAAAAGTTCTCAATTTTTTTTTCAACACTCTAAAAATTTTTTTTCTGGGTTTTCTGTATTGTCTCCAAAAGTATTTTAGGTAGCTTATAAATGTATAACAGATGTATTTCATATAAAGTATTTAAGTATTTCTTATACATGAAATTGTGAATATTTAAATATACACAATTATCTGCATTTTGAGGGCAGGACCCAAAAGGAAGATGTCTTCAATGTTGTTTCTTTACTTGCGTAGGCAAGATATTTGCAATGGCCATAACCAATGGATGAGCGTCAGGGATGCTTCACTGGCTGTGCTCCTGTGTGCTGGCATTTCCAGCACACTAATCATCAGGAGGCATCTGCTGCCTGAAACTGGGCAGAGCTGCCAGACCTTACGCCCAGCAGTGTTGTCAGACGCTCTTGATTTCACCACCTTTGGGTGTTCACCGCAGAGAGATGCCACCCAAGGGTGTGAGGCCGAGCAGTAATCACGAGGTATCTCCTTCTGCTGGGAACTAGGGCCAGTGAGAATCTGCTACTGCGCCATGTACAGACAGGATGGGAAGCAGGATTCCTTACGCTGGACCACGCTGGGTCTGGAGAAGATTTGACTTTTTAAAGCTTTGCTGTTTAGCATGTGAGTTGACGGTTTGGGTGTATTTTAAGAACACATAGCCAACTTGGCTTTGACTCTCAGGGTCTTACAGGCCAACCTGGACCCCTTCAGAAAGTGATTAGTATTATGCAGTCTGAAATTTTCAGGCCTTGTCTTCCCCGCTGCTTTTTCCTTCACCATTATGTTGCTTGCGTTCATAGCTTATTGGTGCCAACAGAAATGTTGGCTGGTAAGTCAGGAAAAACATAATCAGTCCAAAATGAAGGTTGCTACTCACACAGAAGACAGATTTGCTATGGAAGGAAGTAGGTCTTCAAGTGAATGTTAACAAAGTGTTAGTTTTATTAATCTGGAATGTAGTTAATATTATTTGTCACAGAACATATCCTACCATGTTCCTCTCATTACAGATGTGCCCAAGTCAGTCTCTCCTGTAAGGATATCCAAGTGAGCATCCCCCCGCCCCCCACCGGGTTTCCTCACAGCATGGTGCTGTTTATAGGTCTGTAAAGAAGAGTCTCTCTGCTTGCTTCCCTCAGTGCCCTCCTGACTTTCTCTTACTTTCCTCCAAGTTCACCAATGCCTTATCAATCGAAATGTGGTGAAATTCAGTTTTTGGTCTGTATCTTCCTGGGCCTGTGCTGTACTTTGTGCTGTGGACTACTTTTGCTTTTCTTAAGCCCCCTCTTCTAGATCTTAACAAAGCTGCACCCCTCCAGCTCTTCCTGCACTATCCTGGTCATGTTTTGAGGTTTTTTAAATTTAATTTTATTTATTTATTATTCATTTATTATTATTATTATTATTATATTCATTTATTATTATTCATTTATTACAATTTATTCAATTTGTATCCCAGCTGCAGCCCCCTCCCTCATCTCCTCCCAGTTCCACTCTTTCTCCCTTATCTCCTCCCTTGTCCCTCCCCTAGTCCACTGATAGGGGAGGTCCTCCTCCTCTTCCATCTGACCCTAGCCTATCTGGTCTCATCAGGACTGGCTGCATTGTCTTCCTCTGTGGCCTGGTAAGGCTGTTCCACCATCAGCGGGAGGTGCTCAGAGAGCCTGGCCATGTTTTAAATGAAAACTTTTCCACCCACAAGGTAAAGGCAGTAGTCCCTTCAGATACACCCTCCGCCCAGTGTTCTGATTCTGCTTGCTTCCACAGGGAGCGGCTGAATGGTTCCTCATTCTTACCATGTATGTGTTGAAATCTGACCCTGCGCGGGGCAGGTATTAGGAGGTGGGGCCTTTGGGGTGGGGCCCTCCTGAATGTGCTTAGAACCCACCTTGCTTCTTTCACTAGTGGAAGACAGACAGAAGGTGTATGACATACCTCCACCAGACTCCAAACCTTCTACCATGTTAATATTCCATTTTCCAGCTGCCATGAATTGCCAGTGTTTATAAGCTACTTGTGTTATGAGTCCAAGTGAGCTAAGACAAAGTTCCTTTAGATTGATGCAACAACTGCTCACAAATGAACCCTCTCTTTCTCTTTCTGGACCATCTGTCTGTCTGTCTGTCTGTCTGTCTGTCTATCTATCTATCTATCTATCTATCTATCTATCTATCTATCTATCTTTCTATCTATCTACTTATTTATCTTCTGCCTCATTCACCTATCTATCATCTTACCAGTCTCCTCTTCCATGTTTTTTAGATTTCCAACTTCTCATTATTTCCTGTTAGTCATTGTCACCTAGATAGCTCACTGTCTTCTCAAACATCTCCAGCCATGTTGAATTTTCATCTTGTCCTTTTCATTGTCTCTTATTCTCTTTCTGTATTGATTTCATCAGACTTTCAATTGGCCACATTATAAATCCAGAAGCTCATTTTACATTCCTTAGCACATTTGTTTTGTCTGTCTAGGTTTTCTGGTAGAGTACTTCTTGAGTTATTTTCTTTTCTCCATTCCTACTATATCCTTATTTCTAGTCTTTCTCATCTCTTGTGGGGGTTGAAGTAGTGGTTCTGAACTGTTCTTTCTCCCTCTAGTCTATTCTTTCAGATCCTCCCTCCAAAATGTAACCAAAAAGATCAAACTAAAACAAGTTTGCTGCTCCCCTGCATAAGTCTCTTGAGTGCTGTCACCACCTACCCCTTCTGGTAGCATTTCAGTGTGATCTCATAATCTTAGACTGCTTTTTTTTCCCCTCTAACTAGTCATGCTTTAAGGTTCAGGCCTAGTGTTTTATGTGCCAGGAATTTGTCTTCAAACACTCCAAAGAAATACTATTCTCTGTTAGTGATTCTCTAATAGCATGTTCACAAATGGTATAGTGCTATACAAAATAATATTATAAAATTTGAGGTTGTTTCCATCACTTAACTAGACTTGAAAAATCAGACCATTTGTATTAGTGAAACATTATGTGGCTTTCATATTATCTCACAGAAGACAGCCACTCAGCAATGCTGTTGACTGCATAATACAGATTTGGCTGTACGCTGACATGCACAGGTGCCAGTAGTTGATGTATATACTTGCTAGATCTTTCTATCCCTTATAAATTCTGCCTAAATGCTATATGCTTAAGTTTCCTTAAGAATTAGAGATACTAACAAACCTTTATACATTTATGACACCAATTCTTGCAAATGGTAGCTCCTCCTTCTCGGATAGCTAGGCCTTTTCAAGAACTCTAGGTTTTATTTCTTATTTAAAAAAAAAAAAAGGCTTGTGTGTTCTCTGCAGTCACCCTGGAAACCTCTATGAAAAGAAAAGTAATTTCAATGCACACCTCTACCTCGTTGACATGCCAAGTTCCTTCAGGATGACAAACTGCCAAGCACCAAAGCACTGTCACTGGCCGCGTCCGCGAATGACAGGAAGAGGTGGTGTGGAAAGAGCGTCCTGTTTTGCAGGACTTCAGGAATCCAGTTGTTGTCATCTCAGATTCTATTTCCTCTCCTCTGTGCACCTGTTTAATCTTAAACTGCCCTCAACACTCTGTGGTTGATGTGGATCACTGGAACCTAGCAGGTGCAAGAGCTGACTGCTTAAACTCTTTTCCCCAGCAGGTCTAAGTGGTAACAGTAGCACACAAAATCACCCTAGGACTCAGCAGCACCATCTTCTCCTTCCCGAGGACTTTTGAAGTTACATTCTTCATCCTGACCTTGCCCTCGCTTTCCTATCTGAAGTGTCGTATTTCTAGAAGCGTTCGTGTTATAGAAAGGTACTTATAGAGTTGGGAAACATCAACCAGCATGGAGGCAAGCTTTCAATGACAGCAGTGCTGGAGGTCTACAGATGGAGGGTTTCAGCAGCTATTTGAGTGCCTACTGCCTTAAGTCTGTACCATGCACTTTACTTAATCTGCCTGAAAACACTCTGAAAGATGGCCCATTTGTTATGTCTGGACATAACAAATGGTTATGGTTCAAGGGACATAAGCAACTTACTTGAGGCTACACAGTTAACAAGTAGCTAAATGCAGATAAAAATTTGTTTATTTTTCATTTCAGGTTAAGTTTTCTAAAATCCCTTATTCTTTTTTGAGAAAAATGTACCTTTTTAAAATTGTCTTTTAGTCAATGTAGACATTTTAATTTTAATATTCTACAAATTGAAAATTTTGAATGTGTAATTTCAAATTCTGGAGCAGAGACCACGTCAATGTCAGTCTCAGATATAAGAATTTGACAACTGCTGCCAGTAATTAATCATTAATATTCAGCGTTTATTTTAAGATCCAAACAGAGGCAACCATTTTTATCCACAAGGAAGGATGAAAAAGCATGTTTCTTGCCTGGGTCACAGAACCTGTTTGGGTTGCATAGCCCGGTGCTTGTGAAAACAGCTTTGCAAGTTGTGCTTATCTTTATAGCTCTTCAGTTGAAGTTGATTGTGATCTAAGAAACAAAAAGATTGGCAGGGTGCTGTCTTCGCATTGCTTGGATACTCATGAAATATGATTTTATCAAATATACAAGGAAAATAGCTTTAAGAAGACTTTACTATCAAGACCATTTGGAGATTCTGTCAGAGGCTAAAACATTTTGTAACAAGGAAAGAGCTGACTTACCTTGTTTGAGAAAATAGTTTGCATTTTAGACAGCTTATTTTAATCAAAACTCCAATGTAAACAGGGTGTTTTTTTTTTTTGCCATTTTCTCAGGTTATTTTTAGACATATAATTTTCTTCTAAAACATTATAGACTAAAATGTGGTTAACTGAACTTTGCTAAATAGTAATCTGACTTCAAGCACTGTTAGAGGAGATGTTTTGACAGTGAACTTACACCTTCCTCAAATAAAAATAAAGTAAAGCATCACTGTTTAGAAGAGTGCTATAGAATGGGGTTGTGCCAGAGATCATAAATTCCCAGACATATGCCAAGGCTGTCTTCTGGATGGAAAAGCAGCTCTCACATCAGTGGATGTTACATGCCTTGAGCAGGGAGGTAGGTCTCTAGAGGGTAGCCAGTAACAAGTCATATCATTTAAGTACAGCTTCTGAGTCTGAACCTTGCTGTGCTACATGAAAACACAAAGGAGGCAGTGAAGCTGAGCTGAGTTTCAAACCCATAAAACTGGCTCTCGACAGCATGAGTCACTCGCAGATAAAGGCATGCAGTGATTTACTTGAATCCATTTGCTGCCAGCCTGGAAAAGACTTGGGAAATTAGCAGTGTCCTCACTTTTTTGATGATGTGGCTAAAGAAAGGCTAATTCATGAAAAGGAGAAATCCTTTTCATTTGACATTGGACTTCTTCCTAGCTCAAACTCAAATGGCATTCCTAATAACAAAGCAGCGTGCTTGCAGGCCGGAGGGATGCTATGAGTCATGAAAAAGAGGCAACCATTTTGAGCAGGGTGACTTGGAAAATTCTGAGCTTAAAAATGGTCTCATTTGACAGCCTGTCCCCTCTTGCTAAAAAGAAAAAAAAAAAAAAAAAAGGAAAGCAAACCCTAAAACATCAATAATTTCCCAAGCAGCTGTGCTTTGTAATGAACCTGACAGTTTTCATTTTCACTCCATGAATGATGTCTTGGCCTGGCGAGAACGTATGATTCAGAAATATATAAATTCTCCATGGAACAAACATTAAGACGATAAAGGATGCTTGCAGCAGAAAGTATATTTTCTACCATCTTTTCTATTTTGAGATGACGATAGTTTGAATATAATTAAAATATTAGAATAATAAAAACATCCAGGCCACACTAAGTTAACCCCAAACTAATCATCAATACTCAAAGTGGTGTTTGCATCCTTAGGGAAGGAGTAAGGCTCAGAGGAGATGAAAATCGAGGTTTAGTCTGTCATACATGCGTGTCTTCTTGTTGAGAGGAATGATAGGGCTTGTATGCTGAGACCTTCCCTGAGATGGAAGGAAAGAAGAGAGAACAGATTCCTAGGGAGGGTCAGAAAGCCATCACTCCTTTACTCTGACCTGGGTTCTTGTATTTGTTACATTATACCTGAGGTAGCTACTGCAGTGTCTTCTCTGGCTCCTCATTCGGAAAGCACGAACCTACACTGATAGATTATATGTTGCCCCCCACATTTGCTCCATGGCTGAAACTTGAACTTGTTTTCTGATCACCTTTGGAGCAGCCTTTTGACTGATGTTTTGGTTGCCGGGTTTCACAACCTAAGCAGCATTTAAAAACTCTCCCTCACATCCTCTGAACAACAGCCGACATCCAGGGAGAACAACCCTAGATCTGACTCTGGTTTTTCTCCCACCTAAAGAGCCAGCTTCTGTTTTCCCTGTCCCTCCTGCCCTTCTCCCCTGACACATGGAGTGGTTAGCCCATTTTACAGCCTGGTTTCTGTTGGTGTGCTCATATTGTTCTTAGTTTAATAATAAACTCTGCTGTTGTTGTTGCTCTTAGCATAATTTATAAATTACTTCCCAGAAACGCCCTTACTAAATGTCTGTGACCTATTGTCAAGAAAGGCTTGACAAGCAGAAGCTGCTGCCTAGGGGTTGGAATGCCCCACTTCCTGCTCTTTCTCTCCAAGTTGGAGCATTCTATCCAAACAAAAACTGAACTCCGTGCACACGGGACCCAGAATTAGCTTAAAAGGAAACTTTCCAAAGATGAAGAACTTTACACATTAAATCATGGTTCCACTCCCCCCAGTAAGACTACTAATACTGCAAAGAGGGCCTTTTCAAAAGAACCCAAATGAACAAATGGATGCTTCAAACTGTGGATGGAGAAAAACAAGCAAACAGCAGCCATGTATAACAGCAGATTGCTGCTGAGCTCTTACAAGAGAGCAGAAACCAAAAACACTGAACTGTTACTTCAAGTAAATGACACTCCTACCCTCTACCACACCTTCTAGCATCTACTCAATCCTAGAAGGGCATTTTCAGGTGAAGGAAATTAGTGTCTGGACCAGAGACAAGAGTGTTTATCATAGGAGGGATAAAGAATCCTGTACTGAACTACAATGGCATACAACAACAGCTCTACACTGTAAAAAGCTCTCTCTCTCACACACACACACACACACACACACAAACCCTCATGCACATATTTATATTTTTCTTGTAGCCATGGCTCCAGTTCTTCTATCAATAATTTATTAAGATATAACATGAGCCCTACCAGAAGTAAAATAGAGCCAGATACTGAACTGAAGATTTACTCACTTTCTTCGAGAAAGGCAATTGACAAGAAGACACAATATGAATGGAGACAGGAAATCACTAGCCAGTCACTGAAATGGCTTTCCCTAAAACAACAGATGGAAGAAAGAAAGAAAGAAAGAAAGAAAGAAAGAAAGAAAGAAAGAAAGAAAGAAAGAAGAGAAAGAAAGAAGAGAAAGAAGGAAGGAAGGAAGGAAGGAAGGAAGGAAGGAAGGAAGGAAGGAAGGAAGGAAAGGACAAATCCTCTAGTGTTCAAAGAAGGGAAGTTGAGAAGGCAGCGAGCAGTCCCTTTGGACTGTTGAGACGGTACTGAGGATTTAGTATGTGGATGTGCATGAGAGGCAAGAAGGCTGGGTGCCATGGCTGTCACTCCTTAAGGCTCTTGCCAGGCAAAAAACTCATGTGTGACTCTGATGGGTACTGCCTTTCCCTAGGCAAACCCATTGCAGGATACCCAGGCTGAGGTGACCATCAGAACATCAAGTCACTCCCCTGATACAGTCCAGTCCAGCCTTTGGGTTGGTGATGCTACGGCATGTCTCCCCTGGGGAGAGCACTAGAATTCTCAGGGCTGTTGTGTCTCAACACAGTGTTCAGCGGAACAAGTCCAGTTCAGGCCAAATGTGCAGTGGTTAATTTGCATCTGGGGAGGTAGCCAAGACTTACAAGGCCTGGCCTGCACAGCTATGGAAATCCACTAAAATATTCCCACTTACCACCTGGGGTGGATGAGAGATTACTTCCCATTCACATCCTAAATATTTGTTCTGTTGTAGAAGGCTGCTAACTTAAGTCTTTTTTGTTTGCTGCGAAACTGAGGCCTGATTTCAACTTATACGACTTACTTATAAGTACCCAAGGCTTCTTAAGTCACCACTGCTACTCTGTGTTGTCAGGTAACAGACAGTAGACTTACTGTCAGAGAGTCAGGAGACAGTTCCTTCCTCCAGATGCTAGCATTTCCACAGGTTTTAGGACACCCTTGGATATCCAATGAGGAAGGAACTGGAGCCTTGAGTGACAGACAGCACCTGTTACATGGGTCTTGAGCCACTCTATATTACGACTCATTCATTACGCAGTGGAGTGGTTAACTGTGGGATCCTCAGCATATTAAATATTTTAGAGAAAAACTGAAAACCCTGGTCAAACCAGGCTTTTCTTGTCGCACACCAGGTTTCATCTGGCAGGAACTTGGTCTTTTGTATATAGTAAAACGTTAATTTTAAAATTAATATTCTGATCATTTCGCGTTTGACTCAAAAAGTGGCTACATATTTTTATGAACTATCATAATAAATACACAGCACACAGTGGTTTACGAGGAGAGTTATGTCAGCCTTACATATTAGGGGTACACAGCTCTGTCAGAATAATACTGTTCTTCTGATACATTTAAATCGAGGCTCACTGCCTTCAGCTGACGAGAGCTGCTGGGATAATTCCAGTGACCGCAGCTAGACATTTTATAGTACTATGCAACTTGAAGGAATTATATCCATTTTATTATATGATCTTTACAACAAACTTGAATACAATTCTCATTTGGGATGTGGAAAGTGAGGCTCAGAGAAATTCACTGGCCACCGAAAGTCTCCACAGTTCCTAAGTGACAACGCAGAATACTGAACACAGAGCTGTGTAACTCCACACCAAGTGTTTTCAAGTTCTTAACTAACATGTCAAGCAAAGAGGACAGCAGGTGTAAAGGATTACACAGTCTGATGTGCTGAAGAAACGCACTGCTTAGCAGGACATGGTGGGGGGAGTGAGGTGAGACGGCCAGGTGCGTGGAGTATAGCATTAATGAGGAGCCACAGTGAGACACTGAAGACTGCTTCTCATATCTCCTGATGAAGAAGAAAACCTAAGCCCCAGGGTGGCCTTTAAACCATATTAATACAGATGCCAAGACCTTTGTAAATTTTTCAAAAACTCAGGCCTTGGCTAGGCAGACTCTCAACTACGTTAAGTTAACCCGTCCACCTTGCCCCAACCAGCCACGCGGCTGGCTACACCCCAGGTCCAGAACCCGGTCAATCTTCGTGTCTCCTGGCCAAAACCTTGTGTCTTTTTTCTTCCCAGAGTTCCTTTCCCCTACCAGGAAGTCCCGCCTTCCACTTCCTTTCCTTCTGCCCTGCTAATTGGCCAATCCGATTTTTATTGACAACGTCTACGTCCACACACGATATTCCTCTACAGTGAACTAGGTGAGTAAAATGGTCAAACTTGGTCTTAGGAAAACTCCACACTGACGCTTCCTGAAAGATTTGCCTGTGGGGTCCAGTTTGGAAGCTGCCGGGGACGTTCAGATGGGCATAGCCAGTGGCTTAGAGGAAGACTGGCAGTGGATGGATTTGAAAGGTGAACTCTGAGGATTTGATTGGATATGTGAGGCTAAGGAGACTGAGATGTCTACAGTGACCCCAGACTGAACTTTTAGCAGGAGCAGCAGATCATACCAAGATCCCACCATTCACCCGAAAGCTGCTGTAGTAAATTCTAAATAAAGGCCTTGTCTGTAAGTGCAGGGTAAAAACTGAAAAGCAGCTTTCTAGTAAGAACAACCTGTCTCCAAACAGACTTTCGGGGCAGTAAGATGAAAGTTAACCTTTAAAATCAACTATGAGTAAATCTTGAGGGGAAGTAAGTGAAATGCTATTTACTGGGAATATACTATTTTCTTCTACAATAGCTCCAAGTGGACGGACCTCATGGAGATCTCCGATTTAGACTCTCTCCACCTAATGTCTGGCTGTAGGCCTCTGTGTCTGCCCCCATCAACTGCCAGAGGAGGCCGTTCTGATAGATTGGGCAAAGCACCAATCTAGAGTCCTGGCAGCCAGAGTTCTGTTTGCATTACCATAATATAAAGATTTTTTTCCACATATACCAAACAATAAATTATTAACTTTAAATTTAAAAAAATGGAAAAATATTGTGGAAATATGTAGTTTCATTCATGAAGTGTTCTCTGCTGTAGTCAATGGGAGGAAATGAGAATAAATGAATATGCTTCTTAGTTATGAAATATGGTTCCTTCCCTTTCGATCCTGGTAAGTATAGTGCCCCCCCCCCAAGATTCATGCTCATTTAGACCTTCAGAATATGACCTTCCTTGGAACAAAGAGTCTTTTAGAGTGTCATTAGTCAAGAATGTTGAGATGAAATCATTGTGGATCCGGCATGGGCTCCAAATCCGAAGACCGATTCTTTTACAAGAGTCATGAGTAGAGACACTGAGGAAGGCAGTGGGAAGATAGACATACACAGTCACGAGCTCAGGAGCCATCACCTGGGACTGGGGGAAGTAAAGAAGGATTCCTTCCTGTAGATTTCAAAGGGAGCACGGCCTCACTGACATCTTGTATTCAGAAATGCAGCCTCCAGAACCATGAGAGAATTCGCTCATGTTATTTTAAGCCATCAAGGTTGTGGCAATTTATAATGGCAGCCCTAGGTAACTCACACACCCACCAGGCAAATGTTGAACAAAAGGCTTGCTGTTGTCTGTGTCAGGGTTGAAATGTGACCTCTAATTTCTGGCAAGAGGAATAGGAAGCTTACTCTTTTTTTTTTTTTTTAAATAGAAAACATTGGGAAATACAAGAGTTTGGGGAAGCTGAGTTCAGACATAGGCACGTTAAGATGCTAAGTTTCAGCAATTCTGTCTAAGTAAAGATGAAGTCCCGACTGTGTCACTGTGGCCCTGGGCCTTCAGACTCTGGGCTTAGGCTGCAGAGGAATGCTGGAAGGAGTCTGCCTCAGCAGTCCCCGAACCATAGGAGTGGCCGTGGTTGCCTACAGAGTGTTGTGAACGCTTCATGCAGTTTCCTGGGGAATTCCATCACTTATACACGGGACAGAGGAGGAAGAGCTGCATGAAGAGATTAGGAAGGAATGTAGAGAAAAATAGAGAAGCCTGACTCGGGAGTCACAGCGAGGCTGTTTGAAAAGTAAGCCGGGATGCCAGTGATGGATGTCAACTGTCAGTCAAGGAAGAGCCACGTTAGCCTTGCCCAGCAGTGCTGGCAACATGCGGGCCAAGGGCAGAGAGCTGTTCCGCTTGGCTGTGGTTAAGAGGTGCGTTTATACATTTGAAATACTAATACATTTCCTAAACAGAATTTAAGGTGTCGAGGTTCAGAAAATTTCAGTGAAAGAGAGAAGAGTAACAGTGAAGTTGGGTGCGTGCCTGTGTGAAGACATAAGGGACAGAAGTGTGCCTGCATGCTGCTGAGAGGGATGGTGGGGAGGAACTGTTTGTAGGGAGAGAGTTTGAGGACAGCAATAAAAGAAGAAAGGGGATAATAGCACAAAGTCCTGCACCACATTCACAGAGCTACTAATTACAATGGTTTTCAAAAGGAAAAAAAAAACCTGTTTTGTGGATTTCTTAATAGAGTCAGGCAAAGTTTGGAATGGGTCTTGTAATGTCCTAAGTGCTACTGGGCAATGATCTGAAAAGTAAGCTGGGTGTATATTGGAAGGTGGCCTGGTAGGATGCATGGCACATCAAGCATGTAGAAGGAAGAGGACTGCCAGGCAGAAGAGCAACTGAGCATGGCTGGAGGGAGGAAAGCCTCCCAGCATCATTCCTTCCTGACATGCGACCAGGAACACAGGAAACTGAACGTGGCAGCTGCCTATTGCTTTAATCTTGAGATCTCTGGCTGGTTGGCATAAAGAACCAGCATCATGCTCAAGTAACAATGATAAATAACAGTAAACCACACACTCTTTGAAAACGTGTGGTCCTTTGAATATGCCTCTCTTCCTCTTTAAACACACTTTTTCTTCTTAATCCTTTAGTGTCTTACTGAATTCTTTTGGGGGTATTCACTCCCAGAAGTGGCAAAACAGACATCCTCCAGCTTCACTCGTTTTCTTTGACATGGCCACCGCATGATGATGATGTTGTAGAAGCAGCAGACTGGCTGGAAAGCAAGGCCAACTTTGAATTTAGTTCCCATAGTTAGCGGAAATGTGTATGAAGCTTCTACACAGACAATTGTTCTGGCCCGTGAATTCCTTCTGGGATATACAAAATGGGATTTCGTTCTTCGAAATGAAATAAATTTTGCTGCATTTTTTCTTGTTTTATCAATTACAGAAGGCATTATAATTTGTTTCAGTAAACTATATTATATTGTATATATAATAAATATTAATCGGGTACTTACATAAATAGTACTGAATTAAGAAGCAAAAGGTTTTTCTCAAAACCTGTATACTGCCAATTTAAAAATCTTTCACATTTCCTCACTCCTCTGATAAAAAAAAATCATTTATGTTTTGAAAAGTGATACTTTTGTGAATGTTTAACTGTGATCTTATAGTACAAAGGCTTTCACATGTCATTGACACAATGTTAGATTTCATTGTTGAAAGAGAATGTCAGAGTGGTGACATGTATCCTAATATAACCTAAGTGTTTCAAGACAGGTTAACTGTGTCCTTACAAGTCTCTAAAAGTCTCCATGGAGACAAACATCCAGCACTATCAGAGTGCAGAAGCCAAGGATACAGGCTGTGAATCCTGTACAACCTGAATTTGGCAAGTCACTTAATGTCCCTGAGCGTCTTGTCTGCCACTTTAAAGGACGCACATTTGCTACATGATCCCTCTAAAGCTGAAGCGCTCCAAGCAACTGCGTGCCTAACGTCAGAGGATAACAGCCGTAAAAACAATTTATTTCATCGCAAGAGGAACACAAACACAGGCGAAAGGACATTGCGTGACTTAGACAGGGCACAAAGCCTTGCCCATTATGGGTCTTAAGCAGGGTGTGCTCCTCCTCCTGCCAGCTTCCTTCCCGTAGCATAGGGTGGTGTCGCCCCATTGAGGAGCTGTGATAGCGTATGGCCATGCGGATCAACGAGATCTCCTGGTTCCGGGTTCTGCCACTGCTCAGCAGAGCTTAGTTAGGGTCTTCATTGTTGATTGAGGGAGATTATTATGAAGGTCTAGGTGTCTAGTTCGGTTGGCGTGCTCCATAGGGTGTACCTGGCTTTGGTGATTTTAAAATTTTAAGAAAAGCTATCAAGGTACATGTGCTTGAGCCTCTGGGGTACAAGACTGGCTGCGCAGGTCTTACTGGACCTGCCCTGAATCCTCTGAGCTGTCCCTAGAGTTGTTATGTTACTGTATTTTTGACATCAGAGAGTCTGGTAATCAGAATGTTCATCTGGCTGTGCAACCGAAGTGTGGCTGTGGACAGCGTGGCGCTGTGGGAAGTCAGGAGCAGTGTGGGATGTTTCCTGTGGATGCAGATTTCAAAACATATACCCTTTCAGGCTGTTGCTGTGGTTTTCTGTGTCATGAGCCTGAGTCAAGTCCCCCGGTACACATGTTCTCCAGGGCCTATAGTCCAGAACAGAAAATGTTCAGGTTCATTTGCGTCTCTGTCCCCCCCCCTCCCCAGCCACTTCTGATTATGTTATTAGAAGGCAGCATTTCAAAAGCGGTACTCTCTTGCCATTCCTGTTCTTAGACATGGGCCCCAAGGACTCCCGTTCTGAACCACGCTCATTTCCTGAAGCTGGGATTTGACTTCCGTGTTCTGATGTGCGGAGTAGCCAGAACTTGGGGATTTCCTGCCCATGAGGGCTTCAGAACTCCGGGTTTCGTCTAGAAACTAGAGCATGAAACTAGAGCATGCCCAGGTCTAAACCCTGTGGGAGCAAGGCCTAGCTCAGGGGAATGTTTTGGGGGGTTGTGTGTGTGCGAAGAGGCTGAGTGTGCTGTCTAGGATACCCGTGCTGGTGAACAGTCAGCCTGGAAAGAAAAGGAGGTGGGCTGTAGGCAGGAGGTGCTGGCTGACAATTCTAAATTTGAACCTGACTTTAAAGTATTATGGAGAAATGTTTGGCAGTACAGGAGAACAGAGCACACTCCAGACAACTGGACAGCTCATGTCCACACTGAAGAAGCGAATCCAGGGGTGCTGGTCCCCTGCCGTGTCCGAGAATGTCGGGCAGGTTTCTCTGGTGTGAGGGGATCACCACTGGCATGGGCTCCACAGCACTAGGGAAGGCTTCTTGCTTTCTAATTCCCACAACTTAGGTGACTCTCTGTGATTTCAATGGTTGCTTTCAAAAGATACTTCGGCAGAACAGAAGCTTCCTGCGGAGGAGTCAGCAACCATTGTGCTCACTTCTAGATCCACAGATACAACTAGACCAGAGTCCTCACCTCACTCCAAATAGCTTCAGGCATAGTGCAGACTCAGTCTCACAAACATGAATGTTAGTTCCCTTTAGAAGCTAAAGGGGCGGGGAAGAGACCAGGGAGGGAGTGCGGGGTTGGGGAGGGAATGAGGGAGCGGGATACAGCTGGGACACAGAGTTAACAAAATGTAACTAAAAAGAAAAATAAAATTAAAAAAAAAAAACAAAAATTGATACATAGAAATTCGAGAGAGGAAGTTTCTTTAGGTAGAGAGGGAAAAAAAAGGAAGCTTCTCAAAGCCAGACTTTGCTAGCCAAGGCAGAAAGCAAAATCCCTTTGAGAAGGGGTTCTTAATGGTCTGAGGAGCAAACATTTGTGGACCCAATCAGGAAGAGGTCAGGATCCAGTGAGCGAGGCAGAAAAAATACCTCTCCCTGGAAGCAGGAGCCAGAGACAGACTAAGACTTAAGCATCTGAACTGGAAAGGTCTGAAAAGGAAGATGGAGCTAAGAAACTAAAATCCGTAGGAAAAAGTTTTGAGATTAGAAAAGATAATTTTTATATGTTGAAAATGGAGAAAAGCACAATGACACAGTGTTTCTGGATACCATTTGCGTTTGTTTCTCTTGCATACAAATAATCTTTTTCACAAATAAAAAAAAAAAAAAGAAGCTAGTCTGGGACCAACTGCTTATTTTATTCCTGTCCCTCTTACTTCAAATGAAAGTGCACACAAGCGCGCGCACACACACAAACATTTTTTCACTAGTGAAACCCACAAGATCAACAATAAGTGGGACCACATGAAACTGAAAAGCTTCTGTAAAGCAAAGGACACTGTCATCAGAACAAAGCGACAGCCTACAGACTGTGAAAGGATCTTCACCAACCCTATATCTGACAGAGGGTTAATATCCAGAATATATTAAGTTAAACAGCAACAAATCAAGTAATCCAATTTAAAAATAGGGGTACAGAGATAAATAGAATTCTCCGTAGAGGAGCATCAAATGGCAGAGAAGCACTTAAATATTTAACATCCTTAGTCATCAAAGAGATGCAAATCCAAACAATCCTGAGATTTCACTTTATACCCATCAGAATGGCTAAGATCAAAAACTCACGGGAAAACACATGCAGGGGAGGATGTGGAGAAAGGGAAACTCTCCTCCAGTGCTGGTGGGAATGTAAACAACCACTTTGGAAATCAATCTGGTGTTTTCTCATAAAACTAGGAATAGTGCTACCTCAAGACCCAGCTGTACCACTCCTAGGCATATATCCAAAAGATGCTCAACTATACAACAAGGCCATTTGCTCAACCATGTTCTTAGCAGTTCTATTCATAATAGCCAGAATCTGGAAGCAACCTAGATATCCCTCTATGGAGGAATGGCTATGGAAATTGTGGTACATTTACATAAAGGAAAACTATTAAAAATTAGAAATCATAAAATTTGCAGGCAAATAGTGGGAACTAGAAAAGATCATCTTGGGTGATGTAACCAAGAAGCAGAAAGACACACATGGTATATACTCAATCATAAGTGGTTATTAGACATATATTATAGGATAAACATACTAAAATCTATAGTCCTAAAGAAGCTAAACAACAAGGAAGACCCTAGGGAAGATGCTCAATGCTCAGTCAGAAGGACAAACATGATAGACATCGGAAGTAGGAGAAGACAGGGAGCAGGACAGGAGCCTATCACTGATGGTATCTGAATGACTCCACTGATCAAGGTATTGAAGCAGAGGCTGAGACTCATAACCAAACTTTTGGCAGAATGCATGGAATTTTATGAAAGAAGGGGGAGAGAGAAAGACCTGGAGGGGACAGGAGCTCCAAAAGGAGACCAATGGAGCCATAAATAAATAAATAAATAAATAAATAAATAAATAAATAAATGGGTAGATAAATAAATAAGCACACAGATAAATAAATAAATAAATGGATAGATAAAGAAATAAACAAATGAATAAATAAATAGATGGATAGATAAATAAATAAACAAACGAATAAATAAATGAATGAATGAATAAATAGATAGATAGATAAATAGATAAATAAATAAATACATACATACATACATACATACATACATACATACATACATACATACATA